>NW_024412700.1:179938-259685 GCF_014898765.1 Herpailurus yagouaroundi | reverse complement strand
TATAGCCTGTCACCTCTTGGGCTCTGTCATTGGTGATTGCAGGGGTATGCTTGAGTGGCTCAGTCGGTTAAGCATTTGATTCGGTCCTGATCGGGGCGCCTGGGTGGCGCAGTCAGTTAAGCTCCGACTTCAACCAGGTCACGATCTCACGGTCCGTGAGTTCGAGCCCCGCGTCGGGCTCTGGGCTGATGGCTCAGAGCCTGGAGCCTGTTTCCGATTCTGTGTCTCCCTCTCTCTCTGCCCCTCGCCCGTTCATGCTCTGTCTCTCTCTGTCCCAAAAATAAATAAACGTTGAAAAAAAAAATTTATAAAAAAAATAATAAAAAAAAAATAAAAATAAAAAAATGATTAGGTCCTGATCTCACAGTTTGTGAGTTTGAGCCCCACGTCGGGGTCTGTGCTAACAGCTCAGAGCCTGGAGCTTGATTTGGATCGTGTGTCTCCCTCTCTCTCTCTCTGCCCCTCCCCTGCTTGTGCTCTGTCTCCCTCTCTGTCTCAAAAATAAACAAACATTTGGGGCACCTGGGTGGCTCAACTGGTTAAGCATCCGACTCTTGATTTTGGCTCAGCTCATGATCTTGCAGTCCATGAGATTGAGCCCCACATCGGGCTCCACACTGACGGTGAGGAGCCTGCTTGGGATCCTTTCTCTCTGCCCCTCCCGCACTTGCGCTCGCTCTCGCTCTCTCAAATTACTACGCTTAAAAAAATATTTTAAAAAATAACACGCCGCAACTAAAAAATAATAAAAATAAATAAGTAAATAACCATTAGGAAAAAAAAGAGATAAATTTGTGGGTTTCTGGTCCTCAGAGAACAGGCTCAGTCAACAAGATTTACCTGGGATGAGGATGGGGCGGGGGGGCAGGGCAGGTTACCATGGGCCAGGGTCCGGCGGAGCTCGAGGAGGCTGCGGAAGGACAGGGAGGCCACGTGGGGCTTCCCCCAGCGCTCCGTCTCCTCCTCCACATCCTCCTCAAATTTGATCCAGCGTGCTGTCTCCCGCCACTGGGGCTCCTGGTTTTTGTCCAGCAGCAACTCATTGAGCTCCACAAATACCTTGGGATAAGATAAAAGGGCACGACAAGGTCAGAGCCGGCGGAGCCCAGGGGCTGTTCTCCAAGACAACCAGTGTCAGGGTGGGCGTGTGACCCGGCACGGGGCATGGCACGCGGGCACGGAGGTACATAGGTACGGAGTTCCCTCCTCTGTAAAACGGGAGTAGGAATACCCACCTCAAAGGCCTGTTATGAGGATCGAAAGAAAAAGTACACAAAATGCTCGGCACGGTACGTGACGTAGTAAATGCTTGATGAACGGTCACCACCCACGCCCCCCGACACTGGAGTGTCCTATGCTTCCACGTCTACACGTTCAAGAACTGACAAAACTGACTGAGAACCACAGAAGAGCAGTCACCGCTGAGGGCACTGAGCAGAGGCGTGAAGGAACCGAGTGCGGAAAACGCTCTGTGTCCAGGGAGAGTTAGCCAGGTGTTTCCGTGTGCAAAAAAAAAAAATCACCGAGCTGTATGGTCAGCCCCAGCGCACCTCGCCGTATGCTGTGGGACCTCAATAAAAAGGTCAAAAAAAACAAAAAAAATCCACTGGAAGGGGTGGGGTTCAAGACCAGAGCCCTGGAGCCTAACATGGACAGCGTCACTAAGTAACAGTGATCCTGGCCAATCGCTGCCCCTGATTGATGGCTCGTGCCAGCTGGGCTGTCATCTTCACAGGTGTGGAAGGCCCAAATGAGCACAGGTGACTGGATTCCGAAAAATGACGCGTACGGCTCTACAGAGCCACCTCTGGCCCAAAGGGTCCTCAAGCTCCTCACTGCCAGCTGCCAGGAAACGGCCACGATATAGAAAAGAACAGGGTCTAAGACGTGAAACAGAATCCTAACACCCAACTCAACAACATCAAGGATTCTCGTGCAGTGTACAAGCCTCACAACTGCAGATGGCAGTCCCGGAGTTTGAAATTATTGCTGGGGCGAGGGCGGGGGGCGGCTGTGGGGAGAAGATGGACAGAGAGATGACAGAAGAGCATGAAGTAGAGAACAGTACCTCGTGAGGCTTGTGGGGAGCCCGGGGCCGGGTCCGAGGCGTGGGGCCAGGCTCTCGCCCTTCCCGGCCACCCTGCCCAGACCCTTTGGCATTCTTCCGCACCAAGTGCCGACGCACTCCAGGAACGTCCTCGAACCGGTGGCCTGTGGGAGGCAGAGGAACGGTGTCGGGCTCCCCCTTTCTCTTACGCCCCGTTCCCACCAGCATGGGGCATGGCCCGCGCCCAGCACTCACTCTTCATGAGGTCTAGGTCAGCGGTGGCCAGCGTCTGGGCCTCACTCTCGTCTGTGGGGACTCGGGGCAGCAGAGCCTGCTCAGCCCCAGTCATGCTTCCAATACGCCTCCTCTCCTGCAGGTTGTAGCTTCGGTGCCCAGGCTGCGCTTTGGGCTGGGGGCGCCCGGAAGCTCCCCCGTCATCACCTCCTGCCGCGCCACTGGCCACAGCCGCCACCTCTTCCGCCGGGGCTCTGGACCAACAGAGCAGCCGTGAGCGGGAGCCACGCAGCAGGATCCTGGGAAGGGGACTCCAACCAGACCTCCTGCTCCCGCTCCCCGCTCTTGGTGGGTGTGGGCGTGGAAGAGTGAAGATCCCAGGAGCGGATGCAGCATTTAAATCTGGCCCTACCCTCTCCTGGCCGTGCTGCCGGAGCAATCACACCGGCTCCCTCCAAACATAAACTGCTCAGCAGCAAAAGAGAGCTGGGGCCAGCCTCCTGGGGTGTGGGGCAAGGTGGTGCCGGGAAACGCACCTAGTACGGCGCCCCCGCCCCCACCAAGCACACCCCTCGCCATGGACCCAAAGAGGGTCACGCGTCCAAGTTCCTAACCAAATGGAGTCAAGTACGTAAGAACGGGCCTTTAAAAGTATAGACGGCTCCCTGGAGGTCATGAGAACACAAACGCCTTGTCCTTACAGGTGCCAGCTTCTGCTCCTGTCCCCCAAATCAGGATGCCCCCTTCCTCTCTACCACTGCCAGGGAGCCCAAGCCCTGCCACGTCATCCTAAACGGCTCCTCCCCAGCCTCGAGCCCAGATCCCGAACGAGGCCCTCCCGACAGGCTTTCTCCCCCAGTATCCACCCACCCCTCACCCCCGGGGCTCTCGGTTCTGTCTGCACCCCTGCCCACAAATCTGACCTACTTTTCCAACGCTACGCTCTCTCTGAGGCTCCTCCGCCTCCCACCGGCCCCTGGGCTGCCCGCCAGCTTGTGCCCCCGTGCACACGGCCCATGTGCTGCCTGCAGCCTCAGAGAGTCGTGGAGCACGCCCTTCTGTTCCCCGCAGCCCTTCACACTGCCTGGCACCCAGAAAACAACAGGTCCATGATAGTGGTGACCTTGAGACCCAGGGGAAAGTGGTTTCCTCCAACAAGCCTTTTCGGGCTGACACCCCCAAACTCCAATCCCCCGCTGATACCGCCTAAATCTGCCCTTCAGCACAGTAACTTTTCTGGTGCCACTTCCCAGGAGCAAAAGGGGCTTCTCCTCGTCTTCTCGCATCTTTGGAGCCCCGGGGGATACTCGGAGGTTACAGATCCAACCCCTGATCCAGTGCTCGCTGCTCTACCCGAAGCCACAGGTGCAGGAGACGCGGGTGGGGGGTGGGGGGAGGCCTTAGCCTGCACACCTGTTCTGTGCCAGGCCAACCCACACTTAACTTTCATTCACACCACCCTTCGATTCCTGCAACCACCTTGCGAGAGAGGTTCTATTCTTCTGCACACGGAAAGGCTGAGGCTGAGAAAGGTCGTACTTGCCCAAAGGGGGAGGGCTGGGATTTGAGCCCCCAGTCTGAGGATCCTGAGGCTCGTGCTTTTTTCTTCTTTTTTTTTTCCTACATCACCTCACTGACACCAGGAGGGGAAGTCTCTGGGGACACTTACCCAGTCTGGGCCCCTCTGCTGGCCCGGGGAGCCCCCTCCTGGTGGGGCAGCGGTGGAGGAGGGGATGGACTGGTCCTCTCTGCCTTCCGGTCGGGGCCTTCATCCTCCTGGAGAAAGAACTGGAACAGGAATCCATGAGGGCAGGTGAGGCCAGGCTAGGGATCCCGGAGGCACCCCCAGGAGCCCTGCCCCCACTCACCTGAACCGAAGAGGGTGTGGAGGCAGGGGACGGTTGGGTAAGTGCCCGGGCCCCCTCGGCCTCACTGGCCTCATCCTCATCTTCCTCCCCCTCTTCAATGGTGGGGGTCTCCCCGGTAGGGGAGGCTCCAGGGCGCCTGCGAGGCTTCCTTCCCAGGCCCTGGGGGGTCTTGCGGCGGCGGGCGTCCGGAGGCAAGTGGGCAGACAGCGGGTGATGGATGTGGTGGGAGGACTGGCGGTGGTCTACAGGGAGGAGGGGGCCTGGATGCAGGCGAGGCGCAGCATCCCTCCCCTCCCCTGCCGCCCTGGTTCCTCCCACTAGGCCCCCCCCAGCCCCTCCCCTGCTGGACAGTCGAGCCCAGTGCCCCCGCTGCCCCCTCACATTCAAAGTCTTCCTCCCCATAGCTGCGGCCTGGCTCCTCTCCTCCTCGAGACCCAGCCTCCTGCAGGATCTCCTCAAACCGCTCCACACCCAGGGTGCGGTGGAGTTCATCCTCCTCCTGCTCGGGGAACCCAGGCGCTGCAGAGCCCAAGCTCTCTGGCTCTGGCTGTGGGGAAGAAGGGGTGGAGAGGACACACGGGGGGCTCACCAAGGGTCGTACCCCGAAACCCCACCCTGTGCTAAGCTGGGGATCCAGGACCCCCCCACCAGCAGCCTTCCCCTCAAAGGCCAGGACTATCCGCGCCTGGCACATGTGCCTGTGCCCGTTCCGGTCCGTTCTAGGGCAGGTGCAGAATCTTGTGGATCCAGCCCCGAGGTATGGCAGGGCGTGTGAACTGGCCAGTTCACATGGCTGCTGGTGAACAAATCCCCTCTGGCTGGACAACAACTATCGAGCCTGAAAAGTAACTTCTGGAGGTGCCCAAGCTGACTGGCCGGGACTCTTCTGAGTCAAAGTGAAACCAAGCCCCTGGATAGGAATGCAACGCTTCACCTTGTCAGGAATTCCCCCCCCCCCCCACACCAACCCCAGCGGCACCCCACCGAGCCCAGGGCCCCTCAGCCGGATCCTAGCCCCGCCTCTCACCCCCTCCCCCACCTGAGTCATACTGCAGGAGAGGAGCAGCGGACTGCGGTGGGTGGCGGCGATGCTTTGGAGAGCTCAGCCTAGCTAAGCAGCCTGCTGCCTAGCCACAGTCTTTGTCCAGCCCCCACCACCCCTGCCAGTCTCAGCTCCAAGCACCGCCAAATATTTGCTCTAGAGCTTCTGGACCTCAAGGGCATCGGGATCTCCAAGGGCGGGGTATGGAGCCCCCTCCGTGGCGGTGCCAGTGGCCAGAGCAAGGGGAGGAGGACTAAGAAGAAGGCGGGTCCTGGAGAGACACCGAGGTGGGGACAGGAGCAGCAGGGAGTGGCAGGGATACTGGATACAAGATACAGGGGTGGGGGGGCTTGCTCCCCGCCCCCCCCCCCCCCCCCCGCCCCGCCACCACCCATCTCGGCAGCTCTAGCCCGTTCCCCAAGCGCCGGGCTCCACTCTCACCAGAATTAGCAGCAGGAGGAAGGCGGCAGGAGGTGGCTGAAGCGAGTGAGCACAGGGAGCTACCCAGGGTGGGAACAGGGGGGGTCAAGAGCCCCTCGCACCTGAGGCCGCAGGAGGAAGTCCATGGCAGGCAGGGGTGAACTCGGGAAGGAGAGGGAGGGGACCTGCCCGTGCCCCTTCCCAGTCACGTGCCCTGCTGGGCCAGATGACCAATAAGGGGCTGATTATGGCACTTGGGGTTAATCATTACACTCCTCAGGAAAATCAGGAGGGGGCCACGTGGGGCGATGGCCACGTGGGGCGGGGCAGGGCGGGCCTGGGTGGCACGTGGGGCCAGGGGCGGGGCTGTTGCTGCAAACTGCCCAGAACCACTGTGCTAGGGCGCTACTGCCTCTAAAGCTGGGTCAGAGGGGGTCGCCAGGTTACAGACCCAGGGTCCCCAAAGTTCCTCTCTCTCTGAGGCTAAAGAACCTCCCAGGTCTTCAGGAGACAGCCTCCACTCCCTCCACGGGACTGGAAGTAGCATGACCCCCCTCCAACCAATACGCATCCCAGACTCCAGAGACCCCAATAAGGCCAGGGGAGGGATGGCAGCGCCCCTCCCCAATCCATCAGAGGCTCCCCTTCCTCCAGAGTCTGCCTACACACACACATGTACACACAGACACACACGCACACACCCGTTTGATGTGGACCCTCCGTCAGAGCACCTGTGGCCGTGGGAGGAGCGGTGAGGTGGGCTGGGCAATACTCACAGTACAGAAAGAATCTGCGCCCGAGGCGGGGCGCCGGGGGGCGCTGCTCATGGCCAAATCTTAGCCCTTTTCACTGTCACTGCGGCTTTCAGGGCAACAAGGCGGCGGCATAACCTGAGCAGGGGGAGAGGACCGATCACGTGAGAGCAGGCCTCCAGGCAGAAGTGCCCCGGCCTTGCTCAGCCCCCCAACATACACCCCGCCCGGGGAGGGGGGGGAAACAGGTCTCAGGGATTTCCCGCCAGCTGGCACTGACCGGTCTCCCTGTGGCTCAGGATCCTCTAGACTAGGAAGGGTTTTAGGGTGGCCCTTAGAGGCCGGAGGGCAAAGAAAAAAGTTACTTATAGGAAGAAATGAGAAAAACAGAGAGGAGAGGACTGAGGCCAAGGAGGCCACAAAAGGCCAAGTGACTAAGGGAGTCCAGGCCCAGACCCTCCAGAGAAGGCAGCAGAAATCAGGGTGGGGAGTGGAGGAGAGAGGGGGAGAAAAGACAGGCCGAAAAGGCAGAATCAGGAGCAGTGACTGGTGGCACCCAATGGGGGCTGACCAGGAGAAGAGTATCCTGGGGAGAGGCAGACACCCTGTGGAGCAGAGTGGGGAGAAGGAAAAGGAGAGACTGGAGGGAGCCCCAAACAGCAAGCAAGGGGGTGGCAGAGACACCAGACCCAGGGCTGGGAGGAGACACAGGACTGTGCCCCCTCCCCTGATGAAGTTGCTCCCTGGGGGGAGGGGCAGGAGCCCAACTCCACTCACTCAGTGGGAGGGAGGAAGGGAAGACAGCGGGCAGCGGGCACTGGCAGGACTGAGCTTTATAATGGGGGAGGGGCACGTGACGGACTGGGAAGAGGGTGGGCACAGAAACCCTGAGGTTCTGCCCTAAGGGGCAGTCCTGATCCCTCCCCTCCCCTAGGCGGGAGCCAGGAAAATATGAGTGTCAGGGCTGACGCCCTCCTGACTGTGACTGTAGGGGTGTCTGGGGAGGGCACTGTGTGTGGTGGGGAAGCAGAACAGTTGTGGTTAAGGAACCTGACCAGTGCAAACCAGGGTACTCATTCCTAGTGGGGGAGGCGGGGGTGGGGGGGCACTCAAGGTTCTCCAAAGTAAAGTACTTAATAAGTTCCCCAGTGCGTTGTTGGGGCGACGGGGGGGGGGGGGGGAACACAGTGTCCCAGTTAGGGCAAACTCGGCATAAGACAGGTCAGCGGAGGGTCAAACAATATACATCTGGGGGGTCAGTCCAGGGTGGGGAGCCGGGAGCAACACATTCTTGGCAAGCACTCCCACTCAGCTGACGCTCTCTTCACCTCCCCCTAGCAGGCCTTCAGCCAGATCACGTCTGGTGTGAGGGAGAGGGGCACAGGGAGGCCCCCCCCACCCCCGCCTGAGAAGGGCGTGTGGTGTCTTGGGCACCTGCAGGTGCCCCACTCCCACTTCCAGGCTGTGCCCTCAGTGTACTCCTCCACCCCCCGCCCCCCACCCCCTCCCCGCCGTCCCAGAACACAAAGCAGCTTCTGTCCAGAGCATCGGTGCCGATAATCCGGGGTGGGGGCACATTCCGGGACCAGCCCCGACCGGCCCGGAGGATTAGCATCTCCCCCACCCCTGCCCAAGGGATTAGCACCCCGGACCCCCACTTGGGCATTAACCACCCCCCAAGTGAACTCGCACATTCCACAGCTCTTCGACGTGTGGCTGGTGGGGGTGAGGTGGGGGCGGAGGGAGGAGGATAAAGTGGATTTCAGGCAGCGCCGCCCCCACACTCAGCACCGGCTCCCCCCCCCGACCCGCCCGCCCCCCCCCCCCCCCCCAGTCAGGTCCAACTCTCCAGGCTCATCTTTCCCATCCCCACCCAGGTGCTCCCTCTTCTGCCTGACCCCTTGTCCTGACCTGACCCGACACCCCCTCCCTTCCCAGCTCCGCCTCCTAACCCGGAGGTCGGGGGTGGCGGCCTGCGGCGATCCCCAGGCTAAGGCACCCTGGACGGGCCTTAAGAATAGAGCAGGGGGTCTTAGGGAGGGGGTATCGTCTGGAGCTCGCCAAGGAATTGGGAAGGCCGGCGGCGCCTCCCAGAGACTACCCTCTCCTGGTGGCAGGGGGCGCGGCACCCTCGATTTAGGTAACTCTAAAAAACGGACCCCAGATCCCGCTCCCGACCCACACTCCGCGCGCCTCCGCATCCTTCTCCCCAAGACCTCGCTTCCCCGCGCCCCAGTCTCCGCCCCTTCCTCCACTTCCACTCCCTCCCTGCTCTGAGTCCCGAGTTCCCCCCTTTCCTTCCCCCTCCCTTCCTCCCTCCGCGGCCCTGGCCCTCCTCCGCCGCCACCTCTCCGCTTACCCGCTTGCTCTGGACTTCGTGCCCCGGGGGTCTCGGGGTCTCTCCCCCTTCTCCGGAGCCCTCGCGCGCTCCCGACGACTCGCTAGTGCCCACCTCGGGGCGCACCCCCGCCGCTCCCAACTTCTCCCAACTCAACTTTCCCCCGCGCCGCGGGCAGGCCAGCCCCCTGCGTGCGCGCCCCCCCGGCGCACCGTGCGCGGCCCCGCCGCAGCGGGTAGGGAGGCGGGGAGCCGGGGCCGAGACCCGGGACGGAGGCGCGCTTCCAGACACCGCCCCGCGCTGGGAGCCCGGCACCCCAGCTGCCACCCTCTCTCCTTCGGCTCAGTCCCGTGAGGCCGCCGCCCGGGCTTCCCGGCACGGGACTTGAGCACCCTGAGGACGCCGTCTCTTGGCCGCATTAGGCACCTCGGGGCGGAAGGGAGCCCGCCTTACGCTGGGGATCCCAGGCAGGAAAACGGCGACACAAAAATGATCGGGAAATTCCGGGCGGAGGAACTTGAAATAGAATGCATCGGGGTCAAGATTCTCCCCCTACCACCCCCCTCCCCACCCCCTCCCCAGTAATCCCCACTGCCTCCAAGAAAGGCCGCGTCTTTGCCTGGGGGACGGGAGGGGGTTGGCGATAGGGGTGATTGCTGCTGGAGGTTGGATTCCTATTACCCTGAGCTGACCTAGACTTTTCGAACCGGGTACTTGTGCCTCCGAGAGATTTCCCTGTGGCGACCTCCCTCCTCGAACCCTATTATAATCATCCCCTGCCATTAAAGATCGCTCTGTGTATTTCTGGTTTTCTCAACTCGACGATAAATTCTTCCAGAGGAGGAGTATACTTTTCTTTTTAAAATTTTTATATTTTTTAGTATGCCACCAGGTGAAGCACAGCTTTGTGTTTGCCAAAAACGGTCTGGTCTAAACGAGTTAATTAACAAATGTTTAGCACCAACTATGGTTTGGGTGCTGAGGAGTGCTGTTTGGGGCCGTTTTTGTCCAGTTCACAGCCCTCAAGAATGCAATCATGAGACAATTAGAGAGGAGAGCAAGAAAATCTATAATCAACTCCTTAAGGGATGAGGTCAAGGCTGCTGCAAGTATAGCATCTGTCTGTGCTTCTGTCTGTTGAGGGCGGTAGCCGACCTGCCAGTCCTCGGCCACACCCTGGTTGACTCCGGTGGGCCCGGGCTCTCCAGACTGGTATGGGGGCGGGGGGAGGGGGACTCCCAGTGTTCCAGCCAGCTTGCCTTGGGGTGTCACAGTGTAGCGAACGGCTGGAGTCGGGTGGGCTCCGAGACGACACACGGGGCCGAGGGCAGAGAGGGGTCTCTGGCGTAAGTTAAATCCAGGGGCACACCTGCCTCTCTTCCCAGCCTTTGTGGTTCAGCTGGTCCCTGTGAAGTCATCACCAAAACATGGCTCGGAGCCATTCCCCAATCAATCCTGAGGTCTCCAGATGGCCTGGGGAGAGGTGGAAATCCGTAGCGCGATTGTCAGGAGGTCGTTGGAACCTCGACACCATCAGTCGCGTCAGAGCGCAGCTATCCGGGCCGGGGATGCAGGCCGCCAAACCCCAGAGAGCGCCCCACCCCCACCCTACTGCATTCTGGCTGTGTAGTACCAGAGAAACCCTTTTCAAAAGAAGGTTGTGATCACAGAAAGGAATAACAAGAGCAGGGCACACTGGGAGCTGTGGCGCGATGGCTGTGAGGCCCGGAAAGCGGACACGCGATGCTTCCTGGGGCTTGAAGTCCAAGGTTTTCCTCCGCGGTCGAACCGGGGCCCCGGGAAGCGAGTGCTGCAGAGAACCTTCGCGCAGCCTACTGGGAGTTGTAGTCTTTTTTTGGCCTAATGCCCGGGACATTGCTGGGAAACCTGCGTACCCTTAGTACTACACGGCCCAGAAGCCCTTGCGCAGGCGAGGCGGGGGGAGGGGGAGGCGGGGCAGGGCCGGAGGCTGGGGTGCCGCCTCCTCTGCAACGCCGGGGCCGGAGTCTTAGAACCCAGGGCCCGTAGGGGTCCCCGCGGCTGCCGCGATGCAGAAATACGAGAAACTCGAGAAGATTGGGGAAGGTAATGGGACTACGAGATGTTCCTGCAAGATCTTCCTCTACAGACCCTTCAGCATTCCTTGCAGCCTGGCTCCTCTACCGTCAGCAATACCCACAGGCTCCGACCTCAGCCCCGACTGCAGCCCTGGCCCCGAGCTCCACACTCCTTGCGGACACCTGTCCTTCCCGTTAGCATTTCCCGCAGACGCCCCTTCCCAACCTTAGCACTTCCTGGAGACCCACCTGCCGACCTTAACACTTCCTGCATCTTCCACCCGTAGCCTCAGCACCATTTGCAAAACCTCACCCAGCCCCCAGCCTCAGTTCTGGATGCAGACCTCCAACCTCAACATTTCTGCCGACCCCCACTTTTCTCCCAGACCTGCCCACCATCCCCAGACCCTCCGGAAGCACCGCCTTTATTATAGACCTCCTTACCCTCGCAGCCACAGCCTATCCCTGCTGCAGACACGCGTGAGCCATCTATCTACAGGCACCTTCTCTGCCCCTTCGTCACTTACAAAGCTCTGCAAATGCTGAGCCTTTCACCCTCAATCTCTTCCCTTACTCGTCCAGACATCAGAAATAACGCACACCTGCCTTGCCTGCTCTCCTGACAGGGACTTCCTGGGGTGGGAAGGGTGTCCCATCTTTACCCTCGCCCCCGACCTTCCTATAGGCACCTATGGAACAGTATTCAAGGCCAAAAACCGAGAGACCCATGAGATTGTGGCTCTGAAACGGGTGAGGCTGGATGACGATGATGAGGTAGGACTGGGACATCAGGGCTAGGGAGGGGGTTGAGGGCCCAGGTTGGGTGGGATGTGACTGTTGCCCACCCGGCCCCCTCCCATGTGTAGGGAGTGCCGAGCTCAGCCCTTCGGGAAATCTGCCTACTCAAAGAGCTGAAGCACAAGAACATCGTCAGGTGTGTAGATGGGCAGGGTCCTCCTTGCCTGTGTGGTCAGTTGGAGGAGGGGGGCTTCAGAGATGGGCTGGGCTGATGCTGGGACCAGGGTTGGGCTGATACAGATCCCTTGGGGACCTGAGGCTGAAACTCGTGGACCTGCCCCGCTGAGTCCTCCCTCCTCCCTAGGCTTCATGACGTCCTGCATAGCGACAAGAAGCTGACTTTGGTTTTTGAGTTCTGTGACCAGGTGACAGGGGGACTTGGGGGCCAGTAGCCTTGGGGGAGGGTATAGGGGCCCAGACTGAGGTTAAACTCTGTCACGTTCGCCACCCCCATCCCTTTTTAGGACCTTAAGAAGTATTTCGACAGCTGCAATGGTGACCTAGATCCTGAAATTGTAAAGGTGAGGGGCTAGTGTCCTGGAGACTCACTGAGGCCAAGTGGCACTCTGTCTTCAGCGTATGCACTCTCTGAGCACCAAGTTCAGGGCCTGAGCGGGGACACGCTGGGGTGTCAGAATGAGAAAACCCTGTCTCTACCCTCCAGGAGCTTTCCGTCTGAGCAAGCATCTTGACATGGTCTCTTTGATCTGACAGTAATACTTTGATATCAGTGATACGATTTGCATTTGAGAAATGAGGAAGTGAGAGTCAGAGAGATACGTTCATTCATTCATTCATTCACTCATTCATTCATTCATTCATTCATTCATTCAACAAACACCTATTGGATGCTTTGCTGTATGCCAGGCACTGTGCTAGGCCCGAGTGCCTGGCCCCAGTCCCAGGGGAAGCAGCGCTGAATGATAATACAGCACAGCATATATATTGATGGCTACGAAGTGTGTGCTTACCTAAGGCCAGTTAGGGGAGAGATCAGAGTGGGGGGGGGGGGGAAGGCCCACCAGGCTGTAAGTTCTAGAAGGGTGGGGAGCAGGGCCCCCACATATATACCTATATAAAATGGGTATATAATACCTACCACCGTACAAAGCAGGTCCTCCGTAGCAAAGCGATGAGGTTGCTGAAAGATGGGTGGGGTTTTGAGGCTAGCAGAGGGTGAAGAGGGGAACATGACCCACTACTGGGTGCAGCTTCCTTCCAGAAGGTCTGAAGCTCTCCCCCCCGCCACCCCTCTCCACCCCACAGTCCTTCCTCTTCCAGCTGCTGAAAGGCCTGGGATTCTGTCACAGCCGCAATGTACTGCACAGGGACCTGAAGCCCCAGAACCTGCTGATAAACAGGGTACCTCCTGGGGAGATGGTGGGAGGTCACTGGCTGGAACAAGTGATGGGGGGAGCTGGGCTGGGAGGCAGAAGAAGGAGGCCTGCCCTGGGACTGTTGAAAACCCCTCTCAAAGTCCCTTTCCATCTCCACTCAGAACGGGGAGCTGAAATTGGCCGATTTTGGCTTGGCTCGAGCCTTTGGGATCCCAGTTCGCTGTTACTCAGCTGAGGTGAGCTGGAGTGGGGGTGGGAGATGGGGGTGAGGGAGGGGGTCCCCTCTGAGCATCTTTCCGTCTCCTACTCCAGGTCCCACACAATTGTTTCCCCTCCTCACTGAGCCCCTCCTCCCCAGTCCTCTAAGCAGGGGGGTCGCTGTGGGTGGGGTCTTCTCCAGGTGGTCACGCTGTGGTACCGCCCACCGGATGTCCTCTTTGGGGCCAAGCTGTACTCCACATCCATCGACATGTGGTCGGCCGGCTGCATCTTTGCAGGTGACATGCCTGGGGGTCTGCGGAGCCACTGTCTCTCCCATCTGAGTGGACAGATCGGGTCTGGAGTGGCCCCTCTGGGGAAGGGAGTGAGGCGCTTGGGGCTGGGGATAGGACACACAGAGGGTGCCATGGGAACGAGGGGTTCTTCATACCCCACTGCACCCCCTAGAGCTGGCCAATGCGGGGCGGCCTCTTTTCCCGGGCAATGACGTAGACGACCAGTTGAAGAGAATCTTCCGATATCCTTCGACATTTCCCTTTGCCTCGAGCTCTCTGAAGGGGAGTCAGAGGGGGCACCTGGCAGGCTCGGTCGGTAGAGCGTGCGACTCTTGACCACGAGGGTCACGAGTTTGAGCCCCACGTTGGGTGTAGAGTTTAATTTTAAAAACATGAAGGGGAGTAAGGAGCCTGTGGAGCGCAGAGTGCATGGGCTGGGCCAGGAGAGGGGGTGGCTTTGGGCGAGGGGATGGAGGGCGGACACCCCGGTAGGGCAGGGTTGAAGCTGTCTGCTGGAGAGTGTGTGACCTGTGACAAGGAGGGCTCACTTGGGGGAGTAGCCGTGAGCGTGTTCTTCCAGTTGAGAAGTGAATCCTTAGGACGCAGGAGCCAAAAGCAGCGGGGGGTGGTGGGGGGGGGGAGGGGTACATGTGGGAGTAGGAGAAGGCCGACTGGTTCATCAGCAACAGACATCGGGGTTTATATAGGTCAGAGGAGTGAGCGTTTGTAAAGTGCCTGGCGCGCCCCGGGAACACCCTGCACGTGCTGGGTCCTGCCTCTGTCATGAGCGGTGGGATAAAGTGAAGGGTGTGGAGGTGGGTATATGAGAACCCCCCCCCCAGGAGGGGAAGAGCTCCTCGCCCGCCCCTTTCCACCTGAGTGATCCTTGACCCCATGGACACGCTTCTGGGGACACCAACCGAGGAGCAGTGGCCTGCCATGACCAAGCTGCCAGACTATAAGGTGTGACGGGGAATAGCGGGGGTCCCTTTTGCTTCCCAGCTGTAGCAGCCTCTGGGCCCCCGCACTGCTGGTCTGACTCTCCCTGCACCCCGACCCCCACAGCCCTACCCGATGTACCCGGCCACAACGTCCCTGGTGAATGTCGTACCCAAGCTCAATGCCACAGGGAGGGACCTTCTACAGGTGACCGAGGGCAGGGGCCGAGGGTGGAATCCAGACACTTGTCAGGAGGTCTAGGGGAGGCTGGGGCTGGAGGCAGTTAACCCAGCCTGAACCCGCCTTTCTTCGCGCCTTTCTTCACGCCTTCAGAACCTCCTGAAATGTAACCCCGTCCAGCGCATCTCGGCAGAGGAAGCCCTGCAACACCCCTACTTCTCCGACTTCTGCCCCCCGTAGGCTCCAGGACCTTGGCCGGGCTGGGGCCTGGCCTATTTAAGCCCCCTCCCAGGAGGGGAGGAAAAGCCGGGGGTGCACGGGGTGCTGAGCTCCAGCTGTGCTGGGCCCGGCCGGGGTGGGGGTGCCCCGGCCCGTGTTCTTCGCTCCCTCCGTGGACTTTATTTAATTTCATAAATTGGCTCCTTTCCCACAGTCTGGCTGATGTGGTAGAGTGGCTCTGAGAGGCGGGTGGGCTTGGGCAGGGGTCTCTGTTTTACCGCCCTCTCCGGCCTTGCTTCTGGCTCAGACCCAGCCCAGTGGTCCAGCCTCTGCTCCACTACTCTGAGTGGCCTGACACTTGGGGGCTGGGGGCAGCGCCCCCCACCCCTGACGGCTGGGCTCGGGGCAGTACCACCCCCGCACATGCGCTTATGCTGGCAGCCAGTGTCAGAGTAAGGATGCGCCTGCGCCAGAATGGGGAGAAAAAGGGCGGGGCCTTTCTTCACGGCTCTCCATACCCCACGTGTACCTCCCCATCTTTCCCTTCATCCCCACCCCCCATCCCCAGGCTGATAGGCTGGGACAGCAGGGATCCAAAGATGCGGTTAGACGAGGAACATCCCTTCCCCTGCTCCCTTGTCAGTTTTCCAATATTTGAGGTACAGAGAAAGAGCAAGGATGGGGCTGTAGCTGGGGCCAGGATGTCTTCTTACTGGCAGGAGTGGGAAGGGAAGGCCTCCCTCCACCATCTCAAGCTGGGCCCTTCTGCTCTTTGGGAAAGTTGGAGACGCAGAGCAGTTCCCATGGAGACAGGTGGTGTGCTGGTGCTTGGTCCCAAACATGAGAAAAGAGTCATGATCTAAGGCGGACAGCAGCTTGTGTTCTTGGAAGTGGCTACACACCCTCTGTCCTCTCCCTGCCCCCCACTTCTTGCCAGGCTCTGGGTCAGAGCCTTCTTCATCTATTCCCTTGTGTGCCCCGAACATAACTGTCCTCCCGCTGAGTCCTCTTTGCCTTGATACCTGGCTTTGGACTCCTTTCTCTCTGAGATGTCATTTCGATAAACTCCTTCATGCTGAGGTGCAATGGGAGGACGCCCTCTCACTAGTCTTTTCGCCCAGAGAGATTTGTGGTGGTTGACTGGGACCCACCTGCATCTCAGACGCCGTCCACTGGAGGTTGGTGGGCGGAGGTCTTCTTTGACCTTAGCCTGACTAGTCTGGCTGTGAGAGAAACAGCTGAGGCTGATGCACTAGAACTTTATTTGGGGTGAAGAGGGCAGAGACATGTGCAGGCTGGGCCCGTCCAAGATGTCAAGGTGCAGCCCGGAAGACACAGATGCCAGGTCTAGAGCCGTGTGACGAGGTAGCAGGTGCGGTGGGAGGCAGACAGAGTCTTGGTGACGGCACAGGGAGGGGTGGGGGGCCTGGTGAGACCCAGACCACTGCGCTGGGACAGGAGGCCTTGTTCCCACTGCCCTCCCCTCCTGAACCTCAGTGTCACCCCCTAGGCTGGACCTGCCCCTCCTCCCTTGAAATAGGGAGCCATTTCTTGTTACCTGGCGCCCAGGCTGAGGTGGGGAACTTGGGTTCCATGGCTGCCCAGCCCTTCCTGAAGCTGTGGGAGGAGGGAGAAGGTCAGAGGTGGGGAGGAGTCCTCCCTCCCAGGACCAGCCAAAGTCACTGCACGCTCCTCCCCCACCATTCTTTCCTCAGCTGGGTAGGGATGGTGTTCTAGGCTTCAGGGGAAGACATTGGAGATGGCAAAGAAGGAAGAAGGGTTTGTTACCAGATTGGTGCTAGAGTGCCTTTGGGAGTGCTTCCGGTTCCAGAAGTATCCCAGGACCCTGTCTTGGAACACCTGGGGGCAAGCAGTGGGGGAAGTGGCCATTGCACACCTTCTCCTGGATCTTATGCACTGATTCCTTCCCCCTCCCCCAGCTGGGGCTCAAGCCCACCTCACAGAGGTAGTCCAGGATCTCAAGGATGGTGAGCAGGCTGGCCCCGATGAACAGCCCCATCTGGCCCCCAATGTCGCCTGTGGAGACCAGGTTACCCATCAGCTCACAGCCACCTGCCAAGCTCACACCTCCCCAGACTTCTGGATGACCTGGATGCGTGCGCGCGCGCGCGCGCGCGCACACACACACACACACACACACACACACACACACACACACACCGAGCAGTTCTGACACTTCATAGGCCTTTTTCTGCTCCACGGTCTCATAGTTGAGGGCCTCAAAGAAGATGTCCAGCACGAGCACGTTCTCTCTGGAGGAAAAGAGGCCAAGAAAGCTCGCTGGACACCCCCAGGTGATAGCTGCTGGCAGGAGAGAGGTGCGCGATCTCCCGTCTGTGACTCCTCTTAAGAGCCCCGGGACGGGTGTCACGGCCCCGTTTGCAGAAGAGATGCTATCACAAAGGTTAAACAGCTTGGCCAGAGTCCCAGGAGCCCCGCGATGATGTACAAGCTGGGCTTGCACCCGGGTGTGCGCACGAAGGCTCGCCCGCGGGAGGGTGCCCCCGCCCTTCCCCCCACCCTGCCCCGTCTGGTCCCGGATGGCCCAACTCACACGATGTAGGCCTCGCTGCGGTTGTGTTTCCGGGCCAGGTAGCGGGCGGCGGCGCGGCTCGGGATCCGCACCATGGAGAGCTCCTTGGCGTAGCGCGTGCTGGCGCAGGGGTTGGGGCAGGTGCACGCGTCCTTCCGCAGCATGGCGTCTAAGGGCCACCACAGTCACCTGAGTCAGGGCCACCCGGCCGGCGAGTCCGGGAGCCGGAGCCGAGCGGGGGTGGGGACGCGGGGGAGCTCTGCCCCTTACCCAGCGCCGGGTCCGCGCAGTCCTTGTATTGCTGGGGGCTGCACACTGGCGCCCCGCCTGGCGTGGTGGGGGAGGAGACCGCTTCAGGAGCAGCTCCCAGGCCCCTTCGCCGTACCTGGACCCCCGCCTCCGCCCCCACCAGCTCCTTACCTGGCATATGCATCATTCGGCAGCCACACTTTCGAGCCACATAGCGGGCCTCACAGGCCAGGCGACACCCCATCAGACTATAGGGGGCTTGGGGGCCTGGGCTGGGGCTGGGAGGACCTAGGGGACCAGAAGGTTCCGGCTCAAAGTCGGGGTCCAGAGGTGCGGAGCTGCAGTCACCCCAGGGTGGTGGCAGGAAGCTCAGCTGTAGTTGGTCGGGTTAAGGAGGCTTCGAGGAGAAGTGGGGCGGCCAGGTGCAGTGTGAGTGGTCACCGAGATGGCATGCCGAGGGCTGGAGGCCCCTGGGATGGTCTGAGATGTTGTGGCTGAAGGAGGGGGTTGGAAAAACCCGTGAGGATACTCGCTGTTGCTGGCAGGACACGAAGGTCTGGTAGCCGGGGGCTGCCCCGAAGCCCAGCTGGTCGATGGTGGGCGGCTCCTCCTGGCTGTGGATCTGCACTCGGACCCCCACCTCGAATGGGGTCTCCTCTGCAGGGGAAAGGGGGACCCTGACGCCTGTGTCCCAGGAGCCCCCCTGCTGCAGACGGCTTGCCCCAGGACTGTGACTGGCCAACCCTGCCCACCCTCCTCCCCCTTCACAGGAGAGGATGTACTCCTCTGGGGCCCTTCCTAGAGCCTCCTCTCCTTCCCATAGCCTTTTGTACACCATCTCTACCACCCCTCCAGCCTGACACGGGTGCCCCCATACCCATGTCCCTCCACACGGGCAGATACTCATCCTGCTGCACATCCAGCATGATTTCCAGCCCGTTGCCCATGCCGCCCTTGGGAGTGGTGAGCAGTTCTGCCCCATCCGCGCCAGAATTAAAGGTGTAGCACTGACCCATCCGGGTGAAGATCTGTGGGTGAGCAGACGGGGGACAGACCTCACCAGGGGACAAGGAGCCCGGCCAGCTCTTTCCCCCAGGCAAACATGAGACCTCTCCCCTCCCCGTCCTCTATGTGGTCTCTTTGAACATGGAACCCACATCTCAGTGCCCCCGGCCCCTCCCACTTACCAGCACAGCTAGTTGGACCCTTGTGGGCTCCCATTACCGCAGCCCCTCCTCCCCCTTCCTCAGCCCCCCCAGCCCCCCAGCCCGGGGCACAGCCTGTAGGACAAGTGTGTCTTCAGAGAATGGCAAGAAAGGAAGTGGGTCTCAGTTGCCCTCCTCCAGGACTGGCAGAATGTTGGAGAGGCAGAGGGAAGACAAGCCCACTCCCCCAGGCAGGAGAGCGTTCTGCTCTAGAAAGGCCCCACTAGATTCTCCCCAGGCCCCAGGGGCAGGGGCTCCACAGACCAGAGCTCGGGCCCAGAGCCAGCCCCAGTGAGTGCCCTGTGCTGGAAGGCATGACCTTGTACATTGCAGTCCAGCTGAATGGCAGGCAGGGGTCCCCAAGGAGGGCCGTCTCCTGGGCTGGACAGAAAGGCACTGGTGGGGTGTGGAGCCCGTCACCCGGCTGGGAAGGAAAGGATCCCCGGCACAGGTGTGAAGGTCCCCTAGCTTAGGAGGAGCCTGGGCCAGCAGGGCTGGGGGAATTGCAGGTCCTGGGCAGGGACTGGCCGGGTCCCTGGTAGGCCGGGCCGGCAGCCAGCTCACCACGGTGAAGTTCTCGGGACCGCACGGCCAGCCTCTGTAGCGGCAATCCAGCAGCATTTCCTCCAGGGCGTGTCCGGCCCTGGCGTACAGTCGAGCCATGTCGAAGGTGGGACTGGGCATGAAGCCGGGGGGCGCGGGGGGCCGGCCCAGGGCGCGCAGGAAGGCGGCATGCTCAGCGGGCTCCACGCCCAGCAGCGCGGGCCCGGCCCAGTGCAGGTCGTTGGGCGTGAGGCGCGAGCGGCGCAGTGGGTTGATGTTGCACAGGGTGATGGCGGGGAAGGTGAGCCGGTGGCTTTCGCGCTCGTCCAGGGCTGTCTCATGGTGGAACTCCCCATAGTAGCGCACCCTCTCAGCCACCTGGTAGAGGAAGGCGGCCAGCGACAGGAGCACGGCTGCGGCCCAGAGCCCTCGGCGAGGCGTCAGGCCCCCAGGGCCGAAGACGTGGCCCAGCCCATGCATCGTGCAGCTGCTGGCGAACACGCGGATGTCCGAAGCTAGCCGCCGGGCCTCCTCTGGCCCAGGATGGGGCTTCATGGCTGAGGTCCAGGGTGGGGGACACTGAGAGGGCTGGGGATTGGCGATCAGGCTGCAGGGACTTGGAGAGAGGAAAGAGGGTCAGTCCGAGGACTGGGAGGGACTGAGGATTTGGGGGGCCGGGCAGGGGTCACTGCAGGGAAGGAGAGGGGAGGAGAGAGTGGGGAGAGGGGCCCAAACCAAGAAGCGGGAAGGCACTGGTCAGGCAGGTTCGGCTCGGCTGTCTCGAAGGAACCAGCCGGGGCTCCACTAGGCTCAGCGCAGGGCCGGGGGCTCGGCAGGAGAGGCCAGGTAGGGCGCAGCCGACTTGGGAGGCAGGGGCCGCTCTGCTGGAGGCTGCTCTGCAGAGCCAGGGCTGCCGCAGAGGATTGGGTTTCAGCAGTGAGGGGGCAAGGGGGCCCGCAGAGCAGTCTGGGGGGGGGCAGGGAAGGTCCCTGGGGCCCCAGGCTGAGCCATTAGTGCAGCGTGTTGGGGGGGAGGGGCGTGGCTGTGGAGGCCAGAGGCGCCAGCGGAAAACCACAGCAATCCTGGGTAGGGCTTGAAGGGAGTCTGGAGAGATGTCGGGGCTGGGGGTGCCTTAATGGCCCTCTAGGTTCCCAGCTGCGGCCCTTGCGGTTGGGTGGAGGGTCAGTTGCTGACCCTCGGCCCGGTCCCTCCCTCCTTTTGTCTCTCCTCCCTTCCCACTAACCTCACTTGGGATAATTTGCTCCTTCACAAAGAGAGGAGTTGGCTCTTGACCAGGCTGGAAAATGTTGGGAAGTTTGGCATCGGCAGATTCGAGCCCCCAGCAGCCTACGCCGCGTGGCCAGAGTCTCTGCAGGTCTCAAGTCCCAGAGTGGTCTGTCTGAGTGTCCTCTTCCCACCTCCCCACGCTGAGGCCTCCTGAGAGGCTGGCCTCTGCCACAGTGACTGCGGCACTCTCCGGGGGAACACGGGTGCCCTAGAATTTCACTTTTTTTTTTTTTCACTTAAAAACATTCTGGAGACTGGAATTACCTCGTACCTGGAAAGCTTCCCCATTTTTTAAATGGATGCATTCTATTCCACTATGTGGGCGGACCAAGTTTTATCTGCTCACACTCCCATTGATGAACAATGGGTTTCCAGTCTTCCATTGTAAACAATGGTGCTCTCAATACCATTGCATGGTTGTAAATTCCCAGAAATAGAACTGCTGGGTCAAGAGGCAGCTGAATGGATAATTTGGTAGATATCACAAAACTCCCCACTGTGGGAATTCTACCATTTTGCACACCTGTATCATGGTGGGCAGTGTGCCTGTTTTGCAGGAGTGGGCGGGGTTTTTGTTTTTTAATTTTTAAATGTTTATTTATTTCTGAGAGAGAGGGAGAAAGGGTGAGCAGGGGAGGGGAGACACACAGAGAGGGGGAGTCACAGAAACCGGAGCAGGCTCCAGGCTCTGAGCAGTCAGCACAGAGCCTGATGCAGGGCTCGAACTCACAAACCATGAGATCATGACCTGAGCCGAATTTGGACGCTTAACTGATTGAGACACCCAGGTGCCCCTCTTCTTCTTTTTTTTTTTTTTTTAAAGTAGGCTCTGTGCCTAACATGGGGCTTGAACTCATGATGCTGAGATCAAAAGTCACATGTTCTACCCACGGAGCCAGCTGGGTGCCCCTGCAGGGGGCTTTTCTAAAGGAAGAGATACAGTGCCCCTGATCCAGCTGGGGTGCCCCGGGCCACAGTGCCCAGCATGGCATGGCAATGCCAGCCTTGAGAGGGCAGAGCTGGTACATTTGACTGAAGATGATGCCGATGATCCAGAGGAGACGATGGGGCGGCCAGGGCAGGACTCCCAGCAGCTGGAGCAGACAGACACCTCCAGGAAGTAGAGCGGTGGTCCGAAAGGCTGGTACCTACTGGCCTGCAGTGGGCCAAATGTGTCGTGCTGATCCAAGGCATGGGGACAAAGGACAGCAGGAGAGCCTGGTGGCTGAGGGCTGGGGGGGGGGGGTAGGGGTGGGGTCAGCCCAGACACCCCCCAAGGAGGATGGCCAGGGCCTGGTGTCCAGCCCCGCATTTGGTGAAGTAAATTTTCACCTGCCTGTGTACCGGGAATGGGGAGACGCTGTACGGTAGGCCTGGGAGAACACAGGTTTACCTCCACTCATTTATTTACTGAGGCTTATTTCACTTGAGGCCGCCGGGCTCACACTGGCGGGCTCCTGGCCATGAGTGGAAGAAACACAGTGCGCCAACGGACCATGATCATGCTGTGCTGTCGTCACCTGTCTGTCCTTCTGACAAGACTTTCACGGGGGCGGGGACATCCTCACGCCCATGGCAGTTGTGCGGCACATGATACACGGATCTTGGAAGCAGGGAGTGAACAACAGTTTATTGTACACGTGACCAGCTCCCGAGGCTGTGGCACTGGGAGTTTTAAGTACTTTACCACAGATCATCCCATTTCAACTCTTATAACAAACTCTCAGGATGAGGTACCGCCAGGCTTATGACCCACGTTGAATAGTCGCCGAGGCCAAGGTTGAGGCTGAGGCCACGTGGCGAGCGTGAGGCTGACCGCACAACCTTCCGGCTCAAGGCCCACCACAGACCTCACTACTTCCCTGGGTTGGGGGGTGGGGGAGCTGGGATTTGGAGGCCACCCTGAAGAGGTCCGGAGAGACCGGAGTCTGGCATCAGGAGGGGTCTCTGGGGGGGCTGGGGCTGGAGCTGGGGGAACAGGAGCTTGTCTGCTCTCTCTCCCTGGGAGGGGTCTGGCAGGCCGCCGTGGACCTGGCTGGGAGCGGAGGCTGGCTCTGGGCTGTGCCTCCTGGGTGGGCGTTTAGCGGCAAAGCAACCCAGAGCCAGCCCACGCGCTGCCCCCCTGGGCTGTGGCCGCCCCGGCAGTGACCTCTGATCTGTAAGGAAGCAGGTATCAAACCTGGGTGGCTGTGGCCCGGGGACATTTCAGGTGCTTTGTCCCAGAGGAGCATCTGCTCCTAAGCCACACCCAGAAGAGGCTGCGGGGCCTCCTGCACTCACACCTGAGCCGCTGCTGCTTCTTCCAGGCTGGCCTCCGGCTACAGCGGGCTCTGCTGGTCCTACGCACGGCTGCCGCCCCTGACACAGGGCACTGCCTGTCCAACTGATTTTGTGTTTTGTCAGCCTGGGGGCAAAGTATCAACTTCCCCCTAGAGGTTTGGTGACCGCCAGCACCATACAACCCTTGTGGCTGGAGCCTGGGGTGTGTCGGTTCCTCCTTAGTCTCCTTCAGGGCTGGGTGTCCTCGTGTAAGGGGGCTGTCCACAATCTCACAGGGTGACGGAGACGAGGTGCACGGGGCCAGGGCAGGGCTGCGATGGCTTGGTGAGCCGGAAGCTCCTTGAGGAACAGACCATGGCATGCCCTGCCCCTTCTCCCCCTTCCCACGGGCTGGAGGCATGTGGGGCACTTGTTCCGCTGGACGGGAGTGGGAGGGGGGGATGAAACCTAGAAAAAGGACCATTATTCACGGAGCAGGGAGGAGGGGAAGCTGTTCTCAGGATGGGGACTGTGGGTTCGAGGGCCTGGCCCAAGGGGCGGGTTCCTTCCCCCAGGGCTCAGAGAGGCAGTGGGGACGGAGGACAGAGGGGAGTCAAGCTAGGACGGTGAGGTCCTGGCACGGGTATGGGGAACCCCAGTGTGAACTCCTGATTTGTACAGAGGTGGGGCCGGAAGCCTTTAGGCTATCAGGTAGGGGGATACTTGGCAGGGTTCCTGAGAGGGGTTGGGAGGATCTGGGCAGAGGGAGGGAACAGAGTAGGGGCCTGGGGACTCTGCCTCCTCTGTGCAGCCTAATGACTCATGGCTCTGGCAGGAGGGAGGTAGGCAGGAGGGGGAAACGGGGGCGGGGGGGCGGAGGGAGTGGTCCCGACCTCCCCGCCTCCAGCTCAGCGAGAGTCCCAGGTTGCACTGTGAGCAGGGGAGCAGCAGCCCACACCCCAGCGCACTGGTCTTCCTGGGTGTTTGGTCCCTGGGAGCTCCCCTGAGCCGAGCCCCAGTCCTGGGTGCCGATGTTCGGCGGCAACCAGACCTTAAACAGCTGCTCTCAGGACTTGGGGTGGCGGTTCCTGGGGCCTCTGGGCATCTCGGGAGCTGGGACATCCAGGGCCTGTCTCCGGATGAGCTCCGCATAGAGCCCACCCTTCTTTAGGAGCTCTTCATGGGTCCCCACCTGGAGAGAGGAAGGAGGGGCAGATGGTCACCCCAACACAGTTCACAGCCCTAGGAGGGCTGGCTTCTTATCAGCCATCGAGCTCACTGTCCTCTCAGCCATCGTCCCTCCTGGAGACACTATGACCCCAGAGCACCGGCACGTCTGAACTCGCTAGTGCCATCTCCCTGCTTAGCTGGGTTTTGGAAGAGCATCTCCCTTATGGAACCCAGAGACTCCAGCTTTCACTTGAGTGAGCAGCTGGGAGCTGGGGGCCGGGCCTCATGCAGCCTCCCGGCCTTGCTGCAGACCAGCCTGTGGAGAACAGCTCCCGGCCAGCCCCTTTCCAGGGTCCCTGGTGCTGCCTCTGCTGTACCTCAGCCCCTAGGCCCCTTCTCCCTGGCGCTCCACACTTCTCTGAGTCCCTTCCCTTCGGTTCTGGGAGTCATGAGGTAGTTCTACTACCCCACGGGACAGTGGAAGAAACGGGCCCTGGGAGGCCAGGGCAGGAATTCCTGAATCCACACAGGGTGTTGCCTCCAGAATACGCCCCAGGCTCCCAGGGCCAGGCCAGACCCTCACAGCTGAGCCACTCTTTCCACTGCGTCCACGGCTGAAACTGTCCCAACCCACTGCCTGGCCCCCAGCTGACCTCACAGACTTGGCCGTGGGCCATGACGACGATGTGGTGGGCCCCACGCACGGTGCTGAGCCGGTGTGCGATGACCAACACTGTGCGGCCAGTGCTGGCGCGGTCCAGGGCCTCCTGCACGACCCGCTCGGACTCTGAGTCTAGTGCGCTGGTTGCCTCGTCCAGGATCAGCACCGTGGGTTGCTTGATGAGGGCACGGGCAATGGCTAGGCGCTGCTTCTGGCCACCAGACAGGGTTGCACCCCGCTCACCTGGGGAGGAAGGGGACAGGGCAGGGCCTTGAAGCGATCTTCAGCTCTGCACTTGGGGGCGGCCCTACAAAGGGGCACCTGGGCCGTCTGGAACTTTCCATCTGGTCCCTCAGGCTCACCCCCTTGCACCATGCACATTCGCCTGCCTCGGATGGGTCAGCATCTTGATCCCATAACTCTGTGCAAACGCACACGTGCACTCACACCAGACAGCAGGAGGGGCACACACTCGGGATTCAGTGCACCCTGGAGACACCCAATGCCCCTCCCACACCGGGGTGGGGTCTCAGAGCCATGCCTGGGCCTGTGGCTCCAGCTGCCTTCTCCTGGCCTGCTGGGTCCCCGCCACCCTGGGGACGTCCACGACCCAGATGTGGGCCCTGGAGTGTAGTGACGGCTTGCCATGGGGCATTCTGGGAAGATCCCACTTGGGGTCTACCATGCTCACAGGAAAACAGCAGAGGGGGCAGACTGGGAGTGAAAACCAGCACCATGGGGACGGTAGTCAGAGGTCAGCAAGGGCACACTAAAGCCCCAGATGAGCCTGCTAGTGTGCTGGGGTCAGAGGTACAAGGAAGGTGCCTCTTGAGAGGTGTGGGCACAGCACCTCCAGTCGGGGGAGTGTGGACTCTGGGTGGTGACCAGAATGGGCTGGATCAGTAATAGAGCGTGGATGATGGCTATAGACAGGGGTGGTACCACCCCTGAAGCTCAGCCAGACTGAGGCCTAAGTTTCAAGATGCGCCAAGAACCCCAGATATGCCTACACCTTGAGACGTGCCAGAACATTCTGCAACACAGCCAAGGACTGGGGGTGATAAACATGGCCCCAGAGGCTGAAAAAAAGACACCTTTGTGAATGCACAAAGCCGCGAGCCTCGATGTGAATATTCTAGTGTGAGGCCGCAACACTGCAACGTCCCAGAACCATGAAAGCCCTTCTCTGGGTAGGTCAGAAGGGAGACCTGTTCAGTCACATCAATCCCTGTGGGTAACTGGACGGAAACGCTTTTAAATTAAGGAACAAAAGGGCAGGAATGAAACAGGAGCCTGAAGCACGAGGAATTACAAGAAGATTAGCAGTCCAGTGCTTCTGGTCCCGTCTTAGGACGTGGAGGCCGCTGGGAAGCTCTGAAGGTCCCTGACACCACAGACCCCTTGCAAGTGTCCCTGGCTGGGTCCTGCGCCTACACTTTCTGAGGCATCCCCGTCTCTGCAGCCTGCGTGTGGTTGAACCACAGACCTGTGTCTGCCCCCCTCGGCCACGGACCTAGCCTTCCCTGATGCCAGGCCTGTGTCCCTGTGGCATGTTCACGCAGGCCTGGCAGATCCAAGCAGAACACTGTCCGCGGGACTCACCGACTATGGTGTTGTAGCCCTCGGGGAAGCTGGTGATGAACTCGTGGGCATTGGCCTCCCGGGCAGCTGCGTAAACCTCTTCATCCGAGGCACCCAGCTTCCCAAAACGGATGTTCTCCATGATCGTCGTTCCGAACAGGACTGGCTCCTGCGGGTGGCGGGGTGGGTCCACATGGGACATTCTGACTTTGCCCCAAATCCCGGAGGGGGGCAAAAAGGCGATTTTGGCCACACCGGAACTGGCCTCTTGCAAGGCAGGTAGGGGCAATTCAAAGTTACAAGTCCAATAAGAAAAGAGAGATCCGTCAAAGTGGGGAGAGGCCGAGCTCCCTGCAGGGCACAGGGTCCCTCAGGAGCGGGATGGGGAGGTGGCTGGGCCAGCTGGCCTGGCAAAGCCTCTTCTCTTGGGAGAGATGGGGAAGAAGGGGGTGTTCATTCTAGCTTTCTCTGCAGTGGTGGGTTGGTGAGGGTGCCCTCTTTATCCAATCACGGGAGGAGGGTGGACCCTCGCTGGGGGGCACCGCCTCACACAGAAGGAAAGAAGTGGGGCCAAGGGCTTCAGGGTGGGGCCACGGGGGCTTGCTTAGTCAGGGGCGGGGGTCTCTAGACCTTCTGAACACCACATGTTTGTCAGAGGACCCAGGGGTCCTAAAATAGGGTCCCACTGCACCTGGCTGGATGGCAGTAAGGGAGGAGCAGAGTTCCTGCCCCGGGGAGGCAAGGGCAGAGCTGCGGCGGGCTGGGGAGGGCAAGCCCCAGATCCCATGGCCGCTGGGGAGCCAGTCAGGACGGCCTCAGCCCCCTACTCCCGCCCCACAAAGAGAGCAGGGGTGAAGTGGGCGGGAGGGAGGAAGAAGGGGAAAGGCCCAGGTGCAGTAAGGACCGTGAGAAAAGACAGACGGCGTCTGCAAGTCGGAGACACGCTTCCCACCTGGCTGATGAAGCCGATGACCTGGCCTCGGAGCCAGGAGGGATCGAGGGTTCGCAGGTCCCGCCCATCCAGGGTCACTACGCCGGCCGTGGGGTCGTAGAAGCGCTCGAGCAGGGAAGCCACCGTGGTCTTTCCTGGGGAAGTGGGGTTGGGGGCACGGGGCGGTCAGGGAGGTGGCATGGTTTCTGGAGGCTCTGCCAGGAAAGAGGAACCCCCGGTGACAGGTGAAGGGGCCCCTCCTCCCACCCCACGCTGAGTGGTTACCGTAGGAAGGAAGGTCCTAGGGTGGGAGGGCGGGGGGTTCCTCTCACCTCCGCCGGACTGGCCCACGAGGGCCACGATCTTGCCAGGGGGCAGCGTGAGGCTGAAGTCTTCGAGCACCTGGAAGCCAGGGCGGCAGGGGTAACTGGAAGGAGCCAACGGAGATCCTTAGTTAGACCAGGTCCTGGCCCCTTTCTGCCCTGGCCCCTGCTCGAGTCTCACTGTACCCCGAGGCAGGGCTCGTTTAGAGGGAGACACGGACCCACAGGGCCTCACGCCCCTGTGCCCACCCGCTGATGCCGCTGACCTGAAGCAGACGTTGTGGAACGTGACGGCCCCGCGCAGGTGCTCTCTGGGGATGCAGCAGCCCCCAGCCAGCGGAATGCACGGGCTCAGAGTCATGTACTCAAACACCCGGGCACCCGCACTGAGCCCCCGCACCACCTGGGGAGGGGGTTAATTAAAGTCCGAGGTGAGGGAGGGGTGGGGTCTGAGGGCAAGGCTGGCAGTGCAGCCCCATCTCCTGACACCCCCTCCACCTGACACCTGGTTCCTGCAGCACACAGGTGATGCTGGTTGCTGACAGGACTCCAGCCCAGATCCGATGTCCACACCACGGGGCCCGCCCCCTGACTGCCACTCACCTGGCCGAACAGGACAGAGAGGTTGGCCATGGACCTGTGAGGAGGAGAGAAAGATTCAAAGAGTGGGGACAGGAGCCCCAGAGAAGGCTGGTGCCAGAGGGAAGGGTATGGGTCTCAGCTGCATGGGGGCGGAGAGGACGTGGCGCGTGAGGCTAGGAAACGGGCAGCCTGAAGGCAAACACAGAGGATGTTCCTGAAATCTGGGACAGCAGGAGCCCTGGGATCCAGCAACACCAGATAGTTCACTGGCAGGTCGCTTCTCCTTGGAACCACATTATCTCCTTGTTCTCTCCTTGGCCAGATGAAGCTGACAACTGTCTGCCACTTCAGGCCTGGGGGCTCCGGGGAGATGGGCGCGGGAAGCAGGCACGGGGCTCAGGGGAGCTGGGCTCTGCGCTGCCTGCCTGCACCAACAACACAACGGAGAGCGCCAGCACCGTGAACAGGTCGGGGCCACGAGGCCCATGGGGCAAGGTCAGCTCTAGTGCGCTGGACTCCTGGGGGAGCAGGGGCTAATTAAGGTGGAAAATGGATGTTAATCCTTTCAGAGAAAGAAGGAACTCGAAGACCCTGGAGCATGTGAGGGGTGGGGGATGGGCCCCAAAACAAAGTTCCATAGAGACGCTAGCGCGAGCTTGCCCTGTGTAAGGCATGGTGCGAGTGTGTCTCTGTCCAGGGGGGTCACCTCCTCTGCCGTGCAAGGCTGTTGGCTGCTGGAAGGTGGAGAGTCATGGTTCTCAGTCACCGGCCCCTGACCGGGCTGGCCAGTCCGCGACAGTGCGCGTGTCTGTGAGTGTGCGTGTGGGTCCTCGAAGTGGAAAAGACTGAGCGCCTTGAACGGGAAAGTCACTTCCTCCAGTGCCAGGGGTGAGGAGGGGAGGGGCCTGCAAGGAAATGGTTCTGGCAGGCTCAGAGGGTTACTGGCATTTGCCGGAGTGAGTGGAGAGGCATTGAGCAAGGAAGAGCCAGGACAGGGAGTTACCTGTGGACGACAAGGGAGAACATCCTCCACAAGAGATCTGGAGGCCATTAGGGCCTGGCAGAGGTGCCCGGCAGCAACCAAAAAGCAGATGCACATGACTCGTTGGTGCGCGATGACCTTGCTCTCAGAGACAGCTCAGGAGGCAGCCCTGAGAGCCCTGGCGGGGGGGGGCGGCCCATTCCCGGTGAGGCCAGACCTGGATGTAGACCAGGCGGCCTGGCCCTGACTGTGGTCTGTCTGGGTACCTCTCCGTCTCCTCCAGAGACCCAGTGCCACAAAAAGAACACCTAGGATGGGGGTCTAAAGATTGAGGCTGCCTCCCTCCCCTCCCTTGCCCTGCTGGACCCCAGGAGGAAATACATCAGCCTCCTAAATAGATCGAATTCCTCCAAGGTGGGTGGTGAAGGATCTCCATGTGGGGAGGGCCCCCCACAAAAGATAGTCCTAAGGCCCGTGGCTGTGGGAGCAGCTCTGTGTAGCAGCCAGAGAGAGAGACAGCATAGATGAACTTCCTAGGCTTTTCTGTTTGTAAGAAAGCTCTGCTAACTGGCTAGCCCATGCTGTGGGGAGGAAAGGAAAGGGTCGGAACTCAGGCCACAAAGGGAAGTGGGGGCCCATACGAAGGGGAGCCTGATGGAGGAGGGCCAGACTCGGGAGGTGTAGGGAAAGGGAGACCTTCCCATCACTGCCTGTGGAGGGCCATATGATGACTGTGTGCGTGGAACCAGGCGGGCTTGTCGGGCTCCTCAGGACCAGAGCACGAGGCCAGGGCCTAGCCTGGGGTCTGTGCCAAGTCCCACCTCTACAACAGTCCTCTCGGTCCCCAGGCTACCAGGGAACAGTTCCCAGGCTGGAGGAGGGATGAGGCCACCCAGGGTCTGAACTTCAGAGAAGGTGTGAATGGGCCCAGATACGGGAGCACCAGACACAAATGGGGCCAAGGATGGGAGTCCTTTATACCAACCCATCTTCAGACTGGCTCCAGTCTACCTGGGACAATAACAAGGCTGATGACGAGGGGCGCTGTAAGAAACAGGCAGGAAGATACAATGCAGAGCCCGGCCACGAGTGTCGGAAGCAATGGGGGAGGGGCACGGAGGGGTGTTTGGGGTGAGAGTCTGTTCTCTTGACGTGCTTGACAGTAATTCGGGTCTCTGCTCTGCAATGATTTCTTACAGCATATTTGCTCCTGTTATTCATCACGACATCTACTTATGCTTCACGTGTTCTCACGTATGCGGTGTGGGGGAGAGATAGCAGGAACTGCTAGCGTTTAGCTCACAAGAGAAAGGAAAGGGGAGGCCTTGGGGGTTTTGAGCAAAGGGAGCCGAGAGGTCCGGGCAGACAGGCCCAGTGGGGCAGGTAGATCGCAGAACAACGAACACAGTGAGCTCCAGGCTGGGAAGGGCAGGGGAGAGGCTGAGCCGCTCAGCCCTGGGAAGGTCAGAGAGGATGGCAGGCGAGCTCGTAAAGAGCATGTCAAAGACGGTCTATCCGTACGTGGAATCTCACTTGGCCTTAAAAAGGAAGGAAATTGACACAGGCTACGCTATGGACAAACCTGGAAGATATTATGCTGAGTGAGATAGGCCTGTCACCAAAGGACAAACGCTGTGCAATCTCACTTACGTGAGGCACCCAAAGTGGGCAAATCACAGACGTGGAGGTTGTCAGGGGCTGAGGGAAGGGGTTGTGGGAGCTCAGCATTTAACAGCTGGTTTCAGTGCTGCAGCATGAAGGGCGGGAGACGGATGGTGGTAACGGATGCACAAACTCTATGCTTACAAACGGTTAAGATGGTAAATTTGACATTACGTGTGTTTTGCTACAATGACCAACTTTTTAAGAAGCTGTCTCGGAAATTTTGGAGCCGTTTAGGCGGCCGAAGATGTCAGCTGCATTCCTGAGCGTACAGACGGTGAATCAGGTCACAGGGTGCTCATGGATGGCACGGGGGCACTCTCCCCAGCCAGCCCCCGGGGGGGGGAGGGCCACCACCCCCTGTCCCTCCACTCAGCAGGGCTCCTGCAGGACGGGGACAGCCTCACACTCACCTCTGCACCGTCTGGGAGGCCACCAGGAAGGACATGAGGTCTCCCCCTGTCAGCTCCTGTCCAGCCACGAGGGAGCCCCCAATAAACAGAGTGCCTAAGACCATGCCTGCGTGTGGAAAGGGACAGACGGTCAGGAAGGTGTCTGCCTGGAATAGCGTCTACCTGTTTCGTGTGGAAACGAGTGTGTGTGTGTGTGTGTGTGTGTGTGTGCGTGCGTGCGCGCACGTGTGCATGTGTGGTGGTGGAGCTCACGCACCTGGTACTCCTACAGATGTCTGAAGGACATCAAGCAGGCGGAGAGCCGCCCCTCCCCTGCGTGGCTGGGACCTGCCCTTCACTGCTCCACGCTCATCCCCAGCCGTGACGGGGCGCGCCCACACCCCGGGTGGGGACTTGCTCACTCACAGTTGAAGGCAATGTTGGAGAGCCCCTGGAACAAGGCGATGCCCCTGCCCAGCTCCTCTGCCTTACAGCGGGACCCCTCCAGCTCTGCTCCGTAGCGTCTGGGGAGAGAGGCCAAGCCCGGCTGTCAGGAAGCAGTGGGCTGGGGTGCAGGGCTGCTGGGGTACATGCAGGGAGTCCTCCCTGCTTCATGCTCCTCTCCGTCTGGGACTCACTCCTCTTCCCGATGCTCCATGGCGAAGGCCCGCACGGTCCGAACGTTGCCCAGGGCCTCATCTGCTACGCCTGTCGCCCTTGCAATCTGCAAGGAGTCCAGGAAGTAGGCGGCTGGCTTGGGGACGGGGAGGAATGGCGGGGCAGACAGAAATGGGGAAAGCAAGGGTGGCAGGAATGCTGGTACCTGCTCCTGACACTGGCGAGACAACTTTCGGAGAGCCGAGCCCATTAGGGTGCCAACTCCCATAAGAACGGGTGTGGCCACCATCAGCAGCAGCGTGAGGCGGGGGGACAGCATAGACAGGGACACCAGGCAGCCAGCCACCTGGGTGCAGCTTCGCAGTCCCTGGGGGAGAGAAGGGACGCAGGAAGGCTGTTTGGCATCAGCACCACGACACGGGGACTTCACCAAGGGTCCACTGGCTACAGCGGCCAAGGCCGCTTCCCAAGGCCAAGGCCATGAGTCTGACCCTGGAAGGCCAACCAGCAGTCCACCCAGTCATAAAGCATGACCCTTTCTCTCCTAGCAGGCACGGAAGGCCTGGGTGAGAATGTCTATGGACCACAGCCTCCTTCCCCCAGACAAATCCCAATTTGCTTTGCCTTTTGCTTTAGGAACTGAAAAAAAAAAAAGAATTGAGCAGGAACGTCACCCAGGGACTGCTATGGGCCAGTGTGAGGCATGACCCAGCAGCCACAGTGACCATGTGGGTGGATGAGAACAGGACATCGGTAATGCAGTAAAAAGCCTTTACTCGTTCTCGTTAACACTTGTCAGCATGCCAGGCGTTCTGGGGGTAAGGCAGGCCAGGGTGATTTTGCTCTTGGCAAGCCGGTCCAAGAAAGGCTCTTGTCTGAGTCCTTGGGAAGGTTTTCCGGGGAGGTAGAATTTCAGAACAGGAGCGAAACAGCCTGTCCTGACCTTGGACGATACCACAGTACCTCCCTTCCGTGAACTTCCCCACTCCCTCATCCACACCCTCACCAGACAGCAGGCTTCTCACTTGGTGCGAGCCTAGGCTCAGAGCCCAACAGCAAGGTGGGTGGGGCTGGCCTGATGTGTCTACACTGGGGTGTGTGTGTGTGTGTGTGTGTGTGTGTGTGTGTGTGTGTATACACACAGGGGGGCCTGGGGAACTGACCTGGGAGATGACGAGTTTGAAAGATGATTTAAACTCTTGCACATCAGCTGTCAGTCGGCTCACCAGCTGCCCTGTCTTTTTAGCATCGAAGAAAGCAATATCTTGTCTGGTGGTAGGTCAAGGGTACAGTAGGTTGGGGAGAAGAGGAGACATTAATTTAGGACAAGACCCTGCCCCTACATTTGTCCAGACCTCTGGGGCTAGCAGTTCCCCCTGCCCACACCCTGCACTGGCAGTACCGAAGCAGGTTGCTGAAGAGGGCCCTCCGCATGTCCACGGCCATGCGCTCGCCGATGCGGGACAGCAATACCAGGTACCCGAAGGTCAGCAGGCCCTGGGAGAGAGGCCGGGGCACTCAGGGGCGCCCAGGAGGCTCCTTTGGGTGCCCCCAGGCCCTCCCTCCTGTTGTACCTGAATGCCATAGAGGATGAGCAGGTAGGTGCTGAGATTCCGGGACTCAGTCAGGAAGCTGCCCACATGGTCCCTTGTGTACTTGGCCACAATCTCCACCAGCTGGCCCAGGAGCAGGGGGATCTGCACATTCACCAGGGCCGCACCCAGTGCCAGCTTGGGGAGGGGGGGGGGGCAGACATTTAGAGGGGGCCATATTCTTCCCCATCCCTGGCCCTGACCTTGGCCCTCCCTCTCCTGCAGCTGTTCATGTTTGGCTAACTGTGTGCTTCTTCGAGTTCCAGCCCAGGCTGCCAGAGCCTGGGGATTCCTGTACCCTGCACAGCCAGCTGCCCTGTGCGGGATCGCCTGGCATCCCTTGGCTTCCAGTCCCTAAGGCAGCCAGCCCTTGCTGCTTCCTGAGGTCTATCCTGAGACTTGGTGAGGCAGACAAGCTGCCCCTGTGCAGCTCCAGCTGGTGCTTCTGCAAACCCCTGGCTGGGTCCTTCCCTGTCCCTGATGTGGGCGAAAGGGGAGGGGCATCTCACCACGATGGCTGCCGCCAGGACCAGCAGGTGGGGGCGCAGAAATTGCCAGAAGAGCTTCCAGTTAAAGCGGGAATCCCCGACACAAGGTCCGGAGCAGGCAGGAGGGGCCTCTTCTGCCTCACACAGCGCCACAAGGCAGAAGCGGGGGCACTTACTCAACAGCACGGGGCCCAGAAGGATGCCCCCAACCCAGCGCCAGGCAGAGGGTCTTTGGCTGGGAGCTGGAGGCGCTCGAAGGAGGTGAGCCCGGAGCTGGGAGCGCAGCTGGGCCACAGCCCTGAGGAGGTAGGAGCTGTGGCGGCCATCAGAGCACCTGTAGGGAGACAATGGCATCGATGGCTCACGGCCCCAAGTGAACTTCAAGGGAGCAATCAATCAGGCCGGCTCTGGGCTGAGGCCTCTGGACAGCATTTCTTCCTCTATAGGGTCCTACGCGACCCCTCCCAGGGCTGTTCTTTAGCACCTCAGTTTCTAAGAGAAACACATTGAGGCCAAGTCGCTGAGGAGCAAGACAATAGTCGGTAACCAAGTTGGAAAGGTGCTCTCGCCGTGCCATCAGACAGCTGGGCCCCCTCAGCCTCCAGGGACCCCTCTGGTCAGGGGCCATCTCCAACCCACGTTCTTTCTGATCATGGGACATCACTTTGGACGGCAGCTAGTCTGCGGGCACTCCTTTTACAGCTGAGGAAGCAGAGGTCCTAAGTGAATCTGGTTCAGAGAGGCAAGAGGAGAGTGCCCCCTGGCCACACCCGGCACTGGGCTGGCTTGCAGTGGCGATGCCTGGCCCACGTGGCCTCCGTGTTGCCAGTCAATGGTCCGGCTGTGTTTGATCCTCCCTTCTCTGGGAGGGAGACGCCCTTATTCTCACTTGATGGAAGAGAATGTCACGGGGACTGAGAGAGCTGGAATAATTTGTCCCCAAGCAGCAGAACCTGGACAAGAGGGGAACCCTGCTGTGTGACTCCAGAATCCAGGTTTGTTCTAGTCTGCCACGTGTGCTGTGCCCAAGGCTGGGTGTGGCAGGGCCTGGACCGGCCCCGTGTCTTCTGACCCCTGGTCACTGTTCATTGCACCCCAACACCCAGACTCCTCCCAGGCCCCGAGTGCTTGTGTGGCAGCGTATGGAGAAAAACAGTGACACACTCCCTCTCTATCAACTGAAGGAGAAAAAAGAAATTAACAATCCAAATAATGTATCTCGTCATCTCAGACCGGCCCAAATCACCTTCTCTGGTCTGCGGTTTCTGCATCGATACGCGGTGATGTCGGGTAGAGAGCCTACTGCGAGCCCACACTCTGCTGTGAGGCACGGGGAACAAGAGGTAAACAGAATAGACCATGTAACTACCCTCATGGTGGGAAGGACTAACAGCTAATGACAAAGCTTGCTGAGTGTGAAAAGGGGAACGGCAGGTGCTCAGAGCACAGACCACGAATTCCCTGGGTGAGGGCATCAGGAGAGGCCTTCCTGACCAGACCCGAGGGAGAATGGGAAGGAGCTGGCTAAGTGAAGGTGGTGGGGACAAAGTGGGGGAGAGCTGTAGGCAGCGGGGAGCGTGTTTGGGACATGTGCAGGTACGAAAGAAGGAAGAGCTGGAACCTGAAATACAAGGGAGAGGAGACATGGGCAGGACAGGCATCGAAGTTTTTATAGGACAGCTGGACTTTAGAGGGCAGTGAGGACCATTCGTGGCTTTTAGGCTGAGGTATGACATAATCAAATCTGCATCTTAAAGATCACAGCAGAGGGGAGAAGGCTGGAGAAGGGCAAGCCTGGCTACGGGGACCCTGTTACAAGCAGAAGTTATTTGGCCAAGAGTAAATGGTGGGATGTTCAAAGATTCAAATGAGGTTCTCGATGGGGAGAGGCTTTTAAAAACCAATACGGGGACACCTAGGTGGCTCAGTCAGTTAAGCGTCTGGCCTTTGATTTTGGCTCAGGTCATGATCTCATGGTTCGTGAGATCAAGCCCTGCATCAGGCTCCGCGCTGACAGCGTGGAACCTGCTTGGGATTCTCTCTCTGCCCCTCGTACGATCTCTCTCTCAAAATAAATAAATAAACATTACAAAAAAAACACAACAACACAAAAAGGGTCACTTGGGTGGCTCAGTGGGTTAAGCATTCCACTCATAATTACAGTTCAAGTCGTGCATAATCTCACAGTTCATGACATTGAGCTCTGCACTGGGATTTTCTCTCCTCTCTCTGCCCCTCCCCTGTTTGCACACATTCACTCGCTCTCTCAAAATAAATAAACATTAAAAAAAAAAAAAGGAATAAATAGAATGAGGTTTTTCCTTATTCGGATGGTCTTTTGTGTTCTCAGATGCTCCCAACTGCAGACTCCACCTAATTTTTCCCTTGTTTCAAGGAGGCCCGGGTCCTCTCTGTTATGCCTCCTTCCACCCCATTCCACATGCCTGGCTTTTATGTCTCATTTTCCACTGTGTACTTTATGTCTACCCTAAATTTTAGAGAAGCTCATCTTCCTTCTGCCCAGTGTAATTGTCCAATTTCCCCATGAGACTTTATATTCCTCGAGGGCAGGAAGCTCTATCTTATCCACATTCACCCCCAGCACTTAGTAGAGTTCTTGTACATAACAGATATTCAGCAAACGGTTATGGTTATGTTTGTTGAGTGCATGCCCTTGTTAGAAATGCAGAAGGGAGGGGAGCCTGGGTGGCTCAGTCGGTTAAGCGTCCGACTTTGGCTCAGGTCATGATCTCACGGTCTGTGAGTTCGAGCCCCGCGTCGGGCTCTGTGCTCAGAGCCTGGAGCCTGCTTCAGATTCTGTGTCTCCCTCTCTCTCTGACCCTCCTCCATTCATGCTCTGTCTCTGTCTCAAAAATAAAAACATAAAAAAAAATAAAAAAAAAAAAAAAGAAATGCAGAAGGGAAAAATCTGACCTGTCCTGTTGCTGCATTGTTTGCAAGTTGTAGACTTACTGAGGCCTACAGTAAGAAGTATGTTGTAAATTGCCACCCAGTACAATAAACACAGGTCACACAAAATTGAAATGCTTCACAAAACAATACTCTCCCTAATGTTAAAGCGGGTATTCTATTCTATTCACTTGTTTTAAAAAGTAGGCTCCACACTCAACGTGGGGCTTGAACTCAGACCCTGAGATCAAGAGTCACATGCTCACTAGGCACTCTCTATTACATTCACTTTTACATGATCCTACGCACTACGTTCATTTTCTGATCTACTGTGTTGTGACTTGCACATTTGAAAGACATTGCACTGGTGGGCACACAAATACTTGCATATTATCTGAGGTTTCTCTCCGGGTTTCTCTCTGGTTTAAATGATATCAACACCCTTACTCTCTTCCTAAGGAGTGTTTCAAGCATTTTAATAATTTACCATGGTTACTTTCCAGCTTCTCTCATCTCCTCCAAACTAAGACTCTAAGCAAGGCTTGGTCACTGCCAAGAACTGGCAAATTACTTCCCAGCAACGGTACTTCTAGCTCCAGCTTGGCCCAGCTCTTCTCCTCTTTCAATCAGATGGGCTTCAAAATGACACAAGTCCCTATCCGCTCACCCCTGCCAATCTGCTGCCTTCCTGGCCCACAGTTATTCACTCCAGGATCAGAAAGGAATCCGTCCCTTCTCAAAAGCAGTTACACTGGAGTCGCAGTTTCAGGGTCCACGTTGGTTTCCTACCTGCCTCTCTCTCTCTCAGGACCAACGTGTGTAAACACACAAAAACACACATGTACGTGTTTCTAGATTTTTTTTTTTTTTTTTTAAATCTCTGCTGAAAACATCCAGATCTAGGAACAATTTCTGTTCAGCTCATATTGAATCTTGGGAGCAACACCAACACTAAATGTCTCTGGACACTAACAGTTTTTGTCCAAATTGCCACACCAATTCCAAGAAAGAGGACAGGGAGGGGGCAGGAACAGCACCCAGGCTCGACACCTGGCGCCCTCTGGTGGGAAGCACGGACCCGATGTGGTCACCGACCTAGAGCGTTCACTCCGCGCAGCCCACAGGCGGATACAGACGGGCCGAGTCTCCTGCTGGCACCTAGGTAGTCGCTATAAATAACTGAAGCCAATCCCTGGGGAGTGACATTCTACCCCCGGGCCGGCCTACAACTTCCAGCAGGCCTCGCGCGAGCCCGGGACTCCATGTCCCGGCAGGCCCCACGCCCCGCCAGCCGGTCAACGGCCCGCGCTCCCAGTAGGTTTGTCACTTTTTACCTGACGGCCGCGAATGTCTGGAAGCGGAGGGGTAGTGTCAGCCTGCCTGGGACAGGGCCACCCCGAATTCCGACCCGAAATAAGTGCACCAACATGATGGGACGTGAACACAGGAGCAGCCGGCAACGGCAGCTTCACCCTCATCCCATTGAGGGCTCCATGTTGGCGCCGGCCCCCATCCCGACAACCCCCTCGCGCCTCGGCGACGATTGGCGGAAAGACGCATCAATCTCGTCGCAAGCTGTAAGTGAAGAAACCCTTTTCGGTCCTTCTTCTTCCGGAAGTGTGATTGGACAGAGCCGACTATCCGCCCGCCCCCGGCTGTGGGCGGGGCCGAGCAAGTGGGGCATTGCTTTCCGCCTACTGCCCGGGCCAGCCCTGGGGTGACTTTAGCAGCGTGTTCTTCGTGCGACCCTCCACCACGGGGGTTATCCATAGTAACGCGCCAGCGTTACCCGGGACCTCGGGGTTGCTGGTCTATGGGTGCTGCCGGCGGACTCTAGATGTCCCAGGACTTCTAAGGAGTATAGAGTGTTGGTCCTAGGGGACGAAGGGACCCAAAGGGGCCTGGGGAATTTTTTCAAAACATGTGCGCGTTCCATGTGATGCATCCCTTTCTCCCCAGACAGATCAGAGCTCCAGGGATGGCAGCCACGAGTATTTGGGAAAAAAAAATTATCCTGGTGATTCTGATACACTCCGCCTACTCAACGATTGAGAACCACTAGTGTGGAGGTCCCGTATAGCTTATGGAGGCGCCCCCCCCCCCCCGATCCTTCTTTCCCACAGATGCCTTCTTACCGCAGTCAGGGTGATTGTCTAAGGACCCCACCTCCCAGCTTTTGCACCTCCGTTAAACACTTATTTATTTCTTCCGTGTAATTTGCATAGTTACCCTCCCCCCCCCCCCCCCCTCCCGCCCCTCCACGGTCTATGACTTCTTTCTGGGTAGTGATTCTGGCTCATTCATCCATACTCTCTTCCCCTCCAAGTGGTGCCTGATAGAGAAAAGTGCCCTTTATAATAAATTAACTTGAATTGGGGTGCTGGTAGGGCAGCTATCAATGAATGAATCAGGGGGGATACTGGGTATGAAAATGTGCCAGATTAGCTTGAGGTTGGGCTGGGTGTATGGGAGGGGTCCTAATGTGAATGTGGTGGAATACTGGGGGGAGGGAGGTTGAAAAGAGATCAGGCAAAACCCTACACAACCTGTAGGCAGATGTCTTGGCAGAAGTCTCTGAGATATGAGAATTTCCTAGCCTCTGCAATGTGGGATTCCATCTTGGGCACTAGGATGCCACCTCTAGAAGGAGTTCCGCCTCCTGCTCAGGGATAAAACTATGCAAGCCCCGAGCTAAACAATTCCTGTCCCAGGAAGGCAGCACAGAAGGAGAAAAACAGGCATATCTGGTCTCGTGTTTTGTGAGCAATTCCAAGATTGCCTCCACATTCCTCCAGTTGAACACACTCTAGGAAGCACTTTGTTCCTCTCTCTGTTTCACAGATACTGTCCCCTAAGACAGCCCTCAGGCCCAAGCCCTGCAGGCCCTGACACCTGGGCAGCTGAGTCAGCACCTCAGGAATGGGCTTTAGTAGCAAACCTGGTGATTCAGGGCCCCAGGAATGGCGTCGAACATGCCAACAAACCAGCTGCCTCCTTCTCCTCCTTGAGGTGGCAGAAAGGAACTCAACCAGCTCATCCCTGGGTATGCAAATTATCCTTCCTGATCCTGGCCCCCCAGCTGCCCTCTGCTGGTTCAGCTCTGATGCTTCTCAGGGGGCCCCCCAAACTGGATGAGGACCGGGGAAGAGAGTTTCGGTGTTTCCCGAGATAAAGAGGAAGACAAAACGGAACTCCCAAGGAGCCTTTTTCTACCGAAGCTCCCCAAACCACTCCTCACTTCTGGAATAGCTCTCTCCTTTCTTTACCTCCTCCCTTTCCTCAGTTTCCTGCAACCTGGCTGCCCAGTCTGGCAATCTCCCCTCCCCTTCGTATTGGCAGGCAAGCAGAACACCAGCCTTTTCTTTTGTTTTTTCTTCTTTTTGCTTTTGGTCTTAAAGCCTTTCTCTGTGGATCCCTGTGTGCATGTGTAGAGAGAGGAGACCAGGTTTCAAGAAATCAAAGATGTAACATCTTAGCCTCATAGCCTTAGAATCCTTCGGTAGGAGTTTCTTTCGGCTTTGTTATTTTGGCTGCTACTTTCTGGCCTTCCCTTTAAATCCATTCCAGGTCTGAGGAGGGGACAGAAGGTGTCTCTGGTCTGCATGTTCTCCGCCTCTGCCTCTCCAGCTTGTGCTCCTCCCAGGCACAGAGGCTTGGCCGTGACAGGTTTGGCCGCAGATTGCCCTGGAAGGGGTGTGAGTTGTCAGACAGGTGACTGCCGGCTTGGACGCCTGAGGCCTGCCCTGACTGAGTCACCTTGCTGTTGTTGTCACCATCCTTGCTGGAGTCCCTGCTCAGCAACCCAGACCTCTGTGGATACGGCAGCAGCTCCCATCCGTCCAAGCTTTCAGGACAAGCTACTGGCCCGATGGTGAGGCAAGTGGGCTGGGGGGGGAACCGAGGGCGGCTGGGGCGGTGGGGAGACCTGGGGCCTGGATCAGTGCCTCTCCTCCCCATGCCGCTGCCCCCTCTCCCTCCTCCTCCATGTCGGGGGCCTGGCAGAGGGCGGATTTCCATCTTCTCTCTGTCCCCTGCCCCTCACACAAGAAGCTCCCCTTCCTCGGTCCCTCCCCCAGCCCTGGGACCCCCCTGCCCAGCGATGCAGGCCCCAGGGGGCTCTCAGCCTCCCCACAGTGCCCTCCCCACCCCAACAACGCAGGCAGGGCCCGCGATGACACCCAGCTCTGCTCCCCCCTCTTGGGGCTCCCACTCCACCCCATCCCTGGCCCCAGTGACTCCCCCTCCCTCGCACCGATGCCCCCAGGACCCTCCTGGGCTGTGGATAGGGCCTCTGATCCCTGAGCAGGATTATGAGCGGCTGGAGGACTGTGACCCCGAGGGGTCCCAAGATTCACCCCTCCACGGGGAGGAGCAGCAGCCCCTGCTCCATGTGCCCGAAGGGCTCCGAGGTGAGTGTGGGTGTGGGGCTGCGAGGGGAGCACGCTGGGGAGGGCCTGGGGGCTCCCGAGGATGTGAACTGGGCGCTCAGGGGAGAGCCAAGTCCCAACACTCTCCCCCCTGTGCCCAGGCTCCTGGCACCACATCCAGAACCTGGACAGCTTCTTCACCAAGATATCCTTTGTGCTCGGCCTGGCAGCACTGGCGTGGGAGGGCCCTTTGGTGCTGGTGCCATTCTTGGCCGGCGGCTCTCAGGGCGCAGTGGGTTGCGGAAGTGAGGGAGAGGTGTCTTCGAGAAAGGCCCTTCGTGCCTCAGGCTTCTTTCTTGACGCACCGCCACATCTATAGCTACCACCAGAGGAATGGCTTTGCCTGCATCCTGCTGGAGGATGTCTTCCAGCTGGGGTGAGATGCTTGTCCCAAGCCCCAGACTCTGTCACCTTGCTCCCTCAGCAGTGCCTGCTGCTTTTAGTCCGTGTCGCACCCCACCCAAGCAGCCCAGAGGCTCGGCAGGGAGGGGAGGACCCTCAGGGCTGACCTGGAGGTTGGGGCAGGACCCTGCCCTGCCCTCAGACCTGACCACTGCACTCCCTGTCTCCCAGACAATTCGTCTTCATTGTCACCTTCACAACCTTCCTCCTTCGTTGCGTGGATTACAACATTCTCTTCGCCAACCAACCGAACAACAGGACGACACCTGGCTTGCTCCACGGCAAAGTCACCTTGGCAGATGCCATCCTGTCCTCCTCCCAGTGTGCCCAGCGGTGAGTGACAGCTGGTGGGGGGAGCGTGGAAGGGGGAGACGAGCAGACAAGCAGACAAGCACCGCCCCCCCGTCCTTTTGTCCTTTGGTCTAAATCAGCAGTACTCCCAAGTTTTTGGTCTCAGCACACGTTAAATACACTTAAACTTGATCAAGAACGCCCAAGAGCATTTGTTTATGAGGTATATTTACCTCATTTGAGACCTAAGCTGGGAATAGCTTTAAAATCTAAGAATACACCAGCACACGTTCCATCAGCTGCCGACGTGGTGTCACACACGTAGCTTCTGGAAAAGTCCACTGTATGCTCATGAGAGAATGAGCACGAAAACGGCAGAAAACCTTCGTCTTACCTGAAAAAAGTTGGGACCTTGCCGACACTTGTAAGGGCCTCAGGGTCTCCCAGGGCCCACACGCTGAGAGCTGCTGGTGGAGCTGGGTCCCTCTCTCTGTGACTTTTCCCTCGCTCCCCAAGTCTAGTCTCCCTTTCTATTGGGCCCCCACTTTCTCTCTGCTATCTGTCCCACCCCACACAGGATCCGCTCCAGCCCCCTGCTGGTTTTCCTTCTGATCCTGGCTGCAGCCTTCTGGCTGTTACAGCTGCTTCGCTCAGTCTGCAACCTCATCAGCTACTGGGACATCCAGGTGTTTTACAGGGAGGCCCTGCACATCCCCCCGGTGAGCTGGGCAGGCGTGTCTGTGGAGGGGTGCCTTGTCAGGGGTGGGGACAAAGAATAGGGAGGAGCGGGGGCTGCACAGATGGAAGGGCCCACTGGAAAGCAGGCAGAAGGCCTCGCTGACGCCTGCCCAGGCCCTGAGTAATGTTAGGAGAAGAGGTACCACCACTTACTTCTAAGGCTTGGTCCTTACCCGAGTGGAGTTTTGTTGACTTGGATTACAGCTGATGATTTAGGGTCACATGCTTGTGCTCCAAACAGTGGATATTTAGAGGAAGGGCGGTCATCCGACTTTACAGGGCAGGAGGAATTTGGGTGGGGCTGGGAAGGATAGGAGGTGGGAAGGCATTCGAAGGCCCGATGCAGGAGGTGGGGGGGTGGTGAGCATCTGTGGGCAGCAGTGAGGAGTGGACCCACCAGCTTGCAACTGAGTGGTCAGGCCCCGTTGGGTGATATCCCCACCCACCCAGCCACCCCCCCACTTTCTGGCCTCCCTCACGATTGCAGTGAGCCACTGTGTGGGCCCCTTCACTGTCCTAGTTCATGCTTTGCCCTTTCTTTCCTCCCCATCTCGTTCGTGCTCCTTCTTACTCTGGTCTCCAGTTCGTTCTTTAAGGCTCAGCTCAAAGGCTGTCTTCTGCAGCCTGCTTCCCTTGCTCCCCTCAGAAGCGCAGAACCTTCCGCATGGCTCTCCTGCAGGGCCAAGGGGAGAGGTTTCCAAAAGGCCCCTCGAGTGGGGGAGCACAGGCAGAGTGCAGGGAGGATGGAGAGGGCCAGGGGAGCACCGGTGGGGGAAGGCAGGAGTTAGAGCACTGCTTCTCCAGGAGGCTGCTGACCCTTCTCTTCCTCCTCCTCCCTTCTTTCTCCCCCTCCCCCATTCCTTCCAGGGGAAGGGGAGAGCCTGGGATGGACTGGAGAGGCTGGCCTGGAGGGACTTGACTAAGCCGGACTGGGGCAGCTGGGTGAAACTGGGCTAACGTGAGGTTTGCAGATGAGACCCAAGTGAGATCTGACAGCACCCCACCCAGACATGGACACAGCCGGTGTCTTAGGAGGGTTAATGGGCGTTGGAGTGGGACGGGGCTGGGGGCGGGGGGTCGGTCTCACAGCATGCTGAGATAAGAGGTGGTGAGGCTTCAGGTCCTGTGTTGGCCTGCACCCTAGGGCTGGGAAGGAGAGACAGTTCCCAGGTCCCAGCAGCAGTTCTGTGCCCTCTGTGAAGAACCAGGGCGGGGAGGTTTCAGAGAATCTGCTCCTGAGAAGCTGAGACCAAATACCTGAAGAAGTTAACTTACGAGGTGTCCCTGGGAAGCACAAGACTCATGGCCTTGAGAGTGGCAGGGGCAGGAGGAACACAATTCAGGAGACAATGAAGGGAAATAAGCGCCCCGGTCAGCGACAAGGTTAGAGGCGGGCAAGAGAGGGCAGAACGGGAAAGGCGACAGGTTTCGCCCCTTGAACGACACTGGGCGAGGAAGGTGGGGAGAGGGCAGACGAGGGAGGTAGCTCCGTCAAGGTGAGTCTGGGCATCACCGCGCCGAGGAACCCAGCTGACGCTCAACAGCCCCCCTCTCCTCAGGAGGAACTCAGCTCGGTGCCCTGGGCCGAGGTTCAGTCCCGCCTGCTGGCGCTGCAGAAGAGCGGGGGGCTGTGCGTGCAGCCGCGGCCGCTGACCGAGCTCGACGTCCACCACCGCATCCTGCGCTACACCAACTACAAGGTGGCGCTGGCCAACAAGGGCCTGCTGCCCGCGCGCTGCGCGCTGCCCTGGGGAGGCAGCGCGGCCTTCCTCAGCCGCGGCCTGGCGCTCAACGTCGACCTGCTTCTCTTCCGCGGGCCCTTCTCGCTCTTCCGCGGGGGCTGGGAGCTGCCCGACGCCTACAAGCGCAGCGACCAGCGAGGCGCCCTGGCCGCGCGCTGGCGGCGCACGGTGCTGCTGCTGGCCGCCGTGAACCTGGCGCTGAGCCCGCTGGTGCTGGCCTGGCAGGTGCTGCACGCCTTCTACAGCCACGCGGAGCTGCTGCGGCGCGAGCCGGGGGCGCTGGGGACGCGCCGCTGGTCCCGCCTGGCCCACCTGCAGCTGCGCCACTTCAACGAGCTGCCGCACGAGCTGCGCGCGCGCCTGGCGCGCGCCTACCGCCCCGCCGCCGCCTTCCTGCGCGCCGCCGCGCCCCCGGCGCCCCTGCTCGCGCTGCTGGCCCGCCAGCTCGTCTTCTTCGCCGGCGCGCTCTTCGCCGCGCTGCTCGTGCTCACCGTCTACGACGAGGACGTGCTGGCCGTGGAGCACGTGCTCACCGCCATGACCGCGCTCGGGGTCACCGCCACCGTGGCCAGGTGCTCGGGGAGCTGCCCGGGAAGGAGGGGGGCATTCCTCTCACCCGGGGCCGAGCCTCCCGCGAATCCCTACACCACCACCACCCCCAACCCCGCCCTGGGCGCCCCCTCTCCCCCGGCCCTGCCTCCCACCCGCACGTCCTCCTAACCGCGGGCCCCCTTCTGCACCCCCATCTCGATCTCCAGGTCTTTCATTCCGGAAGAACAGGGCCGGGGTCGTTCCCCGCAGTTCCTGCTGCAGGCGGCCTTGGCGCACATGCATTACCTCCCGGAGGAGCCCGGCCCTGCCGGCAAGGCCAGCGCTTACCGGCAGATGGCGCGGCTGCTTCAGTACCGAGCGGTGAGGGTCCGGCCCCGAAGCGGGCCGCGGAGACCCCAGAGCCGCCAGCGTCTGGTCTGGGGGAGGGCGTGGGGCAAACGGGCTCCGGGCTGGCCATCCCGGGAGCCGGCAAGTGACTCTGGAGGTTTCCGGCCCTGGCAGGCGTCCTAGGAGACCTCTTTGTCCTGATCACGAGTCCCCTCAACGACTCTTTCTCAGCCTCACCTTGCTTCCCCAGGTCTCCCTCCTGGAGGAGCTCCTGTCTCCTCTCCTCACTCCGCTGTTTCTACTGTTCTGGTTTTGCCCCCGTTCCCTGGAGATCATTGACTTTTTTCATCACTTCACTGTGGATGTGGCTGGAGTTGGGGACATCTGTTCCTTTGCCCTGATGGATGTGAAGCGTCACGGCCACCCTCAGGTTAGAGCCCATCCCTGGCTGTGTGGGGTTGTCGTTGGATAGGGGTTTGCTTGCCTCACTTAAAGCAAAGCTGGGTTCCACCCCAAGTTCTATCACTGACCACCTGTGACCTGGAGCCTGTCACTTGCCATGTGGTAGTGTCCTTATCTGTCAAATGAGGATGGTGACCGTAGCCGATGCACAGGGCTGTGAGGATTGCATGAGATGATGTGTGCAGTACCCTAACAGGGTTCCTGGCACATTGTAAGTCCAGTAAACAGGAGCGGAGACCATCAGAGAGGCTGAGAAATGAGCTGGTCAGTAGACGGGGCTGGCATAAGGCGGTCAGGCCAGCCAGCCCTGGGGTCCATCGTGCACATGCTGGCAAAACATTAAGCCTGCGCCCTACCCTTGTGCTGGCTCTAGACCCAGGTCCTGTTTTGCTGCTGTATTTTTGGTTGATCTTGAGCAAGTCCCCATCGTGGCTTCTGTTCTTTGACCTGGAAAACGGGGCTAGTGTTTCCTGTCACGCCTACCCCGCAAGGCTCCCACGGAAGCTATAAAAGCAGTGTCCACAGGATGTGAACGGTTGACTATTCTTGTTCTCAGTGGCTCTCGGCAGGACAGACAGAGGCCTCTCTCTCTCAGCGTGCGGAGGATGGAAAGACCGAGCTCTCCTTGATGAGGTTCTCCCTGGTGCATCCACAATGGCGCCCCCCAGGGCACAGCTCCAAGTTCCTGGGGCACCTTCGGGGCAGGGTCCAACAAGATGCAGCAGCCTGGGGCGCCACTTCTGTTCGCAGTCCCCCCACCCCGGGGGTGCTCAGTGACTCTTCCTCACCTCTGGTGAGTTGCAGCCTGGCCTACTCTTCTGCCCTCACCACCCCCAGGCTCTCCCCTCCAACTCACTGTTTGTATTGACCTGCTCCCTGGTCCAGCTTGCTCCCGGGCCTTCCCTAGACCTCCTCCCTCCCTTTCTGGCCTCACTTCTGACACCCTGTTCTCTTGCTCCCAGCCTGAGGCCTTCCTGGCCAACCTCTTGGTGCACCCCCTCCTGCCCCCGCGGGACCTGAGCCCCACAGCCCCCTGCCCAGCCGCAGCCACAGCCAGCCTCCTGGCCTCCATTTCCCGCATTGCCCAGGACCCGAGGTGAGGGGGAGTGGAGTGGGCCTGAGATGAGATGGAGAACAGCACAGGTGGCGGGGCTGATCCCCCAGGAGGAGTATGCAGGGGCACTGGGGGTGATTGGGAAGGGGAGATCAAGTCTGGCCCTCCCTGGGGGCCCTGGGGGGAGGGGCATGTCTTTGGACTACTGCACCCTCTGTTCCAGCTGTGTGTCCCCAGGAGGCACTGGGGGCCAGAAGCTGGCCCAGCTCCCAGAGCTTGCTTCTGCTGAGATGAGTCTGCATGCCATCTACCTGCACCAGGTGAGCAGAAGGGTGCCAGAAAGAGACATGTAGGGAGAAAGCAGCTGAATGAAATGGAGACTGAGCGTGGGGTAGAGTGTAAGGAGGTACGCAATGGGAGCTGGAAGAGGGGGTTTTAAAGCCCCCTGCACCTAGTCCAGGGGCTGTGCTTCACACTGAGGGGCAGAAAGGAAGCCCGTCATTCTTCTTCGTTCCATTTAGCTCCATCAACAGCAGCAGCAGGAACTGTGGGGTGAGGCTTCAGCCTCTTCCCTGTCCAGGCCCTGGTCCAGCCCCTCCCAGACACTCTCGCCTGATGAGGAGAAGCCGTCCTGGTCAAGTGATGGTGAGGTGGTCAGGGTGTGCGGGGGACAGACCCTGGGTTGACGGGGGGCATCACTGCACTGCCCAGCTGATGGCTCATCTCACCAGGCTCCAGTCCTGCCTCCAGCCCCAGACAGCAGTGGAGAACCCAGAGAACCCAGAATCTGCTCCCCGGAAGGTTTCAGGAGACCACAGATGCCCAGAAGGAGCCTGGCCAGGCCCCTAGCACTGACTGAGAGGGCTCCTCAGGGTCAGTATTGTCTAACTGGGGTGGGAGCTGGGGAATGAAGAGAAAGTTGGGTGGAGCCAGACTTGAAGGGATGGGGGCAGTGGTGGGAATTCAGGGTGATAGGGATGGTCATCTTTGGAATCTAAACCTCCGACTGCTTGCCAAGAGCCTTCTCCTCCCCCAGGTTCCCTGGCTTCTCCAGCCGTAGGAGATCAGACAAGGCCGAGTGGAAGGGCATGATGCCAAGCCATCTTTAAAGACCCCCGCCCCCCTGACTTTAGATCTAAGGATGTTTTAGTTGGGCAGGACTTGGGGGAGGTTAATGATAAGCTCATCCAAGAGAGCAGAGAAAGGGTAGGAGAGGAGATGCCAAAGGCATCTGGAGACAGTGTTAGAGACTATCCCCGTCTGAAGGGGCTAAGGGGACGCCACACCAACTAACTGTCCTCGAGCAATTGCCTGGGAAGAAATCCCCAGGTATCCTCAGGGTGGAGGACGGGGCCAAGGTGGAGGCCTAGCTAAATGCAAGGGAAACAGTGAGGGACGGGACCTGGATGGCAGTGGGCTCTCCAAGCCTGTCTGGCCTTCACGTTCCACTGGGGACTTGTGAGTGGAAAGACTCTACAGAGGGCTGGTGGTTTTGGAGCTCAGCACTGGCAGCGCTGGCTGCGGAAGTGGGTGTGGATCCTCATCCTGTCTGAAACCGGCTGTAAAGGTTGCTCATGGCTTGCTGCACCTCTTTGTGACCTTCGTCTCTGGCGTCCCCACTCCTGGTGGAGGGCTGTACCTCCTTCTCAATCAAGAGCAAGGAAGCAACACAGAACTGCCCGTGATGGGCTGGAAGCCACATTTCCAGAGCGCTGGGTCAGAGTGGAGTGTGTAGGATAGGACTCCCTGTCAAAGAATTGTCACGCCCTCCAGCTGCACAAGTTAACAAAGCTTGTTGTTCTGCAATTTTAATCGATGGGGCTGGGTTAGGCGTCTTGGTAGCACTTGTAACATCGGGTCCAGTCTCTTATGGTGAATTTTCAATAATAAATATTTTAATGATTTAGAGATTAGGATTCGAGATAAGATACTCCCGAGGAAGGTAAGGGGAACCTAAAACAAACCTAATGAACACAAAAAGGGGGTGACAGTAGGCCCGGGAATATCACTGCTGGGAGGGACCCTCCGGACCTGGGGCAGGTAAACAGACCTAGAGAGAGACACTTCCCTCATCCCCTGGAATACGTGGGCAGTCTCTGGATAGAGGTGGGACGGCACCTGGGAGGGGAGGGAGAGGTGGCTGGTCTGGTAACACCGACAGGAGAGCGGCAGAACCAGAGTAGACCGACGGCCCCTCTCCTGGAACTGGGATGGAAAGCAAGAGGGGCTCTCAGAGACTGGGGGTGTCTGGGCCGGGAGGGTCGAACGCCCAGGGCACTGCGCCGCGCAGATGCCGCTCCTGCAGAGAAAAGCTCTGGGTGCGAATGCGGCTAGTCACCTCCTGGGTGCGCAGTGTGAGCCCGAAAATGTCCTCGTGATAGCGTTGCTGATCCTGCCGGGAAAGAGGGCAGCGGATCAGAACAAGAGTGGGACCTAAGCGGGAGTGGGCCCCGCCCCCGGGATGGCCCCGCCCCGCCTCGCTCCGGCATGGTCCCGCCCCCCGCACCCGCAGCACGCCGATGACGTCGCCGGCCTCGTCCAGCTCCATGTCGCCCTCCGTCGCTAGGATTCGCTGCACCGTCTGCAGGACGCTGGTTGCCATGGTGACGTCGCCGCACACAAACATGTGGCCCCGCTCGAGGCACAGCACGCGGTGCACCTCAGCCGCCAGCTCCGTCCGCAGGATGTCCTGCACGTAGGTCTGAGGGAGGCGGAGGTTAAGCGGCGTGCCCTAACGAGCGCGTGGGTCCCGGGGGCGGGGGAGGGGCGGGCCAGGCGGGGCTTAAGTGCGCGGCTCTGTGGCCTAGAGAGGTGGAGCCAAACAAGGGGCGGGGCTTGGTGAAGGTGGGTGAGACCAAAAGGCACGCGGGAGGGGCCGAGTGGGGGCGGGGGCCTGCCTGCCGCGGGGCGTGCCAGCTGAGGGGCGGGGCGCCAGCTGAGGGGCGGGGCGGAGGGCGCGCACCGGAGGGGCGTGGCCGGGCCTGGGCCTGGGCGCCCTGCTGGAGCGCAAGAGGGCGATTCCCCGGCCCCTAGCTTCAGGTTACCACGGCCTCAGGGGGTCGCACCTTAGGGCAGTCGGGCTCCCGAGAGAAGGCGGTGAGGACGCGTCCAAAAACCCCGCGCTGCTGGGCATCCTGCACCTCGTCGCGGTAGAGGTGGTCGAGCTGGGAGCATCGGCAGCCGAACACCAAGGTCATGGGGGCCGGCTGCAGCCCTGCAAGTAGCACTGCGGCTTGGGAGAGCCCCCTCCCAGGGGCGCAGCCCTAGCGACTTCGCCCACTGGCTACTGACAGCCCAAGCCTCTGGTGTCTGGCCTCCAGAAGAGTGCGGAATGCTTTCACAGAGACCTTGCCCGACCCTGGTTTACGGAGACGACGCTCACGCGGAGGCAGCTTACCAGAGGTGGTGGCTCCTCGGGTGGAACCACCAGCGGTGGCATTGCGCTAGAACGTGGGGCTTCTGACTCAGACGCCCTTGGCACCATCTGACACGGAAGTTCTAAAAGCCCCCATCTAGCACGGTCCCTGCTCCAACCCCATATTCTTTCACACCCTCAGTTTCCGCACTCTCTGCCTTCCTCTCCGTCACAGCCCCCTCCTTTTGTTTTACCGGGTGCCCTGCACACCCCATGTCCAACCTGAACATCCTGTAGCTTCCTTGGGTCTTGGACACAGCTGGGTGAGCTCTGGGGCAGTCCCAAGTACACTTTGGCCATTTGAGTCCTAGCCCCATTCTCTCCAGACTTCCAGTTCCCCCTGTACCCTTGTCTTTAATCCGGTTCGACTGCCTACTTTGTGTCTGGCACCAGGGAGCCAAGTGAACAGGGCACCGCCCTCTGGTTGATCTACTAAGTTTCTGTTCACCTCTGTGGCCTGTTCCTTGCCTTCCTTCCTGTCTTCCAGGTTTCTGTCTTCCAGTCTCTGTCCCTTTCCCCCCTCCTGCCTTCCAGTCATTCCCTTGGCCCCCAGTCTCACCTTTGCTGTCAATGTCGTGCAGCCGCTCCTGCCAAAATCCCCGGAAGGGGGCAATACCTGTGCCAGGGCCCACTAGGATGCAGGGCAAGCTGGGATCAGGCGGCAGCCGGAAGGAGGGAGCCCTAGTGGAGAAACACTGTCGGCCCCTGTGCTTTCCCAGCTCCCCCGATTCTTACCATCTTCCATTGAGGGGAGAGAAGAGAACTCAGGTTCCACTGATAAGTGGGATAATACTTGCCACGTGTGTTCGACACAGTCTGGCTCACAGTGAGCACGATGTGTTTATGGAAAGAACTCTACCTGCAGGCAGAAACTCCCTGGACCTGTGCTTCTGGAGGTTGGGTCACAGGAAATACAATGTAATTTGAAGTGAAGAATGTTCTGATGTCTCAGTTTAAGAGATTTACAAAACATGGGAAGGGAAGGACAGCTTTTGGCTCATAACGAGTTCACTCATTTTCAGTCATAGCCTTAATATGGGTATTTGGATCGTATTCAGTAGATTGGTACAGTGTGTGATTCCTCCTGATAGGTTTGGGTGACGGGACCTAGTTGGTGCCCATCCTGGAAACTCTTTTAAGTCCCCCCTGAGACTTTGGGTCCTGGCTGCTGGGTGGGGCGAGACTTCTGAATACGGCACGCAGGAAGGGCATCCTGAAGACTAACTTTCTTCCAGTCCTTACTGATACTTCGGTAACTTAACTAGTTCTCCCTGGACTAAGTGAGGACTAATTCTGGAACAGGACACAGTTCCCAAGTGTCTGATTGCCTCCCCAGTTAGACTGACCTCGAGGATGTAGCAAGGGATGGGGCGCCTGGGTGACTCAGTCGGTTAAGCATCCGACTCTTGATTTCGGCTCAGGTCATGATTTCCCGGTTCGTGAGTTTGAGCCCCATGTTGGGCTCCGCGCTGACATTGCGGATTTGGGATTCTCCCCGCCCCCCCCACCTCAAAAACAAACAAATAAATACAACTTTCAAAAAAGCCAAATAAGCAGGGGACATAGTGTACCTAAGTGCAACAGGAGCTGCTGGGCAAATCCAAGCCCTGTCTCTGGGAGGGGAAGCTTCGGGGCAGGACGCTAGGTCCCAATGAGTAAAACGCCCAAAACTTCGTCCAAAAGTTCTGAAGTCGCTTGAGCGGACACCCCATCCTTGATACGTGTTGAGTCGGTCCTCCCTGCTCCCAGTCACCAAAGCTTCCACCCTCACCCTGTGCGACCACCTGCTGATTCCTCTGTCTGTCCCCGGCCATCTGTCTGTCCCCGGCCGTCCCCGGGGCACTTTGTCCACCCCTGCTTGGATGGACACTCTCTCCTTTGATGTCCCTGAACTACTCACTCACCCCCTGATGAAGCAAGGTACGGGATCTCCAGCCTTCAGCTGGCTCAGCCATGTGGAGCAGACTCCATAGTGCAGGGGGCCCAGTCCATCTGGAGGTCGGGGAGGAGAGGGTGCCGGTGAGGGGCCCGTCCCCGGGTCCCCGTGTGGCCCTGACCCCGGCCCTTCGCAACCTCACCCTGGGTCCTGTACGCCAGCACGGCCACCGTGAGGTGAATCTCTCCCGGGTGGGCGCTGGGCGCCGAGCTGACGGAGTAGTACCGGGGCTGGAGCAGAGGCAGCTGGGTGAGGAGCAGGGGGGCAGGCAGCGCCACGGACGGGAACTGTTCCAGCGCCTCCAGCAGCGTGGGGCACCGGAACCACTTCCACTCCTCGTAGCGCCGGGGGTCCTGGTGGGGGCGGGGCGTCACGGCTCTGGAACCTCCCAACCCTGCCTGCTGACCTCCCTTCTTCGCTCCTCCTGAACTGAGCCCCCTGGGGTCTCTGCCTCCTTAGTTCGGGCCAACAAACGTTTCTGGAGCGCCGATGAGTTAGTGACTCAGGGGCTGGGTCTTAAGCCCCAGGACACGTGAGCCAGGTGCCTCCCCTTCCCCACCCAGCTCGTCCTGCCTCACCAGCCCCTGCTGCCCGCCCGGGTGGCCCTGCACCTGGCTGAGGCTCTCCAGCTCCTGCTGTTCACCGGACTCTTCGGCCAGGGTGCTGAGCAGTCGAAGGAGTTGAGGGCTGGGCGGGGAGGTGATGTCCAGGAAGAAGGTGAGAGCCTGGCGCAGCGTGCAGGGGGGCAGCCGGGGGTCCCGAACCCAGCTGGGGGGTGGGCCACCTGGGGGGGGGTGTACAGGGGAGGTCTGAGGAAGAGGCCAGCTGGAACTGCGTGGTCTGAGGCGATGGTTGCTTGGGGGTAACACCAGCCCTGACCATCCATGTCTTGTGCTTTATTGGAGACGTTGCCTTTGAACAGTGGTGGTGAACCTGCCTGGGCAGCCCGTGTGTACGTGTGTGTGTGTGTGTGTGTGTGTTTGGGGCCCCCGACTGGTTTGGGTTGGTCTGGGCTCTGCTTCTCCCCCACCAACTTTAACCCTAGGCACTGGTGTGGCAGAGGGTGGACCCGACGGCAGCTATGGAGCAGGCTGGGCTGTTGGGAGGAGACTTTGGGAGGAGCTCAGAGGGAGAGGGCAGCCTTCTGGGGGGCATGGGGGGCAGGTACTGGGAAAGCCACCCTCTGTGGACCATCCCGCAGCAAGGTCACCCTGACAGGAGGAGGCACAGGCGGCTCTGAGCACAGGCATTACAGCCGTGAGTGGAGGTGGAAGCTGCCTGCCAGGTCCTCAGCTCAAGGGGACCCTGAAGTCAGGGGGACAGGGCGGGCTGTCACTGTCATGTCCCAGACCACGCCTTCTCACCAGGGCTGCCCTTCTCCAGCTGCTCCACGGCCACGGGTTCTCCTGGCGGAGGCGGGTCCTCCACACGGCTCAGCAGCGCCTCCACGAGGCCCGGTCGGTTGGGCGGGCAGATGCCTATGTGGTCCCCCGGCTGGTACTGCAGCCCCTCCTGGCCTCCAGTGTCCAGGCGCACCAGGATCGTGGCCCGGCTGGGGGGTGAGGAGGTAGGGCAGTTAGGGGGAGCGAGGAGGACCTGGGAGGAGGGTGTTGGGATGGGGTGGCGGGGCGGGGGGGGAAGGAGAGGCCAGGACAGGTGTGTGTGTGTGGGTGAGGAGAGGTCAGGACAGGTGTGTGGGGGGAGGAGAGGCCATGACAGGTGTGTGTGTGGGGGGAGGAGAAGGTCAGGACAGGTGTGTGTGGGGGGGAGGAGAGGTCAGGACGGGTGTGTGTGGTGGGGAGGAGAGGTCAGGATGGGTGTGTGTGGGGGGGAGGAGGCCTCCGCCCGGGCGTGGGGGGGGAGGAGAGGTCAGGACGGGTGTGAGTGGGGGCGGGAGTGGTTGTCCTCACGTGGACTTGCTGCTTTGCAGGTTTTCGACTGAGAGGATGGTAGCCTGGAACATCTTCCTCCTGTGCACATGGATCAGGCCTGGGGGGAGAGAGAGACTCAGCCAGAAGCCGGGCCCGGCCCCTGAGAGTTAGTCCTGGGGCCCCGGGAGCCCAGGGGGGGCCGGCGGGGTCAGGGGGAGGCCAGAGCCTCACCTGGCAGCAGCTGGAGGCCCTCCGCCTGGGTGCTGAGCCGGTACCTTTGGCGCTTCCAGCTCCGTTTGGCGCTGAATATGTCCCTGGCGGCAGCCTTGGCGTCCTCTCCCACGCAGAAAGTCTCACAGGAGGCCTGAGGGGCCAGGTGGGGGCTGAGGGCCTCTGGCCACCGGGGAGGGCCGGGGCAGAGAGGAGCTCAGGGGGGCTGAGGTGGGAGGCCGAGCTGGCCTGTTGGGTGTCCGGTTGTCGCCTTCCATTCCCGGGACTGTGGGAGTGGAGGGGCCCTGCCGCGGCTCACGCCTGTGGCGGGGGCGGCCCCGGTGGCGGGACGGAGAATGGATGGAAATGGAGGCTGAGGCCGACCGTGCCTCGTTCTTCGGCCCATTTCGTGGCTGGGCCACCGCACTAGCTCTCCCCTGACACCCACTCATTCGGGTCACATTGGCTGGTTACTTAATCTGGTGAGCGTTCATCTCTTAGGGAGCGCGGTGCTCGGCGCACGGTGCGTCTGTGCGTTCAGACCTGCGTTCAAACCCTGACTCCTGTGCTTAAATTCCACGTGCCTCAGTGACCCCATCTTTACACCCCGTGAGGTTCTGGCGAAGATTATGTAAAACCCTAGAGCGCTCCTGGCGCAGGACCCTGCATTTGGGGGGGGCTGTGGAAAGGGTTTCTGGCTGGTCTGTCCCTCCTGAGTGGCTCACAAAGGCTGGAGGGGGCCCCTGGGGCAAGACCCCTGGGAGGGTGCATATTCTGTTTGTTTCTGTTCAGGTACAAGTCCTGCAAACTGCTTGGCCAGCTCCCGCCTTGAAATCCAGGGTCCCTCTGTGATTGGCTGCTCCCTCTCCTCCGACCTGTGTCACCAGTCTTGTTAATCTTTCTTTTGTGTGTGTAAAGTCTTATATCTCTTCCTTCCTTCCGTGGCCCCCTCCCTTCCTTCCTACCCCCACCGCTGCTGCCGGAGTTAGCGAGTTAGTTCAGCACCTTCCTGCTTCTAGTTGGATGTTCCTCTCATTGACCTCACGTCTTTAAAGTGGTGTCCCTAAAATCTCACGGTGCGCCCTGCTTTTCCTGTCCCACTCCTAGCTTCCAGACACTCCCTTTCATGTGGTTTCTTTAGTCTTGTTTTCCGTTCTCCTCCTCCTCCAACTTGAGCCTGTCTCTTTCTCCAGCTGGACTTTCTCTACCCCAGCAAGCCCTCTGCCTGCGCCAGGGGCCCCCACAGCCCCCCTCCAAGGATGTCCTCCTCCTCTCTGTCAGCCCAGACCTGCTAAGCTGTAGCCTGGGAACCTTGGTTGGGCCAGCCCTGCCCTGAAAGAGCGTCAGGAATGGGAGAAGGAGCCTGGCCAGCTTCAGGCATGACCCCCAGACCAGGCAGAGCTGCCCCTGGAGGAAGCCCAGGCTGAGAGAGTCACAGCTCTGTTAGTCTGGGTGTTCAGGTGGGAGCGGAAGCCTGGGTCAGACGCGGGGACAGGTCCAGGGGCTCACCTGGAAGGCGGCCTGGGCCCAGCCACGGAAGGCCTCCTCCTGGCCACACAGCTCATCTCCCTGGCCCAGCTGCAGCAGCCGCTCGCCACCCAGCTCCTCCAGCCGTGTGTCCACCGCGCGGGCAAAGGCACAGAAGTGGGGGTACGCCCGGGAGCCCAGCCCGAACACACAGAACCTGGGGTGCAGGGAGCCGTCACTGGAGCCCACACCCGTTCCAGCCCCACGCGTGCCCAGGCAGCGTGCCCGCCCTCCCCCGCCTCCCCTCGCTGCAGCCCCCCCCCCAGACCTGAGGGTACCCAGTGCCCCTGCACTGTCTGTGTTACTGGACTCCTTTCTCTTCCGCCTCCAGGAGGACACCAGCGGGTCTGAGCAGGAGACACTGTTGAAGCGGATTTTGTAACTCCTGGCAAAAGAAGACCAAGACAGGGCCGTCACAGGGAGCTGGAGGCTCGGTGCGGGCCCAGACACAGCCAGGGGACAGCTTCAGGGTGTCTACATCTGGGGTAAGAAGGGCCCTGTCCTCGGGCTTGGCTCTGTCTCCCAGGGATCTCTGCGCCTTCAGGCCCTGCCGTGCCCCCCTTGTTCTCTCTGAAGGACACCTCAGGACTGACCAGACTGTGAGTGGGCAGGTCACAAGGGAGGAGGGCATCCTGAGCTGTGATGGGGTCCAGGCCCCCTCACCTCTGCCCTCCAGCTTGTGGAGGTGCAGAGGGGGAGCATTTCAGCCCCCCTTTTCTCGTTGCCTCCAAATGCCTCACTGCCCTCCCTCCACCTCCCCCCAAAGTCCCGCCCCCACTCACCTGTGTTGTTCTGGCCGAGGGGAGCTGTTGTAGGGACCAGACATTTCCATCAGGGCCGCCGCAAAACTCTGGCGAGGGGAAGCGTGGTTATCGTGGTTAGTTTTGCTTTACTTCAAACCACACAGAAGTTGAAAACTGTACTGGGCTGATCCTTAGAATTCTTATCTGTAAATTGTGATTTTGTTTGGAAAATTTCAAACCAGGTAGTGGCTTTCTGGAAACATGACAGAACCATAAAATGATAAAAGGGAAAATCTACCCTTACCTTCCCTCTAGTCCGGGCCCCCAAGGCAGGGGCCCTGTTGACAGGTGTTTAACCTCCGAGCTCTGTTTCATTGTACTCAGAAATGTATCTGTATTTATAGTTTGTTAAAAAAGTAAAAATGGGGCCACACCATATTTATCTGCTTTTTCTTAACAACCTGTCATGGGTATATCATGGATGTCCTTCCTTCCAGGTCATCACATGAAGAATGACCTCCTTTCGAAAAACAACATTTTAAAAAATTCTTATTTGGGAGAGAGAGGGAGAGAGACAGAGAGAGAGGGAAGGAGAGAGTGAGGGAGGGAGGGGGGAGAGAGAGAGAGAGGGAAGGAGGGAGGGAGGGAGGGGGAGAGAGAGAGAGAGAGAGAGAGAACGAGAACCCAAACAGGGAAGGAACAGAGAGAGGGAGACACAGAATCCGAAGCAGGCTCCAGGCTCCAAGCTGTCAGCATAGAGCTTGACCCAGGGCTCAAACTCACGAACCCCGAGACCATGACCTGAGCGGAAGTCAGATGCTTAACCGACTGAGCCAGCCAGGTGCCCCCAACCTCTCCTTCTTTGGAATGGCTACATAGTGCCCCCTCATTGGCAGGTACTACATGTAGGAGACTTCCCTCTGAGTCAGGACCTCTGGGTGGTCTATGACCGATGCCCAAGCACTTGCATATATACACTCCTGCTGCCTCTTTTGCGTGTTTCAGTAGGGCCGCCCTTAAAAGTGGAGTTGCCAAGTCAGAGGATTTAAAGACCTGATGAGGAAGGTGAGTCAGACCGTCCCCCAGCAACCAGGTAGAGCAGTGCTCTTTGCTCACTCCTGCCAGCACTGGATGTGGCCAGTCCTTGATGTTTCAGCCAACTCAATAGGGGGAGAACAGCCCTCAGTCTCCCTGCCATGCCTCTATCTCGTCTTCTGGAAGGCTGAGCCGCGTCATGTTCTGCTGTGAAAATAGCCATGGGCTACACGGAACATCTTGGCGCAGCAAAAGCCAGAAATGCGGCAAGGCTGGGACGTCTCAGCATTAACTGTAGATGCATTTGGGTGGTGGGGGTCTCTAGGTTCAAATACTGCCTAAATTTTGTTTTCTGAACCTTTTGTTGAAGGGTCACACATGCAGAAAAGCACACAGGTCTTTAATGTCCAGCTTTCTAGATTTTCACAAACTGAACCTACCTACGTAGTCCGCATCCTCTCCAGAAACATCGCTAGAATCCTAGGATTCACCTCCTTACCCCTCTGAGTCACCAGCCCCCCCACCCCGCGGGGGCAACCGCTCTCCTGATTAAGTCACCACGAATTCGTTTTGTCTTCTCTGCACTGAATACACAGTGAACCCTATGGTCTGATTCTTTTGTGTCTGGCTTCTTTCCCTCTACGTTACATTGTCAGGTTCATCTATATCGTGTGGTTGTGATCCCTTCACCCTCATTGCTGTATAGACTTCGAATAAAACCACAATGTGTTTCTCCATTCTTACTGTTGATTGTCATTGGAATTGTCCCCGGTCTGGGACTATTATGAACAATGTTGCCATACACATTCTTGTTAGTGTCTTTAGTGAATACACCCTATTTTCTATGGGGCGTATTCGTAGGTTTGCTCCATTTTTTAAAAAAATCAGATAAAATTTACATGCATTGAAATGCACAGATCGTAGTGTGCGGATGAATCCATTTGGCTGTTCGGCAGGGTTTTTCTTTTGTTTGTTTGTTTGTTGGTCTTAAAGTTAAACACACATTTACCCGATGACCCGGCAGTTTTCTCGGAGGCATTCATCCAAGAGAAATGAAAACATAGGCCCACAAAAGCCTTGCACAAGAATGTTCATGACAGCTTGATTCATAATAGCCAAACACGGGAAATGGCCCAAGTGTCCGTCAGCAGGAGAGCAGAGAAACACGCATTGTAGTCACATAGTGAGCACTGCTCAGCGGTCGAAAGCGATGAGGTGCTGAATCACTCACGGTGAGGTGCACCTCAAAGGCAGGCCGAACACTTACCGTGTGCTCCCCTTTCTATGACATCCTAGAGCGGGTGAAACTAAGGTGACAGAAGTCAGAAGGGTGCTGGCCTTCGGTAGGGATGGCCTGGGAAGGGGCTGGCCGGAGGCATTGACGAAGGGGACTGCCCAGGTGATGGAAACGTGCTGGGTCTTCGTCGGCTCGTGGGTCACACGGGTGCAAACACTACTCTTCTACTAAAAGACTAAGTGAGGGGCGCCTGGGTGGCGCAGTCGGTTAAGCGTCCGACTTCAGCCAGGTCACGATCTCGCGGTCCGTGAGTTCGAGCCCCGCGTCGGGCTCTGGGCTGATGGCTCAGAGCCTGGAGCCTGTTTCCGATTCTGTGTCTCCCTCTCTCTCTGCCCCTCCCCCGTTCATGCTCTGTCTCTCTCTGTCCCAAAAATAAATAAACGTGGAAAAAAAAATTAAAAAAAAAAAAAAAGACTAAGTGATTCTATCTTCCTTTGCAAGGCAGATGAGAATGGGGGCCAGCATGGGCTGCACGGCAGGGGGAAGGCTTGCATCAGAATTCTGCTTTAGGGTACTTGAGGACGTACTTTGTGCTAAGAAGGCATTTATCGCCTAGACGCTGAAACATGAGAGCCCTAGAAATGAGTGCAGCTGGGGCCGCCAGGGACGGAGAAGCTGGAAAGATAATGGTTAATAATAAAGTGTTCTGTGGCGGTGCTCTAGTTTGCTTCTTTAAGGATTTGTTCAGAAAGCGAAGTTGCCTGATCTCTGTTGACATCTCTTTTTCTTTCGTCAAGGAAAGAAGAAAAGGAAAAGCCGACATTGCGTAGCGGGCGGAGTATCGCTGTTTTTCTAATTTGTCCATGCTTGAGAGCAGTCTAACCTCGTGGGTCAGCCCAGAAGTGCCTTCCATGTGTTAAATGCTTGTACTGATCATGGAAATGACTTGGGGACACACTGAAGCAGGTGTGTGTGTGTGTGTGTGTGTGTGTGTGTGTGTGTGTGTGTGTCAGGGGCAGCCCCCGTGTGTGACCTGGAGAATGGCTTGTGCAGGCTCTGGGGTCCCAGTGGAATGTCTACACTCGCACTCTGGGGGACTCTCAGGGCATCACCACTCTCCCTCGTGGGGATGGGGTTCCTGCCCAGCCACTCCATGTTGAGTCTTCCCTCATTCCCAGTGGCCCCTTTACTGCTGGGTCTCACCTCTCCATTCTCTGGGGGATCACCATTCCCGAATGTGCTGGTCACGACCAGCACTAGCGTCTCATGCTCGAGGGACACGACATCATACTCATCCATGCACAGGACCTGTGGACAAGGAGAAGACAGATGTCCCAGGGACTTGGTCTCTGCTGCCCTCGTACCTCTACTCTGGTCTCTCGAGGCAGGGCACAATTCCAACCCTGACTCAGGCCCCTACTCAATCCCTGAATCCATTCGGATCCCGGGGTTCCTCCTGGGCTCTGACTTGTGACCCTCTCCTGTCCTCCCGCGCACATCTTTTGAATAACCAAACACCCCCCCCCCCCCCCCCCGCCCCTTCTAGGTCCCCACCCCTCTGGGCTTAGCCCTACCCGGGGATCGAAAGCCTTCCGGAAGAGTCTCCCCAGCTGCTGTGCATAGCTCTGGGCCCGGCCGGTCTCGGAGCCATACAGGATTGTTGCCTTTACTCGCTTTGCCATCACGGTGCCCATGAGTGAGGCAGAGATCTTCACCGCACTGCAGGCGAGGGTGGGGTGAGGGGGGGGGTCCCAGGCACACAGAGCCAGGGCCTCCCCAGGTGCACGGTCCAAGCAAGGTCTTGGGGCGCTGAGTGGTGGGTGTGGGAGTTGGTGGGCCTTCCCACTGCTAAAGCTGGTGCCCTGGGTGTGGGGGAACAGCAGCATTCCTAGGGCACCTACTTGGCCACTTCCTTGAAGGTCTTCTTCCTGGTGATGCCGGCACCCTTGGACCCACTTCCCTTCCACGGGTCTGGCTGCAGGGGAGTGATGGGGGGAGTGGAGGAGGAGGAGGTAAGTAAAGAAAGCAAAAATTTGGAGGCCCCTGGGGGCTGCTGACAGCGGGCAAGAGCTAGTGGGGTGGGCACCTGATAGTGGAAGGCAGGGGACAGGACGTAGTTGACCATCTCCTGATGGAACACAGGGGTGAGGCTGCCGGAGATGGGGGGCACGATCCAGGCCCAGTCGGCAGGGCAGCCCCCCCTAGCCTTCTGTTCATTCTCCAGGTGTTTCATGAAGGAGGCCGTGGCGGCATGGTGGTCCACAATGGTCACTTTGGCCAGCTGGGGTTGGGGAGGCAGGGGCTTAGACTCAGCCTACAGACCCACACTTGTCACCCCGACCACCGCTGTGTCCTGGGTCACCCCACACCTAACACAGGCCGTGTCCCCCTACCATGCTGTCACCCCTGCACGCGTGCAGCGTGCACGGCCACCCCCGAGGCTCAGTAGCAGCAGCTCCGGTCTCCCACATCTGGATGTCCTGCCCCCACAACCAAAACATCCTGAACTCTGGCCAAGTCCTCAGCAGGCAGTTTCCTCAAACAACAATGCTCAGCAGGCCTTCAATCCTGGAGTTAGCATTCCCAGAAGCCGGCGGGTCCCACAAACCACCATACCCACTGTGCCCTGGGGGCTTGCATTACTGAGCATGTGCTGGTCAGCAGGGCTCCCGGCGTACCAGACCATCCTACCGCGGCACCCGGAATCGCATGTGCTGTGTCCCCGGACCGGAGTTGCATTGCTGTGTCCCCAGACCTGCAGGCCCAGTGTGCCTCACGGACTATGGCACTTCTTCCTGTTGTCTCCAACTCCTACCCGGTCTCTAAGTGCCTCCCTCTCTTCCAGCCCCAGCCCCTTGCCCTCCTGGCCAGTCTGGGCCTGTGTACCTGGTAACTGTGCAGCACGGCCAAGTTGATTTCCACGGCTGCCTTGTCTTTCCACAGGGATGAGGTGGTTCGGGTATCCAAGTCCATGCAGACGGCCACATCCTGGGAGCAGGGGTGCATAGCGTTGGTAGGGACAAGGTGTAGGGGAGAGGACGGAGTAGAAGGCGCGAGGGTGGCCAGAGGCCTGACTGCTTAGTTTGGGGCTGGTTCAGGTCCTTGCCTGCAAAGGCACCCCAAAACATAGAGGGACCCTGGGTCAGTTACTTCTCTGCCCCGGGTCTTAATTTCTCGTCTCTAAAATGGGTCTTAACATTGTTTTGCAAGATCTGCTTTGAGAATCTGATGAAAGCTATAGAACCATAGGTCCTATTCCCAGAAAAACAATTCCATATTTGTACCAATAACACATGCATTCCTTTGCCCCAAACTTGTGGTCTCAGAGCCTCCAAAGTTCTAATTTGAGAGGCAGCTGGGACCTTAGATTCTCCCAGCTGCTGACAGTCTGTGGATCTGTTTGCGCGTCAAAGGCTCCAGCCCGGAGGGGATGGGGCGGGCAGCCCCCCGCACCCCCTCCCTACCCTCTGGTCCTCACCTCCAGGATGTTGTATCGGTGCGGGTCACACAGGTTCCGCGTGCCGATCTCAGTGCTCATGTACCAGCCGCTGAAAGGGGCCGCGGGGAACTCCAGCCCCCCAATTTCCAGCAGCATGTTGCTCACCGCCGGGAGGGCGTACCAGCGCAGGCCCAGGGCCGCAAACCACTCCAGCCTGGGGGTGTCGGGGTGTGGGATCAAGCTGCCCGTGGAGCCTCGGTGCCTGGCCACCCCACCCCCGGGCAGCCCCTCCACCACCTGACCCAGGCCCTGCCATGCTCACGTGGGGTGCTCCAGGGGCACCTCGAGGACCAGCTCGGGGGGCAGGGCAAAGAGTTCGGGGGGCTCATCTGGGGCCTGGAGCAGTAGGGGCAGTACGTCAAAGCGGCCGTTTCCCGGGGTCCAGCCGTGCTGGATGCAGAGCTGCGGGGAGCAGGGCCAGAGGGGCGTCTGAGGGGCCCAACCCCCCGCTCTCTCCTCAGGGACCCCCTTCATCGGCATCTCCCTCCGTCATCTCAGTGAGGGTCCCCCCTCCCTGCTTCATCGCCCACCCTTTGGACCCCGTGCCCCATCGCAGAGCCCTCACTGGCCGGCCTCCACTTCTCCGCCTCTCTGTGCCCACCTCAGTGATCTCCACGTTGGCTGGGTCCCCCCGCACGGAGCCATCCTGCTGCCTGTACCCAGCGTAGCGCACCAGTTGGCTGTTCCAGATTCGGAAGTCTCCGCGGCCTGGGGCGCGCTGGGGGAACACTGTGATGGCCGAGCTGACATGGGGACGACAGCTGTCAGAGCCCCACCTCTGCTGGCACCTAGGGGAGGGATGCCATCTGGCACAGCGTTGGGGGGGGGGGCCCACTCACCGGAGGTTGCCCCGGTTGGTGGCGTACTTGATGTGGTTGCAGATGTAGGTGAACATCTCCTGGGCAGAGTTGCAATCCCGGGCATCAAACACCTGAGCCAGCCAAGGCAGGGGGACAGGGGGACACAGGGGTCTTGAGTATCAGCTCTAGGAGAAGGTAAGGAGGCAGGGGAGGGTGTCGCCACCTCCTGAGAAGCCCCCAAAGGCTGGAGGTGTTACTCGTCATGGTTCTTTCTCCTCCAAGGAGCCTCCCTGACCGCGTGCACGCACACTGAGCCCTTCCTGCCCTGTGCCCCCCACACCCAACGCAGCCTTGTCTGCCTTTATCTCCTTGCTGGGACATCTCCCCACCCCTGCAGAAGCTGACTCAGTACCTGCCACAGAGGAGGGACCCAGTCATTACCAACCCGACGGCCAGGGAGGGGTGCCAACTGACGGGGAGGCCACCTAAGGGTGTGGGTGGTGAGTTCCCCGTTACCTCATGGTGCTCAAGCAAAGGCGGGTGACCCCAGCCAGTCATCAGACTGTCCCTGAGCACACTGCTGATGGGAAGGGGGTTGGCTGCACGAGGTGGCCGTCCAGGAGTCTGCCTGTCCTGATACTCCTATGCTAGTAGAAGCCATCTTGACTGGCTGGGGGGGGGGGGGCCCGCAGGGGGCCGGGAGATCCCTTTCCTGCTTGTGTTAGTGACCGAAGCAAGGGGTGGCAGTGGCTGGCCTGGGGCCACGGGAGGGATGTAGCAGTGAGTGTGATCACATTTGGAAGGTCTGATGGGTTCAAAGCTCAGCTTTGAACAACTTCAAGGGTATGCAAGGTTCAGACAGGATGGTTCTTTTATTTGAGACTTCTTTGGGATTTGCTGAGCATGTGGCTTTATTCCAAATTCTTTGGTGGCCAGTTACAGCTAAGGAGGCCGAAGTCATGGGTTAAGTTCCCCTGCAGGTCAGCTCGTTTCTCTTAGGCTGTTCCAGTGGTGGGAGCGTGAAGGAGTCTGTGGGGCCCAGGCAGGCACTAGAGGGCTGGGCTGGGCAGGTGAGGCCGGCACGGAAGAAACAGCCAGGGGCCTCTTCCAGAAGACTGCTTCTGTTGGACTGATGATACCGCCCAGGGACCACGGCTCAGCGGTCCTCACTGACCCAGTGTATCTGGGTGTTTCTCCTCGCAGCCAGTCAAGACACTGCCTCTGGACTTAACAACCAGGTGGTGGCTACTGGACCGGGGGCTCCCCAGGGGTACCGATCTCTAAGTCCCCACTGCTTGGGACCCCCCCAGGGAAGCCTCAGGGGCTGCCCTTTCCTTTTTCGTGTCCCCCAGTCCCCATTCTGGGTGCTTGCCAGCCGGCCACACCTGCAGTTTCCCCCACTGGATCCGGCCCACGCAGCGGGGTGCATTTCTCCAAGCCTGCTTAGCCCCGAACACCAGCTCGCTCTCCCGAAGCTGGTATGTGCCTGCGGCTGCTATCTCGGCTTCCACCTCCTGAAGCCTCTGCTCATGGGCCTGGGAGCCACTCCTGTTGTGGAGCAGAAGGAAGTCGAGTCAGCAAGGGGTGGGGGGAGAGGTTTCCCAGGCTTTGTGTGGGTGTTGGGGGGAGGCTGGTGTGAGGGTGTGGGACAGGGGGCAGCCCCTGGGGAAGGTGATCATCATTTCGAGGCCTCGGCAGGACCAGGGCCCCAGGTCAGAGGACAAGGGTGGGCCGTGGGTCTCAAGGCACGGTGTCACCTCTTGATGGAGCTGTAGTACTGGTTGATGAAGTCCCTGGCCTGGCTCAGCAGCTGCTCAGTGGGTGGTGGGTCCTGGGAGGGCCGGCTCTGCAGCTTCCGTGGAAAAACCAGGGAGCCCAGGCAGCGTCTAGGGGTGCAGGGCCCCTCCTGGGTTGGGGTGGAGGGCAGAGGCAGAGAGAGCGGGGAGCACAAAGGTGAGGACCTGGTCAGGGTGCAGAGGCAGGGGAGGGGGCAGAGGGAGGGTGGGTCTGGGCAGGTGTGGGTTCAGGGCTGGGACCGAGACTGGAAGTAGGGGTGAGGTTGTGCCAGGTTATGGCAGGACTTGGGGCAAGGGCGGGAGGCCGGGAGTCACCAAAGTCCCCTGGGCGTCCCTTAACTCCTCTGGCTCTTCCCAGTCTCTCTTGTCTTTGGAGACCAAAGGGCGAGTTCTAGAGGGGACTGGCCTTCGCCCCCCTGACCCTGACAGGGGACGGGGAGGGCTCCCGGCCTTACCTGCTGTGCCTGGGCACTCAGGGTGTCGTAAGTGATGCTCCCCACCTCCCAGTTCTTCACACGAGGGAACTTGGGCCCCTCCGGGGGCTTGGTGAGCGGGGGACTGCTGGGACCCAGGGGAGGGGTCATGGGGGAGGAACTTTTTTCCCCCAGAGACCCCTCCGACAACATTCAGAACCGCAGTGATTGATTGCTTGCCTGCCATGTGCTTTCCTACACTTTCTCTGTCAGCCCCCTCGAAAACCTTAGGAGGTGGATAATATATTTGCATCCTCATTTACAGACGAGGAGGGACCTGAGGCTCAGAAAAGTTAGGAATCTTGCCAGGGGCCACATGGGTAGAACTGGTCCCTTTATTTTTTATTTTTTTTTCAACGTTTATTTATTTTTGGGACAGAGAGAGACAGAGCATGAACGGGGGAGGGGCAGAGAGAGAGGGAGACACAGAATCGGAAACAGGCTCCAGGCTCCGAGCCATCAGCCCAGAGCCTGACGCGGGGCACGAACTCACGGACCGCGAGATCGTGACCTGGCTGAAGTCGGAGGCTTAACCGACTGCGCCACCCAGGCGCCCCGAACTGGTCCCTTTAAAACCCAGGCCCACCTGTCTCCCAAGTCACCAGACCCTGGGCTGCCCAGGGCTGCAAGCAGTGAGCTCCTGAGCCCCTGGCCCAAGGCTGGGTCTCATCCCTGTTCAGGGCCCACCTCACCCCTTCTGGACAGGGGGGTCCAACCCCCCCGGAGCTGTGATGAACCCTACCTGGAGGGGGATGGAACCCACCCTTGAGCTGAGGGAAACCCTGGGATTCCTCAGCCCAGATTTTCCTCCCCAGTCACCCCCTGCTGACAGTAACTGTTGTGTGAAAGGAGGCCTCAGAGGCCTTATCACTTCCTCCCAGAGGCTGAGGCCAGCCGCGGGGAGGAAGGGAGGGCCTCGGACCTTGGGTGCGCCAGTGCGGAGCCTTCCCTGTGGAGCTGCCTCCGGCCCTGCCACCCTGCCTGGCCTGGCACCCCACCTGGCCTTCAGCCGCCCTCTCTCTCTTCTCGGGGCTGAAGGTACCACGTTAGTTTGGGGTTGACAGCCGCTAGGAGGTGGAGCCTGGAGGAGAGGAATGCGGCCTGTTTGCTCTCTTCTCAGCCTCCCATGCCAATGTCCTGAGTCTCCCAGGGGCCGACTCTCTCCCCTTCTAGATTGCCTTCTCACTCCCCTGTAACTACCCTCCCGGGCCCCTTTCTTCTCTTAAATAACCCTCACCGTTTGTTGGAGGCTTGTCGTGAGCCAGAAACCCGCAACAATCCCATGGAGTAATTACTGCTATATCCCTGTTATGTATAAACGCTCAGAGAGGTGAAGTAACTTGCTCAAAGTCAAACAGCTCTTGGCGGCAGCGTAGCAATTCAAACCTGGTAAACTGGCACCTTTACCTCCCGCTTTCCACCTGTTGCCTGCTGGTCCTGACCCTGGTCTCTTCTCCGAACCTCCCTGATTGTCCTGTTCTATCCACACCGGTAGGTAGCCCTTTTGTGCGGGCGACTTGGTCCTCCTGGCCGGGCTACAGGCTCTAGCCCTTCCCAGCCTGGGGCTTTAGGGCTTGACACCCTCCTGCCTGCCCCCTGCTTCTCGCCGCCTCCAGGGCCCTTACCTGCGGTCTGGCGCGGGTGGGGGTGGGGGTGCGGGTGCCGGTGCCCTGCCGGGCTCTGCTGTCGGGGAGGCTGGGCCCTGCTTGCCGCACAGGCCCAGGCCCAGCCCCAGCCCCAGGCCGCAGGGAGGCCCCGGCTCCTGGCCCACACTCTTCAAATTACCCATGTCAGCCTCGCCTCTGCTCTGGCACTCTGAGCAGAGCCCAGGCCTTTTCCTTAGGAAGGGGAGGGGGCAGTGGGAGGGGGCTCTCCGGTGCTGGCCCTTGCCCCGCCCCTGCCCCACACACAATGGGACAGGAACAAGGCAGGCTGGGAGGCTCTAAAGCCTTGGGCTCCAAGCCCGCCCAGAGGGTGGGGGGCCGGACGCCTGGGTTCCGCTCAAAGGACTAGGACTGATAAGTGGGAAGCCAGGTGTTCTTGGAGCCCTGGGGCAGGGTGGGAGTGAGGGAGGGGGTAGGGGTTAGGGGAGGAGTCGGCAGGGTGGACAACCAGAGGGTCAGAGAGGCCTGTCAGTGTTGTCTGACCAGAGTGGAGGACTCGGCCCTTGCCCTTGCTGGCCTTGCCCCGAGGACTTGGGTGGGAGGCGAACGCTGTGTCAGTAGCAGGGGACGATTCCCGGACTCCTAGTGACCACGGGCACCCCTAGGGTCCCTCCGGGTGCTCTCCTTCCCCACTCTGTCTACAGCTAAGCCCTCCTGGACCCCCACCTTTGAGTGCCTTTGGCTTCTTGGGGATACAGGCTCAACAAGGATTCAGTGACCCTTTGTCCTTGAGTCTGGCATTAGGGTATCCCTTCCCCTCCCAGCCCCAATTTCCTGGAACCCCCGCCCCCCATGACTCAAATGGGGGACACAAAAGAGCAGGAAGCTGCCATCCAGGGCCTCCACCCCCACCCTGTCATCCAGTGACGCACGCTTCCCCGGGGGTGGTAGGTCAGCGGATAGGCCCAGCGGTCAGTGCTGAGGCAGGGCCTGCCCACCGGGAAGATCTCGCAAGAGTGCAGGGACGGGGAAACTACAATACCCAGGGTGCAGGAGGTGCACAGCAGCCCTCTTCAGGCGCCTCGGGTCGTCGTGCAAACTGGGGTTTGTAGTTCTAAGCCACGGGGTTGGCGGGGGGGCCGGAGAGAGGCTTTGAGCTGGGGCACTCCGGTCTAGGGGTCAGAGCCTCGTGGCTATGAGACCACAGAGACTCACAGAAGCTGTGAGAAAGAAACGGAAGGTGAGAGACTGGGAGAGGCAGAGACTGGGAGAGGCAGACAGGCAGACAAACAAACACAGAGATTTGTGTTGGCTGGGCTCCTCTGAAAAGCAGTGGAGGGTAAGGTTGGGGTGGGCCTGGGTGGGGGCCGGGCAGGCGGATCAGCCGGAAGGAACAGGCTGTACCGTGAGCTCTGGGGTCACACCAGGAAGGTAGGGTCTGCCAGCCTGGGGGGAGGTGGGTGAGGGGACCTTGTAAACACAAAGTGGCCTCAGCTCCTGAACACCTGGAGGGTTTGCTCCCGCTCTCTGGCAAAGGGGCAAGTGGGAGGCAGACGCACAAGGTCCAAGCCCAATCCAGACCCGCCCCTGAGGGCCCCGGAGCCCGAGGCGCCACCCCACTCGCCCCCTTCTCCCAGCAAGGCAGGAGGTGGATTCAGGCCCCTTTCCACGTCTGCTTCCCATTCTGCCGGGTCTTCACTATGCAGAGCCCCCGCTGGCCTGACAGAGAGCCTCCCAGGGCTCACTGTGGTCTGAGCCTCTTCCTGGCTGATCCTTGTTCCTTCTCTCCATTCGCAGATATCAGACCTGCATCTTGTTCTGGAAGCTCCCATTGCCTTCCCTTTATTTTTTCACAGACATGACTCCCAATGGATGTCTTTGACTTCTAGCTCCTTCTCGCTGTGCTTCCTGAAGGACCTGACCACCACACAGCCCCAGTATGTTCCCTCTGTGAGGCCTCCCTCGGCACCCCTCTCTCTATGCTGCCCCACCCCCCAGGCCACTCTTTGTCTCCCCTGCCTCCAGGCCCTGGGAATATCTCTCACTCTGGTTCCTCCCAGGGATGGCTCTTGGGCAGCTTTGCCGTCTGTCTTTGACTTCTCTCCCCCATGAACGTGCGTGCTCCGGAAGACCCAGGTCAAGTTCTTCTCATCTGGGATCCTGTTGGGCCTGAGTGCACTGTACCAGGTATATGCTTCACGAACATTGGTTGTTTAGCTGTGAGCATGTGCAGCCATCTAGAGACTGGAAGCTGTGTTCCGGAAGCAGGGGAGAGGGGCCACCGAGAAAGGGGTCGGCTGAGGCGGGACAGGTTTGGATGAACCGAAATAAAGCGTCAGTCTTGTGAAAGGTGATGGGTCCCAAGGAGGGGCATTTTCTGGTCACGAGGCGCGGTGGCGCTGATGGCTACATTGACGTTGATCTGGGCAGAGGAAGCCATGGCAGAGGTTTTAGGAAGAGGAGAAAGCGTCAAAGGAAAGACAGAGAAAGGCTTTATCTTTCACCACAGGGAAGTTTTTCCTCTCCCACTCTTCCTGGGGCTGTGGCCAGTACCGGCCTGTGGGTCCTAACTTCCGGTGAGGGACTCTGGCCTTCCCGAATTTTCCACCCGTGGGCTGGGGCCTTTCTCTTCCCTCCTCAGGGCCTGCCCAGTCATGTCTTTTTCCACTTTGCTCTTTGTCAGTCATCCCTGCTAGGGCATTAAGGCTTATGCGGCTCAGTGGACCATTGCTCTTATTAGCAGGTGCATTTTATTTTATTTTATTTAAAAAAAAAATTTTTTTTTCAACGTTTATTTATTTTTGGGACAGAGAGAGACAGAGCATGAACAGGGGAGGGGCAGAGAGAGAGAGGGAGACACAGAATCGGAAACAGGCTCCAGGCTCTGAGCCATCAGCCCAGAGCCCGACGCGGGGCTTGAACTCACGGACCGCGAGATCGTGACCTGGCTGAAGTCGGACGCTTAACCGACTGTGCCACCCAGGCGCCCCTAGCAGGTGCATTTTAAAGAGTAATTTCTGAAAAGACAAAAATTTCAAGACCTGCAGACTTGAAGTTCCACTGATAGGAAAGTTTTTAATTTTGGATTGTGGGACTTTAAGCTGGAAGGTCTTTGAAGAGAATCTGTTTGGGAGCCCAACCCCTGGGTCCCTGGCAGTGGCTGTGTTTTCTGCCATTGGGAAGGCTGGTTCAGACCCCACCCCCATCTGCCCTGGTCCGTGCAGGTGACAGACCCTTCTTAGGTAGGTAGCCAGGCCTGTGGCTCCTCCTGCTCCCTGAGAAGGATGCAAACCTTGTTCTTGCCTTCCCTTCAGAGCAGAGCAATGGGCAGGGCTTGAGATGGGATGCCCTGACCTTGGGGGAGGGAAGGCTCTGGACTTGAAGGGGGGTGTGTAGGGCTGCGGGGGCTGTTGAGGGTGGCGGGTGACGGGAGCGGAAGGCCCTGACTCTTTATAGCCCAACCCGGAGTTGTTCAGTGTGAGCTGGAAGTGCCCCACCCTCCCCACTATGAGCAGCTTCCTTCCTGCCTGCTGGCAAGGCCTGGGTGGGGAATGGAGGGGAAAGGAGGGAAGGGAAGGGAAGGGGGGCAACCCAGCAGAGGGAGGGGAGCACCCTTCTTCGGCTAGGAGCCTCCGTTTGATGTAACTCATGCTGGTTGGGTTGGGAGCAGAGAGGTTTGCTCAGCTTCCAGATGATACGGTGGAGGCTGGATGCTTGGCGGAGGGGCTTTGGGCCGGGTCTGGGGTGCTTAGGGCTCAGGCAGTGGGAGATGTTGCCTGTCTAAAGGGGGCTCCTGTGCTGGCACTGTGGAGCCATCGTGCCTCCCCAGCCCTTCTTGAGGGAGCCACATGAGGGCAGCAGAGAGCTGAAGAGAAGAGGTTGGAGAAAACGCCTGGGCTCAGGCACCCCTGGTCTATGATACCCAGGATGAGCAAGGGCCAGGGGCACACACCTCTGGGCCCATCTGGGGTGCATGTCCACATCAATCTTCTGGAACCTTGAAGTGGTTTGTTTGCAGAAAGCCTGAAGTTCCTGATGACGGCTCTCACCCTGGGAGAACAGGGGTATCTTCTCTTGGGAAACCTCCCTGCTTCCGCACAGGTCATCCCAGTATGGGGAACTGAAGGTGCAGGGAGCCACGTTTAGCACAACTGGAGGCATGAACATCAGGTGCCAGGGCTCCTGAGAGAGGAGGCAATTCTAGCAGCTGTGAGAGTTGGGGGAAGGAGTTTGGGGCCTCCCTTCGTAGACGCTTGTAGAAGCTGCCTCAGTTGCACAGGTGGGCTCCCTAGGGCACATTGACCCTGTTCTGGATACTCTTCTGTCTCTTGGCTTTCAGACTAATAGGAAAGTCAGGGGGTGGAGAGACCTTGGAGACTCCTAAGACCTTACTCTGGGAGTGACCCGTGACGGTCAGCTTTTGGAAGCTCCTGGGGAGTTGGCACTATCTTTGTGAGGGAAACCTGGGTATCTCCAGGCTTTGATTCTCTCTGAAGTTTAGACAGTTTCTTCTGAACCACAGTCCTGAAAAGATTGTGTGTGTGTGTGTGTGTGTGTGTGTGTGTGTATGTGTGTAAGCAGCAGTGTGTATGTACGTGAGTGTGTATATGTATGTGTATGTGTACGTGTGTATATGTGTAAACACACATATGCATGTGCCCTTGGGCAAGTGTTTCCTGGAACTTCCTCCTTGACCTGCCTCCTCTTCTGGTCCTTGCCCCTTCAACGCTAATTTGGACTAAGAACATCAAGATGAATATGAATGTTTTCACATCCATGGGGACTTGAAATTGCCCTTTGTTCCTGGGATCTAGAGTGAAAATGAAGAGTTTTTAAGGGTCAAGCTGAGGAAGGCTGAATGATGATCATGGGGGCCCCTGATTCAGGCCATAGGGCCTCCACATAGGAGGCCACAGTTGTCAGGGACTGGTCTGACAGGCCTGCCCCCTTGCCCCCACCCTCCTCCTCTCTGTCTCCTCCAATCCTTCAGCCTGGCCCAGTTTCCTGGTGTGGTTGCTGTGGTGCTGGGTCTCTTGGGAACTGTGGCTTTGAACATCAAGTGTGCCCAGCATGGAAATTCCGTAGCAACCATCACGAGGATTGGCTAGGCGGAACCCCTTCTCCCTGCCTCTAAGGTGCTCTAGGGAGGGACCAGGCCCTCTCTTCAACCCAGGATGAGACGAGAAGCTTATGGATCCTGTAGCCTGATTTGTGAAATACAGAGACCCTGATCCCAAACCCTGATACTCCTTTCTTTAGACATTATGTTGTCTTCCTGCCCTCCCAACTGGATTATAAGTCCCTTGACTCCCAATGATTATAGAACTAGACATTCCTGCTGTTGATGATGATCCAGTCCTTTCTTGGGGTTCCCATTCTGTTGTCTGGCTTCCTAAATTCCAGCCTAGGCTGCTGTAGAAACTGGCCAACCTCAGTTCCTGGAGGATCCGAATTTAGATATTGTTCTGCCCTGAGCATCCAGAAGAGGGAGCACCTGATCCCTTTCTTTTTCAGGGGAGAAAAACTGAATCCTCTCTTGCTGGACATTTGGGGCCCCCGCGCATAATTGGCCTTTGCTATCACCTTCACACCCTCATCAGCTCTATCTTCCTACAACAAGGCCCCACTCTGGACTGCTAATTACCCAGAGGGACAGCTATGAGGTGTCCTGAGCCCTCAGCCAAATTCTCCCTAACCCCTGCTTTGTAAAGCCTTCCCTTCCCTTCCCTTTCTAGCCTTAAAACCATATCTCCTTACTCTGAAGTCAAAGCGTTCATTGTTTGTACCACTTCTTGCCACATGGGATCTAGGACCATGTGAGTTCTCTTGTTGGATGCCATTAATTGTATTTAGTTCCTGTAATATATAATCTATTCACATATGAGCATGTTTTCTTCCCAACTAATTGCAAACTTTTCAAGATCCAGGGGCTGGGTTGTATGTTCTGCATTTCTCTAGGGCTTTCTCACAGCATGGAACACATGAAAAGTGAGGGGTAATTATTTGTGAGTAGACTGGGGAGATGATGGAGTGGAAGACCTGGTGGGACCTGAGTTCTCTTTTCTAGTCCTTCATGTTGGTTGATGACTCATGGGATGGGGTAGCTACCCTTCAGGATGTGGAGTTAGTTTGGGGTTAGCATTCTCATGCTCATTCTCCCACCCAAGCTGGGGTAGGCTCTGAATTCTGCCTGATGAGATTGGCAGAAGTAACAGGGAATAGTTATGAAGAACTGACAAAGCCACCTCTGTATCTGGAGTTGTTTGGGTCTTGTATCTTCTCTGTCTGTCTGTCTCTCTCATACACATACCCCCCAACGCACACCCTCCCACCCACGCAAAGACATCTTGAATTCTTGATTTCTTTCAGCTCTTGTTATATGTGGTGTATAATCCCTGACCTGGTCTGGTGTCGGGGGTGGGAAATCACTTAACTAAGAACCAGGAGAGCTGCTTCTTGTACAGCTCTGTTTCTAACTTGTGGCACATTCCTGAGAAAAAAATCTGCACTGCTCTGAATCTGTTTTCTCATCTAAAGTATGAAAGTGTTCCCTTCTGGCTCTAATATTTCATAAGGCAACACAAACCCCAAGGGAAAGCCAAGGAATTTCAAATGTAAAGTTCAGGGGAGGATTCATATGTTTTCCTTGATGACTTGGGTGGAGATGAGGGAGGAAGGCACTTTCTGGACATACGTGAGACCGGAAGTGGTGCTTCTTAGCACCAATTGGTAAAGCCAGCTCTTGCTTCACCGTATGCTGCCTCCTGGAACTACTGGCCAGTTACTGAAGCATTTTCATGGTTTGGGGTGACTGTCTTATTCACTGTGTCCGTAGAAGGGCCCCTCTTTTGCTCACCTGAGCTGCCCTCCCTGGTTTCCTGCTGAATCTGGCATGGAAGGCTTTCAGCACCTTGGACAGAGACAGAACTCCCGCCCAGCTGGACCTGTGCAGCCAAGAGAGCTTGGGATCTCTTGCCAGGCCAGCTTCCCTGGCAGGGTGGCATCAAAGCGTGATATGCTCCTTAATATTTTTTAGTCCTTCAGAACACCCAAAAATAACCCCCCAATCTATGTCAAACAGTGCACTGGTTCTGCAAACTCTGAGGGCATTATTTAAAAACAACAACAATGAGATGCCTGGGTGGCTCAGTTGGTTAAGCGTCCAACTCTTGATTTCGGCTCAGATCGTGATCTCATGGTTCGTGAGTTTGAGCCCTGCGTTGGGCTTGCACTGACAGGGCCAAGCCTGCTTGAGATTCTCTCTCTCTCTCTGCCCCTCTCCTGCTCTCTCTCTCTCTTTCTCTCTCTCTCTCTCAAAATAAATAAATAAACTTTAAAACAACAACAATTATATCCTAGAACAGTGTCAGGTACATAATAGGTGCTTAGCAAATAATTATTTTAAAGGAATAACGTGCAAATTTAAGCCTCTAGACCAGTATCTTAGTGCCCTCTTTATAATCAGGTTCTCTCTCCCCATCAGTGCCTCCTATATCATAATTCTGGAGCTTCTACTATTCGATAAGTTCTGGAGCCTTGCTTAAGCCCCTTCTTGTGTCTGAGGAGGCTGAGCTCCATCCCTAAATAAAAAATACAGATGGCTATTAGGTTCTCAGGCAGAGGAAATTTAAGCTGACCTTCCCTCTTTGTCATTTGGGAGTAAGTAGATCGGTGGGGAGGACTCCACATCTGACTCCTATTGGAATTTTGCTTAATGAAAATGTTCACTCCCTCCCTCTGGGTACCCAAGAAAACCCTGCCCATCCAGGAGGACCCAGCCTTCCGAGGGAGTCCTCCTGGTGCCCTAACCCAGTCAGAGCCCTCCCTCCTCTGAACTCCCCTGCACCTATTATCAGTAATACAGTGTCACGCCAGATTGTTTTCATGACATTCATGCTCATTAGTCCTCCCCAGTTAGATTATGAACTCCTTGCAGGTGGAGTCTGTACCATAGGTCTATTTGTTTTCAAGAGACCCTACAGTGATGAGCACACAGCAGGGTGCAGTGGGAGACTGATGGGTTTGAGGGTCTTCTCACCTACCCTTGTGGGTCCCCCACTGCACTTATTTTTGGTTTGAAATAAATACGTAGGATGGACCAGGGTGCTATCTGTGGGGTCATCATTGGACTCAAGGGAGCTTGGATCAGAAAGCAAAGGCAGGAGGTGGAGCTGGAGTTGGGTGCTGGGGGAAAATAAAGGAATTGTTGATGGGTGGGGAGTGCAGTTGTGTAGAATTAAGGGAATCACTCACTGTTGGGGCTGGAAAGGATCTCAGAGATCAGCTTGTTTGGTCTCCTCATTTTACAGGTAAGGAAAGTGAGATTTAGTGATCCTCCTAAAGTTACACAGCAAACAGGCCTCTTTCCATCACCTCTGACCTGGTTCAAGTCTTTGACATCCCTCCCCTGGACTACTGCGTACCTTGCTGGGGAGGGTTATATTTTTTCAAGATGGTGGTGCCAATAGATACCATCGCACATGTTTTTCTTATAATATGTCAGTCACACTCCTCCATTGAGAAGTGCGGGTCTTTTTCCTCTCTTTGAATCTGATGAGCCACGATTATGGCAGAAGTTCTTTTATGTGACTTTTGAGGCTACGTTATTAAAGGTGGTACAACTGTTGCCTGAACTGCTCTTGGGACACTTACCCTTCAACCCAGCCATCATGGTGTGAGGAAGCCAGGCAGCCACAAGGAAAGGCTTTTAGGTGTTCTGGCCCCAACCCTAGCTGACAGCCAGCATCATCCACCAAATGTGAGCAAATGAGCTTTTTAGTCCCAATATGAGTGGCGCAGACCAAGTGGTCCTGGCAGAGACATGGACAAAATAAACACTGTCATTGATTTAAGTCCTGGAGTTTGGGATGGCTCTTAGGCAGCAATAAGTAATTGAAACACCTCATGTTTGCCTCAGTTTCTCCAAACTTATACACATTTCATTAATTCAACAGACCTTTATCAGATACCGACTATATGTTAGGATCTATACAAAGACAAATATGATTTCTATATTTGTGGGCCATACATTTCAGCTGCCATCATTGTTCTTGTGCACATAGAATAACATCCAGACTCCTCAGTCTAGTGCTAACGGCTCTCGTCTAATGCTCCAATGACACCACGCCAAACTGTTTTGTCCCCAGACCTAATCTTTATTCTCCAGTCTCGATGCCTTTGCTCATTGTTGTCTCTTCCACCTGCAGTGCTCCTGCCCTGCCCCATCTCGATCTTCAAAGACCTGCTCTGAAACCTCCTTCCCTTGCAGGGTCCTCCCTCCCAGACTCCCCCAGTTGAAGGTGAACACACCTCCTTGTAATCCCACAGCACTTAACGCAGACTGCACTGTTTCTTTCTGCCCTCTGCCTTTCTCAAGCCTCAGTAGACTGTAACTCCCTGGATGAGGGATCCTGGCTTATCCCTTCTGTCCCCCCCCCCCCCAACAGTGTCTGGCACCTAGGGCCCAGAATGTCAGAAGCCCCCAGTGGACATGTATGGATGTGACTGGTAGAACCAGAATCAGAAGTCAGGTTTCCTGAATCCTAGTGTCCAGCACCTTCCTTGCTTCTTTTGATACCCCCATGGCAGTGGAAAAGTCCCACCGACAGCTGGTAGCAGGTTGGTGGGAGACCTTGATTATGGGGCGGGGTTGACAGGGGGATTTGTAGATGGCAGTGACTGGAGGGAGCTCTGGCTCCTTTGCTCCTTTGCTATGGGGCTGAGGTGGGTTGCCTTCCCTCCCCTCCTTTGACTCTCCCTTCCCTTCCTTCCTTGCTTTCAGCAAGCCCTGAGCCCCAGTTCTGGAGGGGCTTCTTTGACCTTATTCCCCTCCAACCCCAGTTCATATGTGAAAACATCCCGTTTCTCAGGACTCAGTTGTACAGAAAAATAAGACCACACAATGCAGCCTGAACTTCCCCTTGCACAACGAGGGACCTCACTGTGTTCTTCCCTGCACCACCCCCTCCCCCGGGGGGGGGGGTTCTGAGGAATCATTCCTCCATAAGCTGTCTTGCCTGCGCCCATCTGACTGGAACTGCTTCCCAGTCCCCTGTGATTGTCACTTGCTCTCTTGGGTCCTATTTTGTCTCTGTCTTGCCTGGCCTGCTCCTTGGGGGTCCACCAGTAAGCACAGACTTCAATTTCTTGCCTCGTTCCAGGATGCCCTGGCTTGACTCCCTCAAACTGAGCAGAAGCTCAAAGTGGGATGGGCAGGATGTTTTCTCCATAGACTTTTCTCCCTAAATTGTCTCTTTCTGGGAGCTGGGAGGAGCCTATGTGTCCCACTGTCAATACAGCCTCTCCCTTCCCTCAGTCACAGGCAGATTTCGGGGAGAGGTCTTCCCTGGAACCTCTTTGCAAATGGCTCTGTGAGCCCAAAGTAGGATGGGTAGATTCTGGTTACTCTGGTTTTTAAGGTTGGGCACTTTCCTCTTGCTCCTTAATCTGGGGGTAATGGGGGTGGGAAGGTGGGGCAGGCATCTTCATCAGCTTCTCTGTTGCCCTATACCTCTACATGCCTTGGTACCTGTGGCCCCAAGAAGGATGTCTTTGGAGTCACCTCACTCCCATTTCACAGCTCCCCTTCCTCATCCCCATCCTTGGCTGTGGGGGTGGCTTAGTGGGACTGCCTTCAGACTCTCCTCTCAACCTCCAGGAAGTCAGAAACCTGCATTCTGCTTGACTTCTGACAGAGAGAGAGAGAGAGAGAGAGAGAGAGAGAGAGAGAGAGAGAGAAATTTGCCTCTCCTTAGCCTGAGGGAACAGCTCTCTTCACACCCGTATCTGTGCCCAGGAGGAAGGCTACTCTGTGCCTGGTCTTTTCTCTTTTGGGAGGATCAAGGGTCCCTCTGATTTCTTCATCCTCCCATGGGATGAGAGCACAGGCCTGTCCCGGGAACACGGGTACCGCAGCGGGAACAGCTGGCCAGGCCGAGTGACCAGCTCCCTTCCCTTTGGCCTTGGTTCTGGAGAGAAGGGAACGCCGCAGATGTCCTCCTCCATATCCTCTCTCCTGGTGCCTGTCCACACTGTGAACCCTTCCTGACTCTCTCAACCACCCAGTCTGGAGGGGAAGCCACCCAGCTCCAACTTGAATCAGCCTGGACTTAGGGCAGGCAACCCAGTGTCGGGGAGGCAGGGGGTAGGTAGTGGTGGTGGTGGTGTGGAGGAGGGGCTGGGCAGTAGTACCCAGATGGGCTGTTGTGCCTGACACCAGGTCACAAAAGAAGGCGAGTTGTGCTAAGGAAGGCCCCAGGCATCTTGGAGTGCGAGCGAGGAAGCTGCCGGAGGTGGAGAGGGCCGAAGGAATGACTGTACAGGCAAGAGCCTCTGGTCTTTTTTAGCATCAGCTGGTGGAGCCACCTCCTTCTCTCCCACTGGCTGCCTCCCTGAGTCACTGCCCACCCACCAGCAAATAAAAAAGAGGTGTCATCTGCTGGCCAGTGGCCCCATCTGGCCCCGGTGTGTGCATCTTTTTTGCTCCTGGGTGGAAGGTGTGAGTCTGGGTAGGGTGGTCTCACCAAGACCTCTTCCTCTGGGCCTTTCTCCTTCCAGACTCCGCTTCCTTCTTTGCCCTTTGTTCCTCCCCTCCCCCTACATCCCATGATGGTTCTCCCCGGTGACAAGACCCACCCCCTTGCTCCAAGGACAGAGGCAGCTGCAAGCCCTCAGGGGCCCCCACATGGCCCCATCCATCTAGCGGAGCCTCAGATCTGGGCTGCAGGGGAGGGGACCCGAGGCTGGCTGCTCAGCTGGCGACTCCTCCCCACCGGCCAGCTCAGCTGTCAACACTCGGCCTCCCTGCCCTGGCCTTCGCAGGGCCCCGCCTGGCTGCGAAGACCGGGGACACCGTGCCCCAGAGACCCTCACTGAGACCCAGGCAGGCGGTGGGCAGGCGGCGGGCAGACACCCTGCCTGCCCTTGAGCATCCTCGGGCCTCCTTGCCTAAATAAGGGAGCTGCAGCTGGAGCGAGCCAGCTGGCCCGGGGGGGAGGGGCCTGCGGCTAGGCCAGGGTTTTCCGAGGGGCTGGGCCGCCGCAGCGCCGCAGGGCCCCGAGCCCTCGGCGGATTGGGCCTGCAAGGCTGGCCCGCGCTGCAGAGGGAGGGAGGGCCACTCGCACAAGGGGATCCCCAGGCTGGAAACTCGCGCTCAGGGGCCTATCTTTGATCCCGCAGCTAGGAGGCCGTGTCAAAATGTACCTTTCTACCTCTCTGTTCAGGAGAGCCCCGAATAACCCCAGAGAGGGCCGTGTGTGTGTGTGTGTGTGTGCGCGCGCGCGTGTGTGCGTGTGTGTGTGTTGGGGGGGGGGTTGCCCCTGCTCTGGGTGCGTGCCCCTCCTAAATCTCACCCACCCTTATTCCAAATCGCGTCCCACCCGGGGCCTGCAGATCATCCTGCCCTTCACGTTTCCCGTGCCTCCTGTGACCCTGGGTTCATCCTCCCAGGGCCCAGGCCTCGGCCGTGTCACCTACAGCGGGCTTTGGGCGCTTGTTGTGTGTATCCAGCCTGTGCTTGGAGTGGTGGGCGACAAGGGCATAAGGGACCAGACCTCTCCAAGTCAGGTTTCTCAGTCCTTCCAGTCCGGGGGTCGGGGGTGGAATCCCCAGGCCCCTCCCTGGCCGTCTGAAGGCCGGTCATCACACCTACCCTCACTGTTCCCCTACCTAGGGGCCCCTTCCCCCTCTTTGGGGCGCGCGAGTCCCGGGGGCTCCTGGGCTGAGCGAGGGGCTGGGGTGGGGGAGCCCTTGACGCTGCTCAGCCAATGGGAAGGGCGGGCGCGCGGGGTGTGGGGGGGGGGGAGAAGGGCGGTGCTGCGGGGGCGCGGCGGGCGGGGGGGGGCCGGGAGGCGGGGGCCGGAGCCCGAGGGGCGCGCGCCGCGTTAACCCTTCC
>NW_024412700.1:24716-179538 GCF_014898765.1 Herpailurus yagouaroundi | reverse complement strand
CAGGTGTGCGGGCGGCCGGGCGGCCCGAGCTCAGGCGGCTCCAGGCCCGGCCCGCGGTCAGGAGCCGGGAGCCGAGCGGGGACCCCGCGCCCGCAACCGAGTCCCGGCCCCGCCCGTGGTCTGCTTGGCCGCGGGGTGCGGGGATCACGGCCGGGCCGGGCCACCCGAAGCCTGTGTCGGGCCGGGCCGGGCCGGGGTGGGTGGGGGCCCGCCCGGCCCGCCCATGGGCTCAGGATGCCGGTGCGGAGGGGCCATGTCGCGCCGCAGAACACCTTCCTGGACACCATCATCCGCAAGTTTGAGGGCCAGAGTGAGTGGGGGAGGGGGCCGGCGGGGAGGGGGCTCTGGGGGCGGGCCGAGCGCTCCAGAGTGTGAATGGAGGGGCGTGCCCCGGCCGTGTGCTTCGGGCTGGTGCGAGTCAATGGGGGCTGGTGGCCTCAAGGCGCTGGCCAGGGGTCTCGAGGGCAAGGCTTGGTGCTGGGGGCCGTGGGTTTGGAGCCAAGGGGGCTGTATTGGGGCGCAGGGCTGGAGGCTCAGCTCAGGCTTCCAGGATCCGGAGTGTGTGTGACATCTCAAGTGTGCAGGTATCCCTAACTCCGGTGCCTGGATGTGGATGGGGCTGTGTGGGGGCAGGGACAGAACATGTATGGTCCAAACTGTGAGACATTAAGTACTGTGTCTCAGCCGTCTTGACTGTGTTTTTGAGAGACTGAGAGCCAAGCACTTAGAGTCAGTGCCTAACCTGCTCCTGGGGTGTGTGTGTCACCCAGGAGTTCGGCCCTGCTTGGGCAGTGGGGAGGTATTTTGGACAGAGCTGCAAACTGTGGGCTCCTAGGTGACAGGGTGTCATGGCCTGAGACTGGGCTCTAAGGGTCTAACAGGCTCAATGCAGTGCCCCCATAGTTAATTTTCCTGCCCTGAGCCCCTTTATGGGGACTACAGCACCCCTAAGCCTGGTCCAGTAGGGGAGGCTTCCAGAAGTGTCCCAGGCTAGGTGAATGTTCTGGTGTGGGTGTTTTATCCTCCCAGCATGTGTGCGTCTCTCTCCAAGGCTGCATGTGCCATGGTGGGTGTGACTGCCAGGGGCCCTGGGAGCAGGGAGCGGGTGACATTCCTTGCCCATGACCCTGTGAGCACAGGACAACGTGTGCTTGTAACTGTGGTGGGGGGGAGGGAGGGATCAGTTTGACGGGCAGCATTGTCTGAAGCCGAGGAACAAGATGATCCTGAGGGGGAGGAGACTGACACGGTGGAGGGCCACAAGGTGGGGTCTTTCCTTTTCAAGAGCTCCCGGAGGCTGTGTCTGCATGGAAAGAACCTGGGCTAGGATCTGGGGGCTCAGCTTCTGGCCCCACCTCTGCCACTGACTGCCATGTGACCTTGAGTGACTCTTCCTTCTCCGAATATCAGTTTCCACATCTGGAAAGGAGGGGGTGGCCAAAGGAGCCTTTCAGATCCCTTCTGTGGTGTATTCCAGGAGCTCGGAAGGGGTGGGGGTAGGGCCTGCCTTCGAAGAAACTCGCTCTTCTCTCTCTGGGCCTGGGAGCTGGTTTCTCTTCTCCAAAGCTGGTGTGTGTGGCTGGCACTCTGGACTGCCTTGGGCTTAGGAGGAGGTGGAGGCCAAGTCAGGGGTCTTTTCGTGTGACAAGGAACCCTGACTCCTGATGGCTGCCTGGGCAGTTGTGGAGGCCTGGTGGACTGACCTAAAGATGACCCAACTTCAAAAACGAACTTCCCGGAGACAGGATAAGGGACGGCTTTAGGCAGCCTGTGTTGGGGGGGGCCCTTGCTGCAGCAGCCTGGGCCTTGTCCATGGGGTTGCCCAGAGCTGCAGACTGAGAGGGCTGTGCCTGCTGGAAGGCGAGGGGGCAGAGTTCCAACCGCTACCCAAAGCCCCAGCATTAAAGGCCAAAGTGGCCGGAAACTTCTGTGTTTATAAAAAGCTCTTATGCCCGAGTGTCTTCCCTGGCACCAGCTGGGTCTGCCGCCTGCCTGCTGCTCACCTGCCAGCTAGCCGGGCCTTGGGGGCAGGTGTGGAGCGGGTGACCCACGTCCAGCTGAAATGGGCCCATTGGGGCACCTCAGCTTGACAGGGTCAAACTGAAGAAGGCCTCCCTTCCCTGGGTCTATCTTCTTACAAGCGGGCCACTGTCTCAGGTCCGTCCCTGGCTCCCGGTATTTTCCGGGATTGAAGCCTCAGGTCCCTTTCCTCGCTCCCTATGACCTTGGGCTTCTGCCTGTGACCCTCCTTTTATTCCTTCTTCTGTCAGACCTAAGTTCAAAAGCTAGCTCTTTTACAAGCTGCAAGATGTGGGCATGGCTCTGAACTTCTTTTGAGCCTCAGTTTCTTCATCTATAAAACAAAGCTAATGATGCCTATCTTATGGGGTTGTCAGAGTATTAAATGAGAGAGGGCATCGTAGGTGTTCACGTGGTACTTCCCTCGTCCCCTTTAGAGTGCCCACTGTCCAGCCCCTGACTGCCCTTAAGGGGCGCGTAAGTCCCGGGAAGTACTGACCTGGTAGGGTCCCTAGGTACTTGGGGGAGTGATATCCTAAGGATCCCCAGGGTAAGGAGTGCCCAGTGTGCGCCCCCCCGCCCCCCCCCCCCCGCCCCCAGTCTAGACAGCAGAGGTCAGGAAGAGAAGCCGGACGACCTGATGCAAAGGGAAGGCTAGCCGCCATCTCTGGCCCTTCCCAGGCTCCCTCTCCAGGCCCAGTGTTTATCCCTCCGCCGCGGCTGCTGACACGCGTTGCTGACACCCGCCCAGGCTGGCCTCGGCCCCGGGCGCGGAGGGGGCGGGGGGCCGCTGGCAGCCTGCCCGGGGGAAGCCAGGCAGCCAGCCCGCGGGCCGGGCGGGGGAGGGGGCGCGTCGCCGGGCAGGGCCGGCGGAGGCACCTGTGTCGGGCCACACAGCTGCATTCGCCCCCTGCTAGGGACCCCAGTCGCCGCTGTGCTGCCTGGAGCGGGGAGTCCCCCGGCGGGTGGCTGTGTGTGACAGGAGAATGCGCGGAAGGGCTGGGGGCCCCCGAGGCAGGGGTCCCTGCTCACGTGCCTGCTCATCCCCGCCCCCCCCCCAGGCCGCAAGTTCATCATCGCCAACGCTCGGGTGGAGAACTGCGCCGTCATCTACTGCAACGACGGCTTCTGCGAGCTGTGTGGCTACTCGCGGGCCGAGGTGATGCAGCGGCCCTGCACCTGCGACTTCCTGCACGGGCCGCGCACGCAGCGCCGCGCGGCCGCGCAGATCGCGCAGGCCCTGCTGGGCGCGGAGGAGCGCAAAGTGGAGATCGCCTTCTACCGGAAGGATGGTAGGCGCGGGCCGGGGCGGGGCCGCGACTAGGGGGCGTGGTCGCGACTAGGGGGCGGGGCCGCGAGGGACTGGGGTGGGGGTAGGGACGGCTGGATCCGGCGAGGCCGGAGTGTGGCGGGAGACCCGGCGAGTGCCCTGCGGTGTGTGACCCCCCAACTGGGGCCACTGCTGTGGGTCAGGTGGCAGGCGCCGGCTGGGCATTGGGGCTGCCGGACGGAGTGGGTCTCTTCACCTCATTCATTCCGGCGGGATGGTTTTCGGGGTGACCAAGGGGCTGTTTGGCTGTGGGTATGGCGCCTTTGGTTTCTTCTTTCCCTGGGCTAACGTGGGCAGGTTGAGGTAGATGGGCTGGAGTTTGACGGGGCCGGGATGGCAGGTGAGTGGAAGGAGTTGACAGAAGGTCAGGTTGGTGGCTGGGCACTGACTTCCGGCCCAGGCCTCTAGCTCCCCTAGGGCAGCCCCTGCCAGGTGGTTGGTCTGGGGAGATGTCACCGAGGGTGAGGCAGGGGGCCTGCAGGACTCTGGCTCTCTGCTGTCCTTCTGCTCCTCTCTCTCCTGTACTTAGGCTGCACCTGGCAGGAGGTGCGTGCCTCTCCCCACAACCTCCGTTCCCTTTGTCTCATCGTTTGAGTGCGAGTGCCCGCCCATCACCCATCACCCCTTCCTTCGCCAGGTGTCTCTGCTCAGCCACCGCCTCCCAGCCCAGCTGCTCTGGGCTTCCGGACAGTGGATAAACAGAACCCTGGGCGGGGCTGCTCTCGCACTGTGCCTGCCCTGGTGGGCTGGGCTCTGCTCAAGGAGGGCAGTGAAACAGGGCTTTGGCAGGCCTGCAGGTATTGGAGGGCTGGGGAGGTGGCTCCAGAAGGTGCCACTGGACTGGCCATGGATGCCCAAACTCTGCTACTCACTAGTGTGTATCTGATGAGCATTTACTGAACCCCTGTGAGCCAGGTGCAGTGCTAGGGTCCTGTGGATAGCTCAGTGAACAAGACAGATGAGGTTACTGCCAGATGGGAGCTTACCTGCTGTAGATAGCACTCTCCGCTTTCCCCTGTGGGTAGGCAGAGTGAGCCAGCGGTCCTGTGTGCACCTGGCGCTGTCCCTGGAATATCCCCTGCATGCTCAGAGTCTAGCGAAGCTGCCTTGCATCTCTCGGTGGCCGCGCTTTTGCAGGCGTGCACAGCCTGTGAGATCACTGGACCGCGTTAGAAGGGGCGCTCTCACTGGGGTCCTGTGGAAGGGAGTTTGCTTATAGAAAATGGGGTTCTGGCTGGGAGGCAGGGGCCAGGAGAGTAGATGCAAACTCGGAAGCCTTCTGTTTTTCCACTGAAGTCTCCCCAGAACCTGAATCAGAGCAGATCTGTTTTTCTATCTGCCGGGCCATCTAGTGCTAGCACGCATTGGTGGGTGGCTTCTATGTGCTGGACGCTGGGCTAAATGCTTCACTTAGCTTATCTCAGGGAATCTTCACAACAGCCCTGGGAGGTAGACACTACTCGTATCTCCATTTTATGGATGAGGAAACTGAAGTTCAGGGAAATTAAGAAATTGCACCAAAGTCGCACAGCTAGAAGGTGGCAGAGCTGGGAACGGAGCTCTGTCTGTCTGATCTGAGCCCGACCCGTCCTGCTTTGCTGTCACCTATTAAAAATGGCCCCACATAGGTACAGGCATATCTGTAGCCTGCACGTGACTTTGTGTACAATTTGATTCTGAAAGTTTGCAAACCATTGGTGTGATGAAAAGAATGTTGATACGTAAGTCCTGGGATCAGGTCTAACACCAGAAATTAGGTAGCTTGAGAACTTGGTTCCTGCCTTGAGCCTGTTTCTGCTTCCAGGGTAAGGTGCTCACACAGCCCCTTGGCAACAGGGGCCTGGGTGCTTCCATCTTCCCCGTGGTGCTCGGGGAACTGGCCCTCCCTCTTGTCCCAAGATGGCTCCTTTGGGAGAAGATAGCCATGGGACCCCTTCTTCTGAGGTGCTATCGGGAAATCTTGGTGACCTTGAGGATCACTTCATCCAGCCCACTTGAGTTACAGATGGAGAAGCTGAGAAGCAGAGGCCCAGTTACTAGTTAACCAGCGGATGAAGTGGGACTAGAACCCAGGCCCCCTGCCCAAGTGCACGTTCTTTCCTCCCTCCGGCTACTCTCCAAATGGGGATGCCATCCAGAAAATCGTGTGCCAGTCCTCTCTGCCTGCCCTCTTGTCTGCTCTCACCTAGTTTCTCCTGTTGGCCAACAGGCTGGCCTTGACCCTCGGGTCCTATGGGTCCCCATTTGTCCTGGCACTTGAGGCCCAGGATGCAGACAGATCTCCTCTGCCTCCCTTCTCTCTGCCTTGAAACGCTTAGTCCCTCGGGCAAATGCCTGTGGCCTGCCCCGTGCTGTGTATGCCGTGTATGTGTATGAATAGGGAGGCAGAGGTGAGGAAGGGCAGTGCCGCCGCTCGCTTCTGTCCAGGCCCTTTTCTGGGTCTCTGCCTGGGCAGCCACCGGAGAGTGGGTCTCCGGGCTTCAGCTCCAGGGAGGTGGGTGGCTGGGAAGGAGGCGGGGCCTTTTGCTGGCAGGCGCCACTGCGGACAGCTGTGCTGTGTCGGTGCCTCAAGCCTAGCTCTGTGCAGTGTCAGGGCCTGGAGCCAGACAGCCCCATTATTTAGGTGCTGGGACTGCTGGGAGGTGGGGAGGCCAGACTTGGGGCGGGGGGTGGGTGCGGGCTGGAGGGAGAGACACGAGGTGCCAGGGCTCGCTGGCCCTGTGTCCGTGCCCCTTAACACGAAGCCCAGGATTAAGACGGACCTGGGAGTAGAGCCAGCAGCTTGGGGTCGGCAGGCAGTAGCAGCCTGGGGGGCCCTGGGGCCACGTCTCGGCGGCAGGTGCTGCTGGTGCACACCTGTGTCCCTCCACGGTTGGAGGGGTGGGTTGTGGGTCCTTTGGCGGCTCTTCCTCACTTGCTCTGTCCTCTGCCAGGCCTCAGGGAGGCCCCCTGCTCTCTGTCCCTTTTGTTCTTTGCTCTCTGTTTTCATCTGTCTGCGCCCCGCCTCCCACCGAGTTCAGCCTCTGCTCAGGAACTCTGCTCCTCTTCTCTCCCAAGGTGGCCTCCCTGCCGACTCCTGTCCCCTTGGTCTTTATCTCCTCCTCCTTACACCTGTCTCCCTTCTTCCCTCCCTCCAGCACCCCTGAGCCTTCCTCCTCGCCTCTCTTCCTCTGCCCCTCTGGGCTCTATTTGGAAGTCTCTCTCTCTCTGGCTCCCCAGACCTCTGCCTGTTCTGGCCTGGTCTCCACGTCCCTGTGTCCCCGGGGGCCTGTGCGTGGGTGGGGGACGGGGGTGTCTCTAGAGAAGAGTCAGTCGGCTTCTCCACTCCAGCTGCAGGCTGGTTGCCATGGCGACAGGGTCAGAGGGCCCCCACTGCAACAGCTGAGCTGTGGGTTGGGGGAGGGGTGGGGGCCATGGGGCCAGCCTGCTCCCCGGTGTCTCTAGTGCCCACGGGGAGCCAGAGCCCCAGTGGTGGCCTCACACTCACTGCTGGGTGGTTCCCAGACTCAGACTACAGCGTCTCAGGTGCTTGGGCAGACACTTCGGGCCCCAGCAACCCTCCATATATACCGGGCCACTTCCCCGTTTCCTCCTTGTCCCCTGATCAGACTCCTCACTGTGACACTCTGAGACTCCTCCCTTTTCCATCGTGGCCGACCTCTGCCCAAGCTCAGACGCCCACCTCCTGTGCCCCTGCCCAGGTCGCGATCCTCAGGCACCCAGACCCTCATCAATCGGGCTGCTGGTGAAGGAGCCCCTGGGTATACTGAGGCCAGGCAGGCAGGTGAGACAGAGGTGGGGGTCCAGGTGTGTCCTGTGTCCCTGAGATGGGAGCACACCAGAGCGATTCCTGGAGGAATGAGTTTAGATGCAGGCAGCACCTGTCTCAAGGGCGGAAGCCTCACGGGGGCTCCCTCCACCTTGGGCCTCCAGTCAGGGCCTGGGTGGCTCGGATACGTGGCATGTGAGAGCACGTGCACGTGCCCCTGTACGGTAGCCAGGAGCAGGGCCCAGCCAGCATTTCTTCTGCAAGGCCGCTAGGGAAGGGTCATTCCTGAGCTAGAGTAAGGTGCCCTGGCCTGCTTGGGAGCTTCCTGTCCCAGCACCACCCAGGGGTGAGGTAGCCTGCCAAGACTGAGGGTGTCAGCCACTTCTGGCCCGCTTTGGGGTCTGGAGAGTGTTGGGAGGGCGGCTCCTCCGTGTTGTGTCTACTGTAGCCCCCGGAGAGGAGCTATGTAAATATTTGTGCAGAGCCTTCGTCCACAATGAGAGCAGAGTTTGACGGTGGCCTTGGGCTCCGGGGAGGGGGGCTGTGGGCATCAGGAGGGCCGGCATGGGTGTGTGAGATGGGGTGAGACTCAGCCTCTTTGCTGCCTAGAGGTGGCTTCCAGGGCGATGTGACTTGAGAGGTTCCAAGAAAGCCCTTTTGCACTTAAATATCCCCTCTGAGGATGCCCCAGATGCCTCCACTAGGGAAAGTTTTGCTTGGGTGGAGAATGAGCCTTGCTTTTGAAAAACATGTTCTCTCTCATCACCTGCCCCTGCATGTAGGGGGGAACGTGGAAATATCAGCCCCTTAGTGCGATTGACTTTGACAGAAACTTTCCTCCCTGATATGGGAGCAGGGCTAGAAGAGCTGGTCGTGGTGGGACACCTGGGACACGAGACAAGAATGGGAGACTCGGGGCACCTGAGTGGCTCAGTCACTTAGGCGTCCGACTCTCGATCTCAGCCCAGGTCATGATCTCACGGTTCGTGGGATTGAGCCCCGCATCGGGCTCTGTGCTGATAGCATGGAGCCTGCTTGGGATTCTCTTCTGCCCTCTCTCTCTCTCTCTCTCTGTCCCTCCCCCCACTCTTTCTCTCAAAATAGGTACATAAACTTAAAAAAAAAAAGAATGGGAGAGGCTCTGGATGAACCGCTGTCCCCCAAAATCCCCTGCAGGCTTTAATCTAGGGGCCATAAAGCTCTCCATGCTGTGGACTGTGGGTGGCCTACACAGGCCTCTCTCTGGCTTGGTCATCTGTCTACCAGACAAGAAGTGTCTTCTCCTTGGCCCATATTCTCCCTCCTTCCCAGTTCTGGACGAGATTGCCGTGTCTGACCTCCCCCGCTAGATCATAAGCTCCACGAGGGCAGAGAGCAGCCTGTCTGTTTTGTTCTCTGTGGTGTCTGTGTCTAGTCCACACTGGAGCTTGGTTACAAATGCATGCATGCATGAATGAATGAATGAATGAATGAATGAATGAATGAAGGGCTGGGCAGTGTGCTGTATTGTAGAAGCCCTATACTTGGAGTCAATGACTTGGAACAATTTCTGGCTCAGCTAGACTTGCACCTGCTTGGCCATCGGCCATGTGTCCCCAGGTCCTGGCCAGCCGGGGGAAGTGAGCTGACCCAGGGCCTCAGCATCTCTGTCCCCTACGGTGCTCCCCTCCTTGCCTTGTGCCCTGCTCGCAACCCCTGCTCGCCTCTCCCCCTCCTTCCCCAGGCTTCTGCCTCTCCCTCAAATCACTGAAACTGTATTTGTGTTCATGTTTCTTTTTTTTTTCTTTCTCTTTCATTTCATTTTCCTTTTTGTCTCACTCTCCAGCCCCATTACCCTCCCCTTAGGCAACCATTCAGATGTACTTACTGTGAATGTGTTGCTTGCATATGTTCTTGCAAAATGTGTATTTTGTCTGGATACACACAGGCTTAATTTATGTAAATGATATGTGCTATATATTATATTCTGGTGTTCACTTGACTTGCACAGGAGTATGCCTTTCGGTCCATCCAGGTTGCTACTTAACATCTAATCTGTAGCTTTGTATTTTGTGATGTGTACCCACCTCAGTTTACCTGCTCGCCCTCCTGGGCAGCCATCTCCAGATATCACGCATAAATAATGCCGCAGTGAACATCCTCAGCCATGGTCCCTTCTGGACTCGGGTGAGGATGTCTTTGGGATGTATCTGCAGGGGTGGGATTGCTGGACCACAAGGTTTGTGGACACTTAATTCAACTAAGCACTGTCAGACCGTACCCCAGCATAGCTACCCCCATCACCACTTGCCTAAACAGGGTACCAGATTTCTAGTCCCTCATATCTCTGCCACACTTGGCGTCATCCACGTTTATAATTTTTGCCAACCTAATAGATGAAAGTGATAACTGGCTGCCTTAAATTTGCATTTGTTTGATATTGTGTGAGTCCTGGCATGTCTTAGGCTCCATTGCGTTTTGTGTCGATTTTCCTGTGAGTTGCCTGTTCATATCCTTGCTCAGTTTTCTTTCTCTCTCTCTCTCTTTTTTTAATGTTTATTTATTTTTGAGAGAGAGAGGCAGAGAGAGAGAGAGAGAGAGAGAGAGACACGGAACACGAGCGGGGGAGGGGCAGAGAGAAAGACACAGAATCCAAAGCAGGCTCCAGGCTCCAAGCTGTCAGCACAGAGCCCGACGCGGGGCTCGAATCCAAGAACCTTCAGATCATGACCTGAGCTGAAGTCGGATGCTCAACCAACTGAGCCACCCAGGCGCCCATCTTTGCTCACTTTTCTCATGAAGCTACTGTCTTTTGTTCTTAGTGATTTGCAGGAATTGCTTGGGTATTCTAGAAATACACATGCTTACAGTTAAATACTCAATATATGGGTTCCAGACATTCATTCCTGTTGGATGGAGATATTGCAAATATCTTCTCCCGTTCAATTATTTCTCAACTTTATCCAACAAAGACACTTTGTGTTGATACAAATTAACTGACTTTTAGCTTTGTTTGTGCTTTTGAAGTTTTGTTTAAGAAATTGTTCACCACCCTGAGGTTGCAGAGGGCTCCATTTTCTTCTATTAATTTAATTGTTTTACCTCTCTCGGTTGGCTTTCATCCATCCTGAGCCTCCCTCTGTGGTGTCAAGTGGGGATCAAGTTATATATTTTTCCGTGTAGTGAGCCAATTTTCCCCACACACCTAGTAAACAGCCTGTTCTTTTCCAGCATTCGTGGGGCCACCTTGATCGTAAGCTAATTTCCCATCTATCCATGGGTCTGTCTTGGAGCTCCCTGTTCTGTTCCAAACATTTATTTGTCTCTTCTTGCATCAAGACCACACTAAAACAACTGTGGCATTTAGTATGTCTTAGTATCTGGAAAGGCGCATATTCCGTCTTTCTTCTTCTTTTTAAAGATTGACTCGGGTATTTGTGGACCTCTCTTCTTCTTTATGAACTTTAGAGAAAGTTTCTCGAGTTCCTGGAAAGAAAACCCATACTAGAATCTTGATTGGAATTAGATTAGTTTTACAGATCAATTTGGGGGAGAATTGACATCTGTATAATATCTGTCCCATCCGAGAGGCTGGACTATCTCTCCATTTATCAGATTGTTTCTGTACTCTTGATTAGTTTTAAGTACCCGCCCCACCCCCCTCGCTGCCCCCGCCTCCCCACAGAGGTCTTGTGCATTTTTGATCAATTCCTAGTTACTTTATAGTTTTTGTTGCTATTACGAAAGAGACCTTGTTTTTGACTACCTGTTCTAATAGTTTTGTGCTGGCGGAGAGAAATACTGTCCATTTTGGGGCTGACCTTGCATCTGGCAGCCTCATTGAGCTTGCTCTCTTATTAGTTCTAATTGTTTCTCTGTTGATTTTGTTGGTTCCGTGGGGAGATGATCCTATCATCTGCAGACAATGCCGGTTTTCTGTGTCTTTGTTTGGGTCATTGCCATGTGTTTTGATGGTCAGAGGTCCATCTGACTCCTCAGGAGGCTTCACGGGTGTCTGCATTTGTACCTGCATTTGTTCTTTGGAGCGTCCCAGCGTCCTGTGAACTGGGAGAGTCCTGGAGGTAATACAGCTCTTGCTTTAATGATTGAGAAGCTGTGGCTGCCTGGGCGATCGATGAGAGTGCTGGAATTGGGATGGGTGTTCTCAAGGCATCCCCTGGCTCTCTGGGGTATGCTGGGAGCTAAGGTGGGCATGTAGTTCTGGGGCTTGCAGACAGTTGGAGGCAGGTAGGGACCCCAGGTTGTTTCCTGGTGGACTGTGGCTGTTTGCCCTCGCTGCCCAGTGGCAGGCTGTGCAGTAGTCACAGGAAAGAGCACTGGTAGGGGTCTGAGGCTCAGAAACTCCGTGCCTTTGCGGCTCTTGCTCTGGTCCCCTGCCCTGGTTCCTGGGCTGCCGGCCTTTATGTTCCACGCTGTTGATTAGATTTAATAGCACTTCAAGAAAAGACACCTTGATTCTCATGGTGGTTCCAACAACTGTCTCGACTCAGCACGGGTTTGAAATGGGCAAATTCTATCATGAAAGGCCAGTTGGGATCTGAAAGGGAGTTTAGATGGGAGGGGGGATGGCCCTGTCTGCACCCACCTAAGTGCAGGTCACCACCCTGACGACCAGTCCTTGGACACCTGCTTGCCCAGCACTTCCTGTGAAACCAGCCCAGCCCTGGCCTCAGGGCTCCAGCTTGGGTAGGGGGGAAAGAAGGAAGCTCACCCCAGAAGCCAGTGCACAATCACCTCCTACATTAGGGATATAGTGTTAGAAATTCTCAAAGAGACATATCATGTGGACCAGATGGAGCAGTCAGTAACATCTTTGTAGAGGGGAGTCCTGCAGGTCCTGGAGGGATGGCAGGAGCTGGCAGGAGGAGGGGTGGGGGCTGTGGAGTTGGAGTACCAGGCGAAGCTGGGGTGCCCTGAAGGGGCTCTGAGGGAGCACCCGGGACCCGGCAGGCTGGGAGGCCCACCCAGGAGGGCGGGCTGAAAGGTCTGAGGTGGTTGGGATCAGGGATTCCGGAGGATTCCAAGGGGAGGCAGACTCCAGGAAGTAGGAGGGGGAAGGGAAAGCTTGGAGGAGGGGAATGAGAACGGAACTGGAGAGCAGCCTTCCCCACGTGAACATGGCCTTGTTTCACCTTCCCAAGGCTCCGGGGGGCAGGGCAAGGTCGTGGCTTCCAGATTACATAGACACGTGGCTGTGTCCCTGGAGGTGGATGGGGCTTGGACCCAGGGCTTGTCTAGAAAGAACTCTTCTCCTGAGGCTGTTGCATTGTCCCTGGGGAAAGGTGGCACAGGCTGGCCGTGCAGTGGGTTTGTGGGGGAGGGGTGGTAGTCTGGCTCGCAGCACAGAGGGCCCCAGAGGGCCCTATAAATGACCCTATAAATCCCTGGGAAGGTGTCAGGCTGGTGGAGGCGTCTGTCTGGAGATGGGAGATGGTCTTTCTGAGTGAGTCGGGGGCCGGATCATGGCTTCCCACGATCATGGCTCAGCTCCTGGAGGGAGTCAGGGGCAGAGGACCCTCCCCCCCCCCCCCCCCCCCCCACTGGCTGACCTCTCAGGGTTCCCTATTCTGTCCCCTGAGCCTGCAATATCCCTGGCCTTCCCTGGGCCCCCAGCTGCCCATGAGAGCGGTGTTAGCGACACGGTGGCCCCTGGCCAGGAGCAGTTCCTGCTGCACCTTCCTGTCGCCGCCACCAGGCTAAATATAACCTGACACTGCACAGCCCTGGGCTGCCGCCGACAGAGACAGCCTCTCTGCCTGGGGGCGGACAGGGAGGACTGGAGCCCCAGCCTCCTGCCCTCGGTGTGACTTTGGGCCCAGCTCCTCCTGCCGAGAGCCAGGCAGGGAGGTGATCCGGGTGAGGATGGCTGCCTCCCCGAGGTCACCTTCCCTGCAGGGACCCGGCACCCTGCCTCGTTAGAGCTCTGGATGCTTCCACAAGGCCATCTGTCATTTCATCTGGCACCCAGGGCAGGAATCACTTGTCCCTGCAGTACTTACAGGGAGACCGAAGTCCAGAGAGGTGGGTGGCCTGCCTGCAGCCACACAGCAATTGCCCAGTTCTCCAGCTGACTGGGGCAGGTCAGCTCAGTCCTGTAGGCTCTTCCCTCAGCCTGCGTTACTCTCTCTTCCTCCACCTCACGCTGGGCTCTGAAATGGGGTCCTTTTGACTCCTTGGCTCAGTGAGGCCAGGTGCCAGGCTGTCCTGTGCACGGTGCCCCCAGTGCATCATGTGGGTGCTCAGTGAATGTTCGTGGGGGAATGAAGAGACACATTCAAAGGAGCAGTGATGACAGCATCGGGGGACTCTGACCTGAGGGGCTTGCCCAAGGACACTCCGGGTCACCTCAGCCCTCCCTTTCTCTGCCTGCTGGGGGCTGCCCTGAAAGACAAGGCCTGTCCCTGTTGAAGCTGAGTATGGCTTCTGCCTGGAGCCCAGCCAAGGCCAGGGGTGCCCAGAGGTGGGAGATGCAGTTTGGGACTGTGGGTGGGGTCCCAGGTCCCTGGCTGGGTTGGGGTGCCGGGCAGGGACCCTGCCTCTGGCTGCGCGGCTGGGTGTGGTTGGCACCAGATGAAAGTGGGCCGGGCGATGTGTTTTGGTGGAAGACAGCAGGGGGGCGGGAGGGGCTGTACCTGCTGAACTTGGAATGTGTTCAGGCCTGATTCTCCCCCAGGACCCCGCCCCCTGCCTGTCCCTTCTCCCCTCCTCAGTGACCTGCCATCAGCTGCATGACCTCTGTTGGCTATTAGGATCCGAGGCACAGAGGAACCTGTCAGTGTATGGCTATTAATCAGCCGTGGCCTCCGCTTTCATTGTGTCCATCCCCACAGGGCCCGGAGTGCCCCGAGCTCCGGGAAGTAGGCAAAGGCTGGACACCCAGCAGTCAAGTGTCTTCAGCTGGGGCTGGGGGTTGTGGGGGGTGTGGTGGTGGTGTGGTGGTGGTGAATGGGATATTCATTCATCCCTCAAGCCCTGCGGGGTGGGCGTGATCCCCCCCCCCTCCCCGTGTTACCCATGAGCACCCTGAGGCTCCAGGAGGGTAGGTGATTTGCCCAAGGTCATCCTGGAGCAGTGAGCAAAGGCCAGCTGACCTCACAGCCTGCAACCCCTGCAACCCCCCCCCCCCTCCTTGGCACTGGGGAACCTCACAGCCTTTCTGTGGGCAGTGTGGGGTTCCTGCTGCTCCCCTCCAGGCTGTCCCTTCCCGGAGCGCTCCGCGCTGGTGGCCTCGGGAGAGTTGGCCGTGCCTGCCACAGAGTGGCTTTCCACGGAACTGCAGCCTGGCCCGGCTCTGGGCCCAAGTCAGCCTCTGCTCCAGGGGGAGCTGCCCTGGGGGCAGGGCAAGGTTGGAAGCGGGGGAGGAGCGAAGTGCAGGGTCCAGGGGTAGGTAGGAGTGGGTCTAGGGGAGGGTGAGGTGCCCTTCTGTGTGTGCAGTGCCAGCCCTGGAGGCAGCTGAGCCGTGGACTCTCTGCATTTCTTTGCTGGGAAGTTGTGTGAAGGTCAGAGCCCCACCACCCACAGGCTGCAATTTGCTCGGGCTGTCCCTGGGCCCAGCCCTTGACCTGTCTGAGCCTCAGCTGCCCTGAGCGACGCACACTCGCCATAATCCCAGCCAGTGATGGGATGGGGATCGCTGGCAGATCTGGCGGAAGAGCTGGGGAATGGGCGGCCTGACAGCCCGTGGGAGACCCAGCCAGCCCAGCAGGGTGGTGGGAGGAAAGTAGAGCCTCAGAGAGCCCTGGCTGACTTGGGGCCACTAGCTTTCCTTCCTTCCCTGTCCCCTTGAAAATAGCAGCTGGAGCCTCCCTCCTCACCCTCATCCCTGCAGCCCTCAGGCAGGGCTCCAGTTCGCATTTTTGGAATAACCAGGGCTTTGACAGGGTTATTTGAAAGGAAAAATTCCTTGAATGTCGACCAAGGGAGAGGGCCAAGGGGGCTCTGCATGTCGATGTCTGTCGATGTCTGTCTAGAGTGGGGAGCGGCTCTGTACTGCAAAGGGGCTTCTATCTGGAGTTTCAGCGGCCCGGCAGACGGTGGGGTGGCGATTTGGGATGCCACAGTCCTGGGCTACCTGAGTGACAGCATGCAGTTCTGGCTGCCTCTCTTGCAGAGAAGCCTGAACTGAGTGGGCGTGGGGTATTGAGGCCTTGGGTTCAGACTCTCGAGGCTCTGTGTTGGGGGCAGAATCCCCAGGCCATTCTCGAAGGGTTGGGCTCATCTCCATTTCAGACTTTGGACTTCTCTGAGACGAGTGTGCCCGGAGGAACCGAGGAATGAGAATCAGGGGCCTGGATTACTGGGGTCCCAGGGATGGGTGTTGGGGGTCTTGAGGGCTCAGGTTTCCTGGTCTCTGGCCTCTCCTTAGTCCTGATGAGGACCAGTCCCTGTTCAGGCCGCCGGCCATCACCATATTAGGGCATAAACTCTAGCCGGGCTGCCTGGGTGCCAAACGGTCTCCAGCTGGGCCCGGCCCCCTGCGGCTCGTGACACCGCAGTGGGGCTTCAGCCAGGCCATGTCAGAGGCCAGGGGTCAGGGGACAGCTGCTGGAGGGAGACCCAGACAGAGCCCTCAGCTCAGGTCTCCCAGGCTGAGCCGTGAGGGCAAGGATGCGGTGAGTGGAAGGACTTTGGGGTGGGGTGCGGAGAATTCCTGGCCAGCACTTCCCCTGGCCCAGCTCTCCCCGCCCCCTCCCCCCCCCCCCCCATCCCAGTGCTGTCCTGTTCCGGTTGGTTTCAGAGCACGGTTTCAGGAGTGCTGATCTGCCTCCCTCTCCCGGCCTTGTCCCCAACAAGTCCTCTCCACACAGGGAGCATCTCCCAGGACTTAGGCCCTTTGTACCTGGCCTGCTGGAGGCTCAGCCCTCAGGGCCTTGTTGGCAGGCATCTAGCACTAGCCCAAGTCCAAGTCTGGAGGCTGCGGGGGTGGGGGTGGGGTGGGGGGGCAAGTTTGTTGGCTTCTTCCTCGACTCAGTTCACCACCCACACTTCCTCTCCACCCTCCTCCTTCCTGACCTCACCCTCACCATCAGCACTCCCCCATCCCTCACACCTGCTGCGGGCCTGGGGCCTGCTCTCTGGTGCATTGTTTTAGGTGCTAGGCCCTTCAGAGGGGACAACCTACCGTGGGGAGTTAGGTAGGCCCCTGCAGTTCAGAGAAGACAGATGATCACGGGGGAGCCAAGGCAAGGAAAGAAGTTTGACCCAGAACGAGAGGAAGATGAGGAACGCGTCTGGTCCCTGTTGGGTCCATAAAGAAGGAGGAACAGAGTGTTTACGCGCCTTCCTGTTTCATCCAGGATCGCTTCCTGTGGGTGCGAGTTCTGAGCTGGGCCTCAGAGGCTGAGAGTGGTCACTCTCAGAAATGAAGAGAGAGGAGGGTGAGGGGTGGTGCCCTGGACAAGGAGCAGAGGAGGACTGGGTACACTGGGCCTGGTGCACTGACCTCACCTGGTGTAGGGGCTCTGGTGGGCAGAGAGACAGAGATTGGGAGGAGAAAACAAAAGTCAAGGGACAGAGAGAACAATGAGAGACAGAGAGGAAAGGTCTGGAGGCCACGCTTCTCAACTCTCTGCCGAAGGGTTGCTTTCCTTTATGTCTACATGTCATAGACCAGCCCCTTTGTGAACTACAAAATCACACGTGCGGACGTTGTGGGAACCCCACATTGCTGTAATGGTTTTGAAACTCTTGCCCTCGACTGGTGAACGCAGCTTGTGGGTGGGCAGAGCACTTGGGGACTCATGTAGGGAGAGCAGAGTCAGAGTACCTGTTAGTCCCTCACCGTGTTCGGCACGTGTTGACTTACTTCCTCTTTACAACTCATGAGAAAGGAATTACTATCATTCCCATTTCATAGGTGAGGAAAATGAGGCACAAGGAGGCTACGTAATTAAAGATAAAACAAAACAAAACAAAACAACTGGAAGCTGGATGCAGAGATCCTGGGCCTGAAGTCTGCGGGCTCACCTGCTGTGCCGGGCTGCCTTGGGCAAGGGAAGGCAAGGATACATCGAGAGGATAGGGAGGGAGACAGAGAGAGGGCTCCACAAGAAGCGGCGAGCACGGGGCGCCTGGGTGGCTCAGTCAGTTAAGCGTCCGATTTCGGCTCGAGTCGTAATCTCACGGTTCATGGGTTCAAGCCCCGCGTGGGGCTCTGTGCTGACAGCTCAGAGCCTGGAGCCTGCTTTGGCTTCTGTGTCCCCCTCTCTCACTCTACCTCCCCCACTCACGCTCTGTCTCTCTCTGTCTCTCAAAAATAAATAAATGTTAAAAAAATTTTTTTTAAAGCAGCAGTGAGCTGGAGTGGACAGATCGAGGGAGGGAGCTCAGGATGGCAGGCCCAGGGCAGAAGGAGGGGTCGGTGCAGGAGACACTGGAGAGGACGGGCCGGGAAATGTGGCTGAGGGTCGTGGGGGAGGCATGGACTGGCCCCTTTGGGTCCAGCTCTGCTGTGCCCACCTGAGGGGCCCTGGGGTCACAGTGGCCACGTCCTCCACTCTGCAGGGAGCTGCTTCCTGTGCCTGGTGGACGTGGTGCCCGTAAAGAATGAAGATGGAACTGTCATCATGTTTATCCTCAACTTCGAGGTGGTGATGGAAAAGGACGTGGTGGGGTCCCCGGCCCATGACACCAATCACCGTGGACCCCCCACCAGCTGGTTGGCCCCGGGTAAGTGTAACCGTACTCTCAGGTCCCTTTCCTGAGGCCTTGAGGTTACCCAAGGTCAGTGCTCTGCAGGAAGTGGTGTTGGGGTGTCCCTTTCAGAGGTTGGGGAAAGAACACCAAGGATCTGGCCTAGGCCCATCTGGCTCAGGATGGACAGACAGGGCTGGGGTGACAGACTGAGCCCAGATTCACAGGTCTTTGGGACAGGACGTACCTGGTTTCCTAGCCTTACCTGCTTGGGTTCCTACCACAGTGTCTCCTGGGAGTGGTCCTCTCTTCAGCCCCAGGAATGAGGGATTCACCCTTCCCACATGGCCTTGACCATCTTGGAGCAGCTCTCCTGCTCATCAGAAGGGCCCTGTCTCTCAGGGATTCAACTCCCTCTCTGTGTCGCTTCTGCCCCCTGGGCCTTGATCCTGGACTGGCCAGCTCCCTGCCCTGGCCTTGGCTGACTGAGGATTTGAAGGGAATGCTCACCATGGCTGGAGACACAGAGGCCTCACCTCGTGCTCCCGTAACACAAAGGCTCCCCCCCCCCTTCTCCATGATGTCCTTTTTGGGTTTCATTTTAATTTTTCCCCCTGGCAAAAGATTCCACCTCTTGGCTTCTCAAGCGCTGGGAAGGCAGTGTTAATGACCCTGGCTTTACCTGTTCTGCAGGTACTGTCTGCAGGATGGCGGGGCATGGCCGGAAGGCATCGCTCCTCCATGCAAATGCAGGCTCTGCTGTTTACTTGTGAGTTGCACAACTCACGGATGCCTAAATTTCCTCAAGTCTAAACGGGGGATAATGATACCCACCGGCATTGTGAGAGTCAGGCAAAGTGTATGTGGAGCCCACTGTGACCTGTGAGGCTCAAGAAACGGTAGTTTATTATTGTCAGAGCCTTAGATAAGATCCTATGCCGCAAGCTGTTTGAGACTTGAGTTCTGTGCAGCGGGAGTGGGGGTGAAGGTGTGCCGGCTGCCTGGGGCTCCCCACCTCCCTCCCCTCGGTGGCTGTGGCGCCAGCTCCCAGGCCTCCCGGCTGCCCTACCCCCACCCCCCCCATCCCCCGTGGCCACCCGCCTGTCTTCTCCCCGCAGGCCGAGCCAAGACCTTCCGCCTGAAGCTGCCCGCGCTGCTGGCCTTGACGGCCCGGGAGTCATCGGTGCGGCCTGGCGGCGGCGGGGGCGGCGCGGGCGCCCCGGGGGCCGTGGTGGTGGACGTGGACCTGACGCCGGCGGCGCCCAGCCGCGAGTCGCTGGCCCTGGACGAGGTGACGGCCATGGACAACCACGTGGCAGGGTTGGGGCCAGCGGAGGAGCGGCGCGCGCTGGTGGGCCCCAGCTCACCGCCTGCCTGCGCGCCCGACACGCACCCCTCACCCCGGGCACACAGCCTCAACCCCGACGCCTCCGGCTCCAGCTGCAGCCTGGCCCGGACGCGCTCCCGGGAGAGCTGCGCCAGCGTGCGCCGCGCCTCCTCCGCTGACGACATCGAGGCCATGCGCGCCGGGCTGCCCCCGCCGCCGCGCCACGCCAGCACCGGTGAGGGCCGCAGCACCCGCCGGGCCTGCCCCGTTCGGGGCCCTCAGCTTCCTCCCTCTCAGCCTGGTCCTGTGCGCCTGGGAGATGGAAATCCCATTAAGCACTTACTTAATCCCATTAAGTGGCCTTTTACTCCATTAAATGTCCATTCATCCCATTACATTCTTCCACTGGCAGAGCCTTTGCTGGCTGGTGGAGCTCGCTCTCCCAGGATGGCCCGGAGCAGGGGTGGCCATGGGGAGTGTGAAGGGCAGGAGAGGCCTCTGGGTCCCAGCTACCATCTGGCCCTTGGGCGGGTGCCCAGGGCCCACTGAACAGACGTTTACGGAGGACCATCTTCCTCCATCACCTCACAGCTGTGCCATGGCATGCTTCCTTACAGTGGCAAGGACTCTGGCCTTGTTCTCAGTGACTGCCTGTCTCCTGAGTTGGCCTCACTGACTCACTCACTGTACCCCACGGCCTAGTCCACACCCGGCCTGCCACCCTGACCCGGCTCTCCCCTCCACTCCGGGGGCCATGCACCCCTGCCTGCCACCCTGACCCGGCTCTCCCCTCCACTCCAGGGGCCATGCACCCCCTGCGCAGCGGCCTGCTTAACTCCACATCAGATTCCGACCTCGTGCGCTACCGTACCATTAGCAAGATTCCCCAAATCACCCTCAACTTTGTGGACCTCAAGGGGGACCCCTTCTTGGCTTCGCCCACCAGTGACCGGGAGATCATAGCACCCAAGATAAAGGAGAGGACCCACAATGTCACTGAGAAGGTCACCCAGGTATGTGCCTAGCTCCCTGGCTCTCCTCTCACCCTGGAGGAGCTTGGAGGGGGTGGGAGTGGGCTGTGGTCAAAGGGGGGTGGTGGAGGGGCCTGGTCCGTGAGGGCCTCTGGAGGGTGGGCAGACCCCCTGGCTGGGAGTGGGGGTGGGGGATTGCAGAGCTGGGGTGAGAGACAAGTCTGAGAGGTCCTGAGGAAGAGAGACTTCAGGGGAGAGGAGGGGAGAAGAGGGGAGGGGAAAACAGGGGAGGAAAAGAGAGAGGAAGGGAAGGGACCTTGGGATAGGGCAGATACAGAGAACAGGTTGATGGGGCACGGGAAGGACAAGGCAGTTGAGACAAGGTGGGCTGGAGAAGGCAGCCACAGGGACGCGATGGGGTCTGCTCACTGGGTGTGGTGAAGGAGGTATGGGGTGGGCTAGGGGCAAACTTACAAGAGACTTCAAATGAGAAGGGGCCACGGAGGTCAAGGTCAGGGGTCTTGATCCTTCTAGGCTGACGTGATAAGCTAGAGGGAGGTGGGGGGGGGGGTCCCGTGCTAGGGCTTGAACGGCTTGGAGGTATGCATCCCTGTCCCCAAACCACGGGACAGGGGAGGGGAGGGTATGATGGTGGGTGCCCTGATACAGAGGGATTAAGTCCCAGAGAAGACCACCAGCCTTTGGGGGCACTGCCCAAGACCGTCCGGTGGCAGGACCAGCCTGGTCTCCTGGTCCCCCGGTAGCAAGGTTGCTGGCACCACCCCCCACCGCCCGGTCCATGCCAACTCCTTCATATTCTGGCCTTGGGGGTGGGGTGGAGGAGAGGGTCCTGAGTGGGGATGCCTGCAGTAGGTGACGAGCCCGGGATGGTGGGGGCTCCTGGGCCACACCTGCTGAGCCCCAGTCTCTGTTGCCCCCTCCTATGCCTTCCTCGGCAGCTCCTTGAGTTGGCCCGAGAGAGGGAGCTGCCCCCTTTTGCCCGCTGTTGTCGCTGCCAGCCTCCTCGGCCCTCCTCCTGGCCCTGCTCCCGCTGCCTCTGGCTCTCTGGGTCCCTGCCAGGTCTCCAGCCCCTTGGCCTTGACTCCAGAATGTTCCCCCTCACCCCAGGCCCCATATCTGGTTGCCTGCCCCTCTCCCCCTCCTGCCTCTGCCTCTCGTTCCCACCTGGAGCCCCTGTTGTCTGCCCTGCTCCTGCGCCCGCAGCCTGTGCCTGTCGTGTTGTGGTCTGTGCTTTTGGTCTATATGTGGCAGCGTGCGTGTGTGTGTGTTCTTGGCTTTGCCTGTCACCGGGCGGTCTTCTCCATCTCTGGGTGTCGGTCTGAGTCTGGCTGGCTGGGCACTGGACCGGAGGGGCGGGGGTGTCGGGGAGACCATTAATCTGCGGTGACAGGCCTGGCTGCCGGGGGGAGGGGGAGGGGCGCGGGCTGCGGGAGCGGCTGCAGCAGGAGCCCTGGATCGGGCCGCGGGGGAGGGGGCCGCTGGCCAGCCCAGGAAGGGCGGGGGAGCCCAGTGTGGCGGGGGTGGGGGTGGGGGCCTGGGAGGAGGGGCCGGCCGAGGAGCCGAGGTTCCGACCGCGGAGCTGCTGCTGGGCTGGCGGGCGGGCAGGGCGCAGCACGTTGGCAGCGGGGGGCCCCGCACCGGGGGGCCATGGGCGGCCCGAGCCAGGCAGGCTGCTGTCCACACTCACTGCCAGGGTGACCCCAGCCCTGGGGCCCAGCCCCAGCGACCCTGGCTTCATGCCAGAGACGGCCCTGGGCGCCAGGCCGCCAGCCTCTGGGGCGCAGCCTGGGCTGGGACTGCTGCTGGGGCGCAGGTGGGGCGCTGGCCAGGCCCTCGGGCTCCAGGGCAGGCAGGCTGGGGGGAGCCAAGTCCTCCATGGCGGCCCCAGCAGGGAAGGCGAGCGGGACAGGGGCTCTGCAGCCCAGGGCCCAGAAAGGCCGGGTGAGGCGGGCCGTGCGCATCTCCAGCCTGGTGGCCCAGGAGGTAGGTGACCCTTCCCCCCCCCCCCCAGCCACTCCCCCCCTTCCCTGGGCCGGGGCACTGAGGCAGGCGGTGGCGAGGTGGCAATTTGGGTGCGGCCTGGAAGGCTCTGGCTCCGGGGCCGGGCCGGAAGAGGGCTTCTGAGAAGCAGGATGGTTCGGGGGAGCCGTGGGGGCTGCTGCTCTGCTCAGCCCACCGCTGGCCCCTTGCTCGCTCTCCTCCAGACCGGCTGTGCCCGGGTGGACAGTGCTTCTCTTGCCAGGGCTTTCCCTCTGCCATGGCTTCCCTGGCCCACAGTCCCGACTCCAAATGCAAAAGGAGGAGAGGGAGAAGAGGAGTGAGATGGGTGCCCAGAGACGATGACGGTGGGCAAAGGGGGAGGAGGAGGAGAGGAGCACGGTGGGACACCGGCGCGGCCTGGCCCTGGGGCTCTAATGCTCCCCACTGTGTGCCGGGGTGGGCCCTGAGGTGGGGGAGGGAGGCTTGGGCTGCTTCAAGGGTCTGCGGAGGGTGGGGATCAGAGGCCACTGGATGGCAGTGAGGGCAACCGGAACTCAACCACCTGGATCACCTCTTCCCTGGCAGCCTGAGGTGCTGGTGGCTGTGCTGTCTTCCCCCAGGTTGATGATTCTGTAGGCACCTCCTGCGAGTCACCTCTCTGCCCCCAGGGGCTTCTGTCAGCCTGGAGCAGGCTCAGGGCAGTGGGAGGCACCTTAGGAGTGAGGCTGAGAATCCCACCCACCACCTGCACCTGACTCTGCTTTGGCTCCTGGGCTCCTCCCAGCAGGGGAGCAGGTGTGGGTGGGAAGAAGCCCACCCACAGGTGAGGACCCGGGATTTGGCTTAAATAAGCTTCAGTATTCTGTGGGACCACGAGTCAAGGGGGGTTACATGCCTGGCCCAAGGCCGTATGGTAAGCTGGTGGTTGCAGAGCAAGGCCAGGCCCCTGTAAGGTGTGGGTCCAGGCCGTGAATCCCAGGCTTTCCCCGTGTGTGTGTGCGGTTGTGCACTGGGCCTTGCTATGTGTGGACTCTGGGGTGGGGGTAGGGTCACTGCTGTTGGCCTCTGAGGCTTGGGGATGAGCCCCATCCAGGGGCAGGCACCTTCTTCCACCCGTTGTCTGTGGGAGCCCTGGCTGGTTCCATTTTTTCAATCCTCATGTGACCAATGAAAGGCCACTGCTTCATGCTCTCTGCCTTAAGGAGCAAAGCAGCTAGGGCTGAAGGCAGGGCAAGACACATGCTTCTTACCGTCCCCCAGCCCCTAGCTGCTCCCCCCTGCCCACATCATACATCTCTGGAGCTGCCCATATCTACTTTAGGGTGGCCAAACCCCTAACCATGGCCCGTCTTACCTTCCAGTTACTTCCTCTAAGGAGATGGTCTCCAAACAGCCCGTCTGGTGATGGTGGGTCCAGGGGATCCCCAGCTTGAGTATGAATGGGAATCTTTGGGGGTTCCATCCACCCCAACTGTCCCCAGCCCAGAGGCCTGAGGATGTGGGGCCCCAGCACTCAGTGCTTCTTGGAACAGGGCCAGTAACCTTGGTTCTCAAGGGGCTGGCTGAGGCCTTGGGTTTGGCTCCCTAGGGTTGGCAGGGCCAAGGCTGGAGGGCCTAGTGGGGGGGCTCTTGGGTTGAGTCGGATGTCTGTAAGAGAGGATTCTCGGGGGCAGGAGGGGGCAACGGGGGACAGACAGGCTCCTGGCCCATTGTGGGAAGGCTGGCCTCAGTCCTTCCTAGTTTGGCTTGGGAAGAGAACGACACGGCTGCTGCCACCTGGTGTGGATGGCAGGCCTGCCTCTGAGAGGGCAGGATGTGAGGTGGGCCTGTGCAGGACTGGGTGTGACACTTCTGAACATTTGCCTGTGTGTGTGTCCTTCTGTGTACGCGTGGGCATGAGTATGACTGTGTTAGGTCTTCCGTGGGCCTTTGTAGGTGTGTGGGAAGGCAGAGCTTGAGGGCTGCCCTGGGTCTGGGGAGTGATGCATGCGTGCGTGCGTGTGTGTGTGTGTGTGTGTGTGTGTGTGTGTGTGTGGTATATGTGGTGTCTGGGGGCAGTGGGCAAGGTCACGTGGTAGAGTTCTAACCATAGCTATGGGTGCGCATAGCTGGTGGGGAGTAGCACGTCTGGGTATCACTGCATGGTGCTCCGAATTCAGGTATCCAGACAGCAGGTCTGCGTGCCCCGTGGGGGAAGTGGAGCGCCTGGGTCACGAGGTGGTCACTGGCTGCGGCCACTTGGCCAAGGGATGGGCATTCCGACTGAAGCTTGTCGGCTCTCCCCCTTATCCTGCTTGGCTCCCTTGCTTCCCTGGAGGCCCAGCAGAGATGTCATCTGCTCCCACCCTGGAGATCTCACGCCCTCCCCTGCCCCGGACTCCAGTGGGACATCGTCTCCTCACCTCTGCCCTCCCACCCTCCCTACCGGTCCAGGTCCTGTCCCTGGGGGCTGATGTGCTGCCAGAGTATAAGCTGCAGGCGCCGCGGATCCACCGCTGGACCATCCTGCACTACAGCCCCTTCAAGGCCGTGTGGGACTGGCTCATCCTGCTGCTGGTTATCTACACGGCCGTCTTCACACCTTACTCGGCCGCCTTCCTGCTGAAGGAGACGGAAGAGGGCTCCACGGCCCCTGACTGTGGCTACGCCTGCCAGCCGCTGGCCGTGGTGGACTTCATTGTGGACATCATGTTCATCGTGGACATCCTCATCAACTTCCGCACCACGTACGTGAATGCCAATGAGGAGGTGGTCAGCCATCCCGGCCGCATTGCCGTCCACTACTTCAAGGGCTGGTTCCTCATCGACATGGTGGCCGCCATCCCCTTCGACCTGCTCATCTTTGGCTCTGGCTCTGAGGAGGTAAGTGGGCAGGGAGGCCGAGGCCGGGAGGGCACCTGGAAAAGGAGAGAAGGTGAGGGGGTACAGGGGGTAGCTGCCCCTTGGCCACTGTCCCTCTCCAGGTGAGCCACTCCACAGGCAGAGGGCCAGAGAGGCCGCCTTTTTGTCTTAGTCCATCCAAAGAGGCCGCCATGTTCTAATCACACAGAAGTGGCCTGGGAACTCATGGGGGTTCTAGGCGGGTGCCTAAGGGTGGGTGTTGTATCTTCCAGAGCCCCATTCTCACCGGGGGGACCATGAGCCCCTCTGTCACAAAGATGAGCCCTTTTGTCACAAAGCTAGGACAAAGATTAATGGGACTCTGTGCCGGGCTTAGGGAATGGGAGCTTCCATCATTAGGAGGTCCTGGGAGGAAGTCTTTGGGGATTTTACTTCCAGTGCCCCCTCCCTCCTCACTTGTTCCCACACTGAACGTCTGTCCCCCCCACCGCAGCTGATCGGGCTGCTGAAGACGGCGCGGCTGCTGCGGCTGGTGCGTGTGGCGAGGAAGCTGGACCGCTACTCGGAGTACGGGGCGGCCGTGCTCTTCCTGCTCATGTGCACTTTCGCACTCATTGCGCACTGGCTGGCCTGCATCTGGTACGCCATCGGCAACATGGAGCAGCCACACGTGGACTCCCGCATCGGCTGGCTGCACAACCTGGGCGACCAGATCGGCAAGCCCTACAACAGCAGCGGCCTGGGAGGCCCCTCCATCAAGGACAAGTACGTCACGGCCCTCTACTTCACCTTCAGCAGCCTCACCAGCGTGGGCTTCGGCAACGTCTCCCCCAACACCAACTCGGAGAAGATCTTCTCCATCTGTGTCATGCTCATTGGCTGTGAGTGTATCCTCGGGGGCGGGGTGGCCCGGAGTCTGGGAAGAGCCCGAGATGGGCCAGAGCAGGGCTGGGGCGGGGAAGCCCTGAGACCACCAGCAGAGCATGTGTGGGGGCTGGGACACCAGGCGGAGACTCAAGGCAGAGCCCAAGGGCACGTGGACCTGGGCTTCTGTGTTTGTGCGTCTCTCGTGCGTGCTTCCACTGAGATGTGACTGCGTGTGTCGTCGACCCGGTGCAGGGGCGGGCGGGGTCCCTCGGATGCTGATGTCCCCACTCACCCCCGCCCCCAGCCCTCATGTACGCCAGCATCTTCGGCAACGTGTCAGCCATCATCCAGCGGCTGTACTCCGGCACTGCCCGCTACCACACGCAGATGCTACGGGTGCGGGAGTTCATCCGCTTCCACCAAATCCCCAACCCCCTCCGCCAGCGTCTCGAGGAGTATTTCCAGCACGCCTGGTCCTACACCAACGGCATCGATATGAACGCGGTGAGGCCGCTCGGCTTCGCTGGTGGTGGGCTGGAGGGAGCAGGGTCACAGTGAGACTTCCCTGGATGCAGTGAGCACGTCTAACGGCATCACGTTCTTTGGTTTAGGCGGTCACGGTGCTAGTGCCTAGAAGGACCCTGAGAAGTACGTTCTGCTTTTGATAGCGGAGCTCGTGTACTGGGAGAACTCTCACTGTGGGGCGGGCCCAACCAGGCCCTTCCGTACAGGCAAAGCATTTAATCCTTACAACAGCCCCAGGCAGGAGCTGGTCTCTACACTTTACACTAGAGAATGGAGGCTGAGAGCAGGGAAGCATCGTTCCCGGAGGGCGAGCGAGGGCGCCCAGCTAGAAGGGGTGGACTCTCTGATGCTCCTCTCAGGGTCTCGGGGTGGGGGGTGCGGTGCCTGAAGACAGCGTGCTGAGCCAGCCCAACGCCCCCAGGTGCTGAAAGGCTTCCCCGAGTGCCTGCAGGCAGACATCTGTCTGCACCTGAACCGCTCGCTGCTACAGCACTGCAAGCCTTTCCGAGCGGCCACCAAGGGCTGCCTGAGGGCCCTGGCCATGAAGTTCAAGACGACACATGCACCGCCAGGGGACACGCTGGTGCATGCTGGGGACCTGCTCACCGCCCTCTACTTCATCTCCCGGGGCTCCATTGAGATCCTGCGGGGCGACGTTGTCGTGGCCATCCTGGGTACGGGGCTAGGTGCGGGGGACCGGGTGCTAGGTGGAGGCCTGGAGAGCTCTCAGGACACAGTTGTTGGGGCCGTGGACCCACTCCTGCCTGCAAGTAATTCACCTAAGCTTAGACCCTCCACGGGGGGGGCAGTGGAGAGGAGCCCCACGTGGGGCGGGGCTGCTGAACTCTGAGGGTTCTTAGACTCTGTTCCCTACAGGCTCTCCCCACAGGCAGCGACGCTCTTGCTTCATGAAAGCAGGACCAAATCCAGATACTCCAAAGTGGGCAGTGGAGGGAGGTTATGCATCTGATTTTACTAAGGAAATTTACTCAGTTCCCTGCGGCCTCAGGTGATACAGCCCAGCCCAGCCCTCACCATCTCCAAAGCAAAGGGAGTCTCACCCCTCCTTCCCTCCCAGTTGTGCCTGGGCAGGGGGCTTCCTGTCCTCTGCCTGTCCTTCCCTTGGCCATGTGCCTCAGGGCAGATGCATCACAGGGGGCCATTTTAGATTTTTATTTCTCAGTTCAGTCAACACCTATACTCACTCCACAAACAGCCCAAACACAACAGACAACCCAAGTTTCACTATGTAACACTTAGCTTTAGTGCGTGTGATACATTCTGGTGTCTTCTGTGCTGTGATCAGCTTTGCTATCCTATTTTCTTTTGGTAAACAAAAATGCTGGTCTTGTTTCGCTGCTGTGTTATGACCTATAGCTTGAAGGGCCCGGTTTATGAGGGTGCAGTGATTGGCCAGGATGGTGTTTGGGGCATAGGGTTTGGAGGGGGTAAAAGTGGACTTAGAACCCAAGGAAGCCAGGGCCATGGGCAGAGAGGGGTATATCCAGGCTGGTCCCGCTGGCCGGTTCCAGTTGTTGGAAGGCAAGGAGGTCCAAGCCCTCTATGCCCCCACGGCACTGATGGCCATGCTGAACAAATCCTGCTTTGGGGAGCAGCGGGGAGATGGGGCTGGCTAGTCCCTCCCTGGCTCTGGGGGCTGGGGCTGGTGGGTGGGTGGCCAGCCCAAGGGGAGGCCCCCAGCCCAGGCTGAGAATGCCGGGAAGACAGATGCCTTTTCCCTGTACTGCTGCGCAGGGGCTGAGCCCCTACTCTTGGTGTCCTCCTACAGGGAAGAATGACATCTTTGGAGAGCCTTTAAACCTGTATGCTCGGCCCGGCAAGTCCAATGGGGACGTGCGGGCCCTCACCTACTGCGACCTGCACAAGATCCACCGGGATGACCTACTGGAGGTGCTGGACATGTACCCCGAGTTCTCGGACCACTTCTGGTCCAGCCTGGAAATCACCTTCAACCTGCGGGACGTGAGTGGGCTGCCCTGAGGAGGCTGTACCCTGGTGGCTGCCCGCGAATGGGGTGACCTCGCTGGGCCTGTTTCCCTGCCTGTCAAACGGTATCGGAGCTGGCGGAGGTCAAAGGCCCGGCCTCAGCTCTCTTGGTGGAGCAGAGCATCTGTGTGGGGAAAGCTTCCTCACGGCGGGTGCTCCGGGCTCCACGTTCTCTACGTTAACGAGGGGGTTGGGGCTGACCCTGGCAGGGCAGGTGGGCGTGGAAGAGCCCTGACACCGCTTTTGGTTCTAGACCAACATGATCCCTGGGTCTCCCGGCAGCGCGGAGCTGGAGGGCGGCTTCAACAGGCAACGCAGGCGCAAGCTGTCCTTCCGCCGGCGCACAGACAAGGGTGAGGCGGGAGCGGGGCGGGGGCGCGGGCGGTAACTGCGCGTAGCTCTGCAGACTCTCGTGCCCCTACCTTCAGTGTTCCCCATTCTCTCGTCCCTACTGCCCCAACGCTGTCCACTTCCCTTTAATGCCCACTTGAACTGGCACCTCCTCCGGGAAGCCCTCTTCCACCCTCCTGGGTGCCGACCTAAGCTTCTTTGGGCCTCAAGCGGCTGGCGGCTTGGCGCTGCCTTGAACTCATGAGGGCAGAAGAGAAAGACAAAGGAAGGCGAGGGGGCCAGCGCAGGGGGTCCCAGAGAGCCCCGCCCAGCAGTCAGCGGTCCCGAGTCGACCTGGTCCCGCCCCCCGGGGGTTCTCCTTCCGCTTGAGCGTGGGTGGTGGGGGGGGGGCGGGGTTGGAGGGGGCCGGGGGTAAGAAGAGCGGAGGAAACAACCGGGGACAAACCAGGACGTCCCGGCGCAGCCCTCTCCCAGGCCTACTCGGTCCCCTCCCCTCCTCTCCCCTACCGTGCCTCCTGCCTTCTCTGAGGCCCGTTCTCTGTTTCCCACAGACCCGGAACAGCCAGGGGAGGTGTCGGCCTTGGGGCCGGGCCGGGCGGGGGCAGGGCCGAGTAGCCGGCCAGGGGGACCGTGGGGGGAGAGCCCATCCAGCGGCCCCTCCAGCCCTGAGAGCAGTGAGGATGAGGGCCCAGGCCGCAGCTCCAGCCCCCTCCGCCTGGTGCCCTTCTCCAGCCCCAGGCCCCCCGGAGAGCCGCCGGGTGGGGAGCCGCTGACGGAGGAAGGGGAGAAGAGCAGTGACACTTGTAACCCGCTGTCAGGTAGGGTGAGGGCCCGGCTCAGGTGGGTGGGGCGTGGCATCTGACCTGGCCTCAACCCAGTTCTCTGGCTCCAGGCGCCTTCTCAGGAGTGTCCAACATCTTCAGCTTCTGGGGGGACAGTCGCGGCCGCCAGTACCAGGAGCTGCCTCGCTGCCCTGCCCCCACCCCCAGCCTCCTGAACATCCCCCTGTCCAGCCCCAGCCGGCGGCCCCGGGGCGATGTGGAGAGCAGGCTGGATGCCCTTCAGAGGCAGCTCAACAGGTGAGGGCGGCTCTGTGTGTCGAGGGGGCGGGGCCTGTGTGTGTGTGTGTGTGTGTGTGCGCGCGTGCGCGCGCGCGATCTGTGGGTTTCTGGTAGCATTATAGCCTGAAAGGAGGGTGTCTGCTCCGTGTGGGCTTGTCCGTGTGGGCCACACCCTGACCCCCTCCTCCCGTTCAGTGCTGAGAGAGGGACCGCACACATAGAATGGAGAGGGAGCCTGGGGTGGACCAGCTGGCTGGTCCGTAAGGTGCTTCCGAAATCACCTGGTGTCTCCACATCCCCGAGAGCCAGAGCATCCTCCTCCTTCTTGCCCCAGGCTGGAGACCCGGCTGAGTGCAGACATGGCCAGTGTCCTGCAGCTGCTGCAGAGGCAGATGACGCTGGTCCCACCTGCTTACAGTGCTGTGACCACCCCGGGGCCCGGCCCCCCCTCCACCTCCTCTCTGCTGCCCGTCAGCCCCATCCCCACCCTCACCCTGGACTCGCTTTCTCAGGTAAGTTCCAGAGCCCTCTGCCTGCCCAAGGCACCCCAGCCCCTGCCTTTTCTGCCCCCGGCCCACTCCAACCTGCTTTGCTGTCCTTTTCCTGAAACGCGGGGCCTCAGCTTCCTCCCACCCCCATTTCTGCCCTCGTCCTGGACTGGACTTTTGGAGGAGCACTGCCTCGGGAGCTGCAGGCACAGGGCGAGGCAGGAGAGCCCCCAGACCAAAGCCCCCAAACAGCAGGACAAAGGAAACCAGCGGGCTCAGAGGGGTCACCTAAACGGCTAGATCTACTCAGGGGGACTGTGTCATGGCCAGGAGGGGTCTCCGAGGCCTGGTGGTGGGTGCTGCGTGCCAGTCCACCCCCGGCACGGGGTCCCTGCCGTGACCGGCCGCTGCTCGGCTCTGGCTCCGCTGCCCACCCGTGGCTCTCACGGTAGCCACTCTGCAGGGTTGTCTCGATGGCCTTGGCCGAGCCCCAACGTGGCGCTTCTGGCCCGCATCTCTCTCCTCCCGCGGGAGTGGGCCTCTGTTGCCCTTCGTCCTCTCCTGAGCGGACTTGTGTGCGTCTGGGCCCCAAGAAGGGGGTTCTTCTGGCTCCCAGAGGTGGCCTGGGATCTGCTCCCCCCTTCCTCTGGCATCCGCTCCCCCTCCCATATGCTGCCTGCTCCTGTTTGCAGACACCAGGGCCCACGTCAGCAAATGTGCCAGTCTCCCTTCACGGCCTCCCCCGCGGAGCTCTCACAGCATGCTCGTCAGCATCCACAAACCCCTCCCGCCTGCCCTGGCACTCTCCCTGGCCTTCCGGGGCCTGGCCGCCAGCCTGCCTCTGCTTCTAGGCCCCTGAGTTCCTTCTAGATTGGAGGAAGGAGCCTTGTTTCTTTTCCTGTCCCAACTCAGGGCCCCTTATTCTGGGTTGGGTTTGGATTCGTCTGCCATGTTCCCTGGGGGGAAGAGGGGAGTGGCTGCAGCCTTGGGCTCCCCCTGTGTCAGGGGCCACTCCCAGGGCTCCCGGCTGCCCGCTTTGGCTCCTGCCCACTGCGAGTGCATTTCTCTTCTTCCAACCTCAGCGCTTGCCTGTCGTGCTCCAGGTCCCGCTCTGTGTGGCTCGGCCCTTGACCTTGTCCCGTTGAGCCCTCTTCTGTTCCCCAGTCCTCTGTCACCGAATTCTCCTGACGCTCTCTGTCGTTTGACCCTCCTCTCTATTCGCCCGAAAGCCCCCTCCGTCCCCTCACTCCCCTTCCACAGGCTCCTCGTCTGCTCACACTGTGTTCTCTCTGCAGGTTTCCCAGTTCATGGCGTTGGAGGAGCTCCCCCCGGGGACCCCAGAGCTCCCCCAAGACGGCCCCACTCGACGCCTCTCCCTGCCGGGCCAGCTGGGGGCCCTCACCTCCCAGCCCCTGCACAGACATGGCTCAGACCCGGGCAGTTAGTGGGGCTGCCCATTGTGGACACGTGGCTCACCCAGGGTTCAGCGCACTGCCTGGGCCCCTCCCCTCAGAGGCCCTGCCCGGGAGGCCCTGGCCAAGAAAGGGGAGAGGAACATGAAGGCACAGCCCCCTCCCCCAGCCCTTGGGCCCAACTCTTCCTGCAGTCCCCTGGGCCCCAATAGGAGGGGCAGGGGCAGGGGCAGGGACAGGGCCGGGCAGTGGACGGGGGTCTGTGGTCTCCCCACTGCCCTGGGGGCATTAGCTGGTCTAACTGCCCGGAGGCACCCGGCCCTGGGCCTTAGGCACCTCAAGGACTTTTCTGCTATTTACTGCTCTTATTGTTAAGGATAATAATTAAGGATCATATGAATAATTAATGAAGATGCTGATGACTATGAATAATAAATAATTATCCTGAGGAGGCTCCAGGGTGCTGGACCGTGCGGCCCTGGGCCCGCTTGTAGCGTGCGTTCACATTCACACATGTGCGCATGCGCCGGGCTCCGTGGGACTCTGGGCGTATCTGTCTGCGTGGGCAGGGTCTGCAGGGGCTGCCCTGATACCTGGGGGTGGAGCGTGCGCAGAAGAGGTGTTCCCTGGGGTCTGCCGTGGGGCACCTCCAAGGCCTCCTGACTCCCACAAGGAGTTCCCAATAGTCAAGCACTGCCTGGACTGTTGTGAATAGAGAGGCAGTGCTCATGCGATGCCAGGACCGGGTCCAGCCCCTCAGGGTCGTGTTTCGCTGGGTGGCATACTGGCTCCCAGAGCTGACCATACACTGGCTTGTCCCCTTACACGCTTCATGAACCCAGCCCACACTGACCCTAACCTGGGGCTGTGTTGGTTAATTCTGGCCCATGTACCCCAACCCCCTGACTTGGCCTTAGCTCGACCCTAACCCAGACTCACTTGGGCTCTGTACAGTTGGGCCCCCACGGTGACCTGACTCTGGGCACACTGGTTTTCTCAGTCTCGACCAGAGCTCCTCAGGTGTGTGGCTGCAGATGGGCCTCGGTCACTATGATCTCTTGAGCACCTGTGATCTTCGATTACTGAGTTAATGCCTAGAGAGAGTGGGAGATTTTGGGTGGCTCATTCTCGTTACTGGGGGAATGAGTCAGAATCTACATCCTGGGGCCAGGGAAGGGTTGTGCCCTTGTGTGTGCCTGCGTGTGCGTATGGTCTTGTGAGGACACACGGCCCCCTGGAGCCGTGGCTGGCAGTGACCGTGGCAGGGCACCTGCTGACCAGCAGGAGGAGCCAAGGGGCAGCAGCCAGCTAGTGCTGCCCAAGGCCTCCAGAGCTGGCAGAGCAGTTTCCCACTGAATCCCCACAACCCCTGACCCTTTGAAGTGGGCTTGTTAACCTCGCCTTTTATTTTTTTAATTTAAAAAAAAATTTTTTTTTTTCAACGTTTATTTATTTTTGGGACAGAGAGAGACAGAGCATGAACGGGGGAGGGGCAGAGAGAGAGGGAGACACAGCATCGGAAACAGGCTCCAGGCTCCCAGCCATCAGCTCGAACTCCCGGACCGCGAGATCGTGACCTGGCTGAAGTCGGACGCTTAACCGACTGTGCCACCCAGGCGCCCCAACCTCGCCTTTTAAAAAAACGTTTGTTTATTTTGAGACAGAGGCGGTGGTGGGGGGTAGGGCAGAGAGAGAGAGAGAGAGAGGGAGAGAGAATCCCAAGCAGGCCCTGAGCTGTCAGCACAGAGCCGGGCGTGGGGCTCGATTCCATGAACCATGAGATCAGGACCTGAGCCGAAATCAGGAGTCGGATGCCCACTGACTGAGCTGCTCAGGCGCCCCAACCTTGGTTTGAAATCAAATGTGGCTATTCTCACGGCGCATGCCTCGGATGGGGCGGGAGACCCTGCTCTCTTGAGAGTTCTTGCTATGCCCAGAGCAGGTAGGAGAGAAGGGAGAGAATTTCTCCCGTCCACGTGATTCTGCACCAGGGCCCTGGCTCCCCTCCCAGGATTGCCGCATATGCTTGTGACTTGGGAGTTCACACGCACGACTTCCTGGGGGGTTGAAGTATGTGATGTAGGGGGGGAGGTGGTGAGCAGAGCCCCTCAGCACAGGGCTGAGGCAGACACAGGCAGAGGTGACCGTGAGGCTGGCGGGGAGAAGTAAAATACAGACAGCTCAGTGCACCTGGCACGCTGGGCCTGTGTGAGCTGGGCCAAGTGCCTGCCGTCCGATGCTCGCTCCATCCATGTTACTGTCCGCCCTTGGCCTTACAGTATACTCGTGGGACTCAGCCACAGTTCATACTACTCTGCCCCACAAGCGTGGGGGCTGGGGGGAGGCTGGGGGAGGGGCTGGGGGCCACCCCGGTGAGTCAGGGCCTGGTGTTGGTGGGCACCTGGTGGGGAAGGAGAAGAAACCTTTGCCTGCACTCTCTAGGCTTTGTATCAGGTGGATGCCGGCCGTCCCTCTGCGGCACCATACCAGCCCCCACAGCCGGTCACTGGCCCAGTGTGGACTCTGGTGCTTGTCCGAGACGGACTCCCATGGGTGTCCCAAGGGTCAGTCCGCTCAATCTGTAGCGGGAGAGCGGCCAGTGTGGTCAGGATGCCCTGGGCCAGGTCCTTGCCGAGAGCCACCTGCTGAGGGTGGGTGGAAGACAACAGTGACCGTGGCTTTAATTACTGGATCAGTTCACCTGCACAGCTGCAGCTAGGTGCTCAGAACCTGCATCATTTAACCCTCAGGGGGAGAAGTAGTAAGTCCAAGTGGGCAGATTAAGGCTCAGGATGGTAGGTGACTGGCCGGTGGTCACACTACTCACAGGTGGCAGTGCACAGCTTCAGACTGCATGGGAGGAGCGATAGTGACCTTGAGGCATGACACTGGGGCTGACACCGGCTGCAGGGCATAGGCTCGAGCCTGGGCCTTGCGGGCCTGAAAGGCAGGTAGGGTGCTGCGCTTGGGAGTGCAGCCCGGTCTAATCCAGCTTGGAGACTCCCCCGGCTCCCATTCCTAGTCTGCTCTGGCCTTCCCTTCTCCTGGCCAGGTGACAGCCCCCTTTCTCCTGCCGGTCTGGGGTCATGTTCTGCCTAGCACACATGAGTGGCACTATAAAGAATAGCTGTGCCCACAGCCTTCGAGCTCTCCGTTGGGCTGATGAAGGTCAAGTCTGCTATGACCACTCATAGTGGGCCCCAGGCCCCAGGGTGCCTGCACCTGATGGGGTTTCCTTCACTGGCTTGAGGCAGTAAGATACAGAGCAACAGGGGTACCCAGGCGGTTCGGTCGGTTAAGAGTCCGACTTTGGCTCAGGTCATGATCTCACGGTTCGTGAGTTCGAGCCCTGCGTCGGGCTCTCTGCTGTCAGCACAGAGCCTACTTTGGATTCTCTGTCCCTCTCTCTCTCTGCCCTTCCCCTCTCTCAAAAATTAAGAAAAAAAAAAAAAAGAGAGTAATGGCCCCATGGGGGTGTTTCTGTGGGACCTAGAACAAAGCCTGGCATTGGGATGTGGTGTGTTTCCTGGACAGATGGACGGATGGATGGATACAAACACTGCCCTCCCTGCTGGGACAAAGACCCTGGGGTTGGACAGGCAGGGGCCGGGGAAAGTCTCATGTGGCTGGTGGAAGCAGAAGGAGGACGTCTTCCCAGGGTTCAGCCCCTCTCCCTGGCCGCACCCTCTCCCCCCCTGTCCCCGTCACCAAGTTCTCCTCCATGCCAGTCCTCATGTCTGCTCTACACAGCTCTGTGGCAATTGCTCACTGCCCCAGACCTGCTCCCTGGCCGCTCCTGTCACCTGGGCTCCCAGAGCCACAAGGACTTTGGTGGAGGGGGAGGCAAAAGTGAGGATGCGGTCCCCTCCTCTCCTGCAAGCTGGGCACTCACGTGTTGGGGATTTGTTGTCCAGAGTTGAGGGTTCTCCCAAACCCAGAGGGCCAGAAAGGTGGGGCGGGGGCTGAGGAGGCTGTGGTGGGCAAAAGGAAAATGATCCGAGCAGTTGCCGACACCCAGGAAGGCAGGGAGCTGAGCCCGGAGCTGGGCCAGGGCTTGGGGATAGGACCCCATGACAGGACAGAACCAGGCGGCCAGCCCCACCTTGACCTCTGCACCTGACAGTCCAGGAGCGGAGTGAGGCCCTCTCTGGTCCCCGCCTGGTGACTCAGTCACTGCTCTCGGTCCTGGTGCACCTGTTCCTTTGTGGACTCTCACCCCTGCTCAGTGCAGACAGGGGCCGTTCTCACATTTCATCGACGCATAAGAGTAACTGATACTCATTCAGCACATCCTCTGTGGTGACCATTATTCCCACTGCCTGAAACCAAAGCCCAAGAGGCTGAATTAACTTGCCAGACATCCGCAGCTCCAGGGAGTATAAATTCAGATGGGCCAAGCCTCCAGCTGCTGGCTTAACTTTTGGGCACACTGCTGCCCTTGCTCTAGGGACAGTGACTAGGAGACCTTTGCAAGGGTCTGGGTTTCGAGAACCTTCCCTGCCTTGCAGACGTTTGTACCTTCTGCTTCTTTGACTGGAGGACCCTTCGCTTGGTGAATTCCTATTGGTCCTCAGGTGATTCTTGTTTCCAGGAAACACTTGGAGCACCCCCTCTCTGGGGGCTGGGAGCCCCTTGTGCTCCCTCTGCTTTCCCTGCCCTGGATTGCCAGATATGGGGGTTTACTGCCTCTGTGCCACACTGTGTCCCTGTCTGTGTCCCCTAGCCCCAAGCACAGCAGTTCCCCCAGAGTAGGCACTCAGCAATTCACTAAAGGAACATTTCTGCATTTGGGTAGTGATCGGCAGTAAAATTCTTACATCAAAAGGGACTGCGTGCTTGACTTCGGGGATTGTGTCTTCCTGTGCAGCCAGGCTTGAGGCATGAGGGTTGAGCAAACAGCTCGGGCTTTCTGGCACTCCCTGAGTCTCTCTTGATGATTAGCAGACATGGGTCTGGTACCTTGGAGATGGCCCCCAAGGGCCCACGTTCTTTACATCTTCCATACCATTCTCTTGGCTCAGCTCAGCACATAGGGATGGGTCCCCGCTCTGAGTTACAGTTAGGGACCTTGTCTGGTGCCCTCTGGGGCTGGAATCCCTGCTGGTGGGCATCTCTGGGCACAGCTGGACATGCTGTGGTGGCCACAGCTCACCTGAGCTTTGAGGAACCCCTGCCCTGCTTCCCAGCACCACCCTCTCAAATGCCGTGTCCCCAGCCTGGCCAAAATTTGAGAGGCAGCCCTTCAGCCTGGCCTTTTCTGGGTTCTGGTCTCTGCAGTGCGGGGGAAGGAGGTCTGGTGCCAGGGCTTTTCTGCTATTCACCTGCCCGCACTGCATAAGCACGTCCTAAAGGGAGAGACAGCCTTCTCTTTGCCTGCAGGACAAAGCCCTTTGTGTCAGTGTGAGTGACAGGGAAGGTTCTCTGCCTCCTTTTTGGACTTGCCTGCGTTTATACTTCTTCTGCCACGTGCCCGACACGCCAGCCACATGAGATCGTGTTCTGTTAACTGCGCTTGTGTTCTCCCTGTATCTGCTCCATTTCCCCCTCTTCTTGGAGTTCAAACTCTGTCATTCCTGGTCTGGAGAAATCCATCTATCCTTCAAGTCCTAGCTCAGATGGAGTCGGACCTCTCCGGGCTTCTCTGTTGATCTAAACCTCCTTATAGCACTCTCCCCAGATCTTTTTTTGCTTTAAGTTTTTATTTTTATTTTTTTATTCTGAGACAGAGAGGAAGCTGGGGAGGGGCAGAGAGAGGGAGAGAGAGAGAGAGAGAGAGAGAGAGAGAGAGAGAGAGAGAGAACCCCAAGCAGACTCCTTGCTATCAGCGCAGAGCCCATGAACTGTGAGATCATGACTTGAGCCCAAGTCAAGAGTCAGATACTCAACCAACTGAGCCCCCCAGGCGCCCCGCTCCTTAAACCTTTGTTAGTACCCCTGCCACACCCCACTTGTTGTTTTCTCTGTCTTCGGAAAGGGTGCTGGCTGAGTATTGGTCATCTTTACCTCTCCTCCAAGAGCCCTTCGCTGTGGCCCTGGGGGGACTTTGCAGGCACTTTGCCAGCGTGCCTTGCTGCCTGTCTCCGGCTTCCCACTGTCCAGTTTCCAGCTGGCCTCTGCGTAGAGGGTTCCCACTACTGCCTTCTGTTCGTTTGTCTTGTGATGATCAAGGCTGAGAGAGAGTCCTCGTAGGGCTGTTCAGTTCCAGCTTCAGGTCTGTGGGACATATCCCCCAGGGGCTGGACAGTCCAGTGGGAACTGAAAGGTACTCTGCTGGGCTGCTCAGGTGAGACTTCACCCCGCTCGTATGGTATGAGGCGACTTCCTCATCGGTGTCCTGCTGGTCTCACCATGGGGACCGTAAGCAGGACACATGGCGGGTCAGTCTATCTCAAGTACTCAAACACACTGAAACAAATTTGAAGCACAGACACTTCTAAGATGGGTATTTTGAGACACTTTTAGATAATTGTATGTCATGAGTGGTTGGTGTGAAAATTAATGCTTTAGTAAAAGATGGAATAGTAATAGTTTTCTTAAGGCTGCATGGTGCATGATATTAAACCCAACAAGAACTCAGTTTATCCCGATGTATCAGCGCAGGAGCATGGCAAATACAGCGAGACTTGATACTTTATTTTCTGATCCAAGTACAGTTCAAGTTTTTGTTGTTGTCGTCGTTGTTAACTTTTGTCTTCCAAAAGAAAAAAAAAGAGGAGCACATATTCTGAGGCATTTGTTTAAATAATCAGCTTCATTATTTTATAATCATACCTTATAAGTGAGTTGGAAGTCTGTAAGAGCCATTGCTAAGAAACCAGAGCAGAAGAATTTAGCACAACTGTCTTACCATTATTTTAAAATTAGCAATAGCATAAGGTCTGGCTGCAAAAGACTTAGATGCTAACTGGCAAGAAAATCAGTCATTAGGGAAACAGTCTGGAGAGGGCTCCCGCAACCAGCCACCATATGTAATGGCTTTGTTTCCTCTTTCTGCCCCACCAGCAGCTGACAGCCGGAGAATCACAGGGAACTTGATGATTAGGGACACGAGGAAGGTCAAATGAGGCTGTTCTCATGGTCTTAAGCAGCCTCAGTGGAATAAAACTCTTAGCAGATGGGACAATGACCGTGGAGTGCTTTATTTTAATGTCAAACTGCCCTAGGCGTCTCGGAATTGTGACCGACCTGTGGGGAGGGAAGTTGGTTTTATGTGGGGCACTGAGTGTCCATAAAGAAGAGTTATTCTCAGGGCCGGCGCGGGGAGCGTGGGGATATGAGGATTGGTTAAGCAACAATTTAGTGACACGACCCAGCCGCCCTCTGTTCTCCAGCCCTTGGGGAGCCCTGGCCTTAAAATGGTGAGAAATGGGTCATGCTGCATCCCATGGAGAGAAGGATACCCTTCTCAGTGTGAGGTTTCTGCTCTGGGTTAAGCCCCCTGTGACTTGCGTCTCTGCAGGCACCTGTCTCGTGAGCATGGTGTAGACCCCAATGCCTGCTGTCATCTCCTGACTCAAGCTGGACACTCCCTCCACCCGCTTCATTGTCCCAAAGCACCACTAAGCAAAGGCTGCTGTGGGTAGCCAATGATTACTGAAGATGCGGGGTTGCTGTGGGTGCCAGCGGGTGACCTCACTACACAGCCCAGCAAACAACTGACAAGACGATGTCAAACCTTCCAGCTCTAAATTCTTGGCTGCCTCCTTCCCAGTGCCTTTCTTGCCAGCTGACCTCCTTCCTAGTCCTCCCAAGACCCTCTTGGTCGGTTCCCATCTTTCTGAAGACACTTTTCGGCCTCTTCTTTTCCCCCTGCTTCTCTGGCCTGCCCTCGGACACTCAGATTTCCCCTCAATGGTCTGGGCAGATCCATTGGAGTTGCTCCAGACTCTTCTCAGCAGACATTGCCTAAAGCTCTACCCCTCTCCTTCCAAGAGACCTTTTCAGGCTATTGGGACGTTATCCAGATTTCTATCAGATGGACCCAGAGATGAACTAACTATGGCCCTAGGAAGGAGAGGTGGCTGCAAGAAAGCTTTCCTTCCTTCCTTCCTTCCTTCCTTCCTTCCTTCCTTCCTTCTTTCCTTCCTTCTTTCTTTCCTCCCTCCCTCCCTCCCTTCTTCCCTCCCTTCTTTCCTTCCTTCCTTCTTTCCTTTTTCCCTGCCTTCCTTCCCTCCCCCTCTCCTCCTTCACCCTTCCTTCCTCCCTTCCTCCCTCTCTCCTTCCTGATTAGCAAGCAGTTTCCCCACAACAGTGATTCCTAACGAGTCTAGCTCTAGAGGTGGGCACTTAGAGAGGAGGTGAGGAACAGGCAAAGGACACAGCACAGCGGAGGCAAAGCGTGGTCCAGATCTGAGGATGTCTCGGCTCAGTCCAGTGGCTCCTGTCACTGTCCCTCCACACAGGCAGTCCTGAAGGGCATAGAGATAGTGCTCCATTTTAAGCCAGGCTATCCAGCGTGGGTCTTAGGAAAATTCGTTCATGAATCAGTTAGCTTCCCTCCTTCAGAGGCACACACTCCAGCTCCAGCTGAGGCCACTCTCTTGGGACCTCAAGCGTTTGGTGAAGGAACTGGGTCTGGCAGGGACCACAAGTGCCATTGCTGATTAGACACCCAACTTGCATCAGACCCTTTCCCCGGGGGGAGGTGGGGCTAGGGGCAAAGCCCTGCTGGCCGAGGACTGAGTCCTCATGGTTTCTCACTAGCTCTTTGCCCGCTGACTGGCAAACATTGAATGTTCTGGGTAACCATCACATTTGTGGCTTGGAAGTGAGTAAAATGCAGAAAAGCTCCCAGTGACTTTGGTAGAGAGGCGGCTCCTTTGACTAAATGCTTGGCGATTTGGAAGTTACCGGTGCCAAGGGGACAGACACTTCTCTGTCTGCACACCGCCCTCACTGCACAACACCAGCAGCTGCCTCGCTCTGAGAGGAGCAAACTGGACCATCTGAGGGGGTTGTCATTACCCCAGGCTACCCTGTCTTGATTCTACGGCTCAACCAAGAGCAGGATAGTTTTCAATTAAAATATTTTTCTTGAGCTCCCCCTGGAATGGCAGAAAGCCAGGAAAGACCCTTAGATTGCAGAGTGCCCCCACCCCAATGTTCAGTGGAGGAGAATGGGGCCCAAAGTCGTCAAGGGCCGGAACGTTGAGGGGCAATAAGGCTTTCTGACCTCTAGCCTGCCACAAGTCAGGAGCTGTGTGGGACACAAGGGTGGTTGTGTGAGACCCAACCATGCGTGTCAGCCGCCCGTAGTTCAGTCACAAACACAGGAGGGAAACGCAAGGGGATGACGAAGCTCCCACTTCTGTGAGGGCCCAGCAGCCCTTCATTTATTCCGAGTCAAGTCCTTCTCATCCTCCAAGACTGGTCTTCCCCATGAAGACTTGTCAGTGATCCTCTGTGACATTTCTGTGACATGCTATGCTCCTCCGTGCTGGGACCACTCTTGGTTGTGATGCTGTGTTGGCCAAGCAGACCTGGAACTTAGGAGAGAGCCTCCCTAATGTGGATGGGGGTGCTCTCCTCAGTAACGACAGGTCCGCTGCACGACTTTTTGGCTGTCTTTTCAGCCCTACAGCATAGAGGGGTTCCCTGTGGGGTTTCCACGGAGGCAGACGGGGGCTAGACATCTAGAATGTGGCAAGAAAGAGCTGGAACCCCTCATTCAGCCTATCTGCAGTGTGACCTGTTCCCAGTTTTCAGTTCCTGGTTTCCCCCCTGGATGCAGGATGCCTCCTGTATCAGAGCCTTGCCCCTTGTCCAGCTCTGTGTTGGTCAAGTACAGCTTGTAATTTGGTGGTGGGGGGGGGGGTGTTCAGTCTCCAGTATTGGAGGCTCCCGCTGACTGTGATGTGTCTGGTTCCAGTCCTCGCCATCCTTTCTTCCCACAAGAAATCTGGAAGCTGCCGCGTGCCGGACTGGGGCTCTGTGTGAATTACAGCCTGGGACCCAGGTAAGCTCGAAGTAGAAGCAATTTCTGCACAGAGCCACTTATGTGCCACCTGCTTACCTGCGACCCTGATCTCACCTGTGGCTGTGCTCCCACACCCAGGTGGTGGGCCCCAGATGACTCTCGAAAGGACTGACCTTGCATTTCTTGCTGTCAGTCTGGCCGGGCAGAAGTTTTCTGGACTGATATTGCATTCTCTTTGCTGTAAAGGGGAGCTTGAGAAGGGGCTTTAGTAGACATCACAATAGCAGGCCACTCCCTGAAATCTTTCTCACGTAGGGGAGGAATCCACAAATTGAAATCTGAACCTGGCAGGGTCCCATTTGCTCCCCCAGGTCCTCAGACAGGGCCGGTCTGATGACAATCCACCGACGCATGACAGCAACCATCACAGTTGTGATGGCAAGGTCTATTAGCTGTGGCTCGGGGCGGGGGTTCTGGGAGAGAGAGAGGAGTTTCCAACGGGAATTTAGGCTCCGACACATGGGGGAGTATGAGGTACCGGAGGAGTCTTAGTCCCTTTGGGCTGCTAGACAAAAATACCACAGATCAGGTGGCTTATCAACGACAGAAATTCATTTCTCAGTCCTGGAGACTGACAAGTCCAAGATCAAGGCATCAGCAGGTTCTGTGTCTGGGGAGGGCCTGCTTCCTGTTCACAGAGGGCCGTCCTCACATAGTGTAAGGGGCAGTGGAGTCTCTTGTATAAGGACACCGATCCCCTTCCTGAGGGCTCCCCCGTCACGACCCAAAGGTCGCACCTCCTCATACAGTCACCTTGGGCATTAGGATTCAACATATGAATGGTTTTTTGGGGTGGGTGGACACACACATTCAGTTCATGGCAGAATGGACCAGTCTTAGCAGGACACATCTACATGGACCCATGTAGGACATGCGCTCCCTGGCCAGAGAACAGAGTCCTGGGAACGAGCTCTAAATGATGGATTTGTTCTTTTTATAGTTTAGAGTAGAATTTATTTTATTTTATTTAAAAATTTTTAAAAAAATGTTTATTTATTTTTGAGAGAGAGACAGAGACCGGGTGCAAGCGGGAGAGGGACGGAGAGAGAGAAGGAGACACAGAATTTGCAGCAGACTTCAGGTTCCTAGATGTCAGCACAGAACCCAGTGCGGGGCTCAAACTCATGAACCGCGAGATCTTGACATGAGCTGAAGTCAGACGCTTAAGCGACTGAACCACTCAGGCGCCCCTATAGTTTCGAGTAGAATTTAAAAGCCCATTTAAGGGTTAAAAATTATGAAACAGACCTGATATAAACCAGGTTATTTTGGGGATACGTTTTACCGGTTGCTGTTGTGGAGAAGGTGGCATTTTTCACCTTTGGCAAAATAAAACCGAAATCTGTGTTAGTCTTGTCTTCCTAACACGACTATAAATTCCTTGAAGAGGGGGCTGAGCCTGAAGCTGACAAGAAGTGAAAGGAAGTCTGTCACCAGAGGAGCATGTGAAGGCCGGCCACAGAGCGATGCTTCCTGTCTCCCGCATCCCCTGTCCTGAGTGTAGGAAATAGAAGCCCCATGTTTTCACGGTGTCCATTTTGTAACTTGTCACCGAGCCTGGCACAGGGCTGGGCTCAGTACAGGCTGGTTGGCTGATTGAAAAATGCCAGGGTAGGGGGCATCTGGGTGGCTCAGTCAGTTAAGCATCCAACTTCGGCTCGGGTCATGATCTTGAGGTCCATGAGTTCAAGCCCTGCATCCGGCTCTGTGCTGACAGCCTGGAGCCTGCTTCAGATTCTGCATTTCCTTCTCTCTGCCCCTCCCCAACTCGAACTCCGTCTCTCTCTCTCTCTCTCTCTCTCAAAAGTAAATAAATATTTAAAAAAAAAGAAAACTGTCAGGGTTGGAGGCGCCTGGGTGGCTCAGTCGGTTAAGCGTCTGACTTTGGCTCAGGTCATGATCTTGCAGTTCATGGGACTGAGCCCCACATCAGGCTCTCTGCTGTCAGCACAGAGCCCGCTTTGGGTCCTCTGCCTCCCTCTTTCTGCCCCTCTCCCGCTCATGCACACACACACTCTCTCAAAAGTAAATAGACGTTAAAAAAAAATGAAGGGGTCCCTCGGTGGCTCAGTTGGTTGGGTATCCAACTCTTGATTTTGGCTCAGGTCATGATCTCATGATTTGTGGGTTCGAGCCCCGTATCAGGCTCCGCGCTGACAGTGTTGAGCATGCTTGTGATCATCTCTCTCCTTCTTTGCCTCTCCCCTGCTCATACTCTATGTCTCTCTCAAAATAAATACCTTTTTTAATTAAAAAAAAGAGAAAACGAGGGGTTGGAAAAGTGGGCTGCGGGAAAGCCCCACAGGTGGTGGAGAAGGAGCCGGAAACACATGGACACAGTCTCATGGGGCCAGAGCTGGAAAACTTTTGGGGGAGCACTTGGTTCCATCCATTCATGACAGAGACTGACTGAGTCACTGAGCCCCAGAGAGAACACGGGGCTTGCCCAAGGTCACACAGATAATCGGTGTCAGGGCCAGGTCTAGAACGTAGGGCTTCTGGCCTCTCAATCCTGCCAGATGCCCAACTCATTACCTTCCAACCTTTAGGACAAACCCTCATAAAACCCGGGCTGTCCTTTGGGCCTGAAGGTAACACACTAGACTCCCGTCAGACAGCCTGTGTTGGGAGCCTTCCTCTGGGACGGGGGCGGGGTTGTGCTGAGCCTCCTCTATAGGTGTTGCTATCTTTGAGGAGGAATCTGTTTCTTTAAAAAAGTTTTTTTTCAACGTTTATTTATTTTTGGGACAGAGAGAGACAGAGCATGAACGGGGGAGGGGCAGAGAGAGAGGGAGACACAGAATCAGAAACAGGCTCCCGTCTCCGAGCCATCAGCCCAGAGCCTGACGCGGGGCTCGAACTCACAGACCGCGAGATCGTGACCTGGCTGAAGTCGGACGCTTAACCGACTGCGCCACCCAGGCGCCCCGAGGAGGAATCTGTTTCAATCACCATCACTCGGATAATCCACATGCTGCCCTCGTTCTACTTCCTCTCAGGCTCTTTCACTGGCCACCTCTCCATTTCTGACTCCCTGGCCACAGGATCAACCTCAAGGGAGCCGTGAGAGCCTGGGGTCAGAAGGCATAGAGCAACGTGACCTTGCCCTGCCCCTTACCCTGGCAGGTGCATCTTTCCTCTGGCCCATGGCTCTCGATCAGGGGTGATTTCGTCCCCAAGGATATACCTGGCAATGGCTGGATACACTTTCAGTTGTTACATCTAGGGGTGAGGAGTAGGTGGCATCTAGAGGGTAGAGGCCAGGGATGCTGCTAAAAGTCCTATGAGGCACAGGACAGCCCCTGTGACAAAGAGTTATCTGGCCTAAAATATTGGGAGTACCGAGGCTGAGAAATCCTGCTGTAACCCTACCTGCCCTTTACAATTTATTGGGGAAGGGGTTTCACAGCCCTCTTCCTGCCCCCCCCATCCCAGTGTGGTGAGCCACTGTTTACCCAATATGACTCTTTACTGCTATGTGTTCCCACTCAAAGTGAAGGCAGACTTTCTACCTGTAGCAGGAGAAATATGTTAAAAAGCGGACCATAGTTTGAGCTGGACGTCCTGGGAGAAAGTCAGAATATTCCCATCAGGAAACGAATGGCTTCTTTATTTAGACATACCTTGATGGGCCTATTCGGTCATTAAAGATGAGGTCCCTGGAGAATGGCCTGGCTAAGTGAGCTGGAGGTAGAGACGAAATAACAGAAATAATGTTTGAGATCTTATGGGCATCTTAGGAGAGGGGGAGGGACGCAGAGGTGAGAGGGAGAAGGAGCCAGAAGACGTCTAGGGCCTGTGTAGACACAGTGGCAGTAAGAAATTATTCTTTGGCAGGAAACGGTGAATTTTTAGGAAGATTGACGTTTGACCTTCAGTACTGGGTTACTTTCTACTCGTGGTAAAATTAGTCCCCGATGCTCTGCAAGCCTTTAGTAGAAGTTCATTACACACATCGCTGTGTGATAGAGCTGCTTTGGGGAGGGGGGAAAGGGGGCGTCTCTAGGAAGACACGGCTGCAAAATGGACGAGGCAAGAGCAGAGAGAGACGGTTAGGAACCAGGAGACACCCCAAGACTATGGCTGCAGCATGTTCCGACCCCTGCCCCCCAGATCTACGAGTGAAGGGGACTTTTTAAAGGGGTTTGCTGGGAGGGATAGGGGATGACAGGTCAGTCCCGTTACTGTGGTGGGGCCTCCAGTCACATGCACGGTAACAGCCCTTCATGGCTGAGGCTGCTAAGTGCCTGCCCTGACATTCAATGGAATCCCTGCTTTTGAGCCAAGCCCAGGGCTTCCCAGAAGAAGGACCACGTTGCCCAGCCTCCTCTGTGGCTGAGGTGGGAGTGAAAGTGTCCTGTGTAACTTTTGAAAGGTGCCTTTCAAGAGGAGGAGAACTCCCTTTTCACCTCTCCTCCCTCCTCTCCTTCCTGCTACTGGAGTGTGAAATGTCCAGTGAATGGCGCAAGACCTATAGGACGAAAGACCCCAGGTCTCTAGGGATGGAAGGGGTTCCGGGCCAGCCCTGATCGCCTGTCCCTGGATCGATTTTACAGGAGAGGATGGGGTGTTGGCCGCGTCACAGCCAGAGGCAGGCAAGGACAGGTGGGGAGAGGGAGCGCGTGAGACCGGCCGCAGATGAGCTCCCCTGTGCCCAGAGCAGAGGAAGGCCAAGTTTGCTTCTCTGTGTCAGTCCCATACCCCTCTCCTAATCGTCTCCGGCTCTGCAATGGCCACCTCCTCGCGTGCTGTCCTGTTGTATCTGTCCCTGTCCACTCCTAGCAGCACACACTCTTCTGGGTACTTCAAGCCGGGGGCAGGGGGGATTTAGTGCCAGGAACATTGGCAACATGGGTTACAAATGTGGAAGAGGGAATGGGAAAACAAAAGGGAGGAAAGGGTGATGATCCCAGCAGGTCAGGGAGCTGCGGGTGCCCTGGGAGCGAGCCCGCCAACTCACGCCAACCGCGGCTGCTGCAGGAGCCACCCCTGTGGCGACAGAGACCGCCAGCTCCCCGACAGCCGCCTGCAGGTGTCTGCTGCCTCAGTGCCCAGGGAGGAAAGGGATGCCTCCAAGGCCCAACTTTCCAGTAAGCCTCAGTCCTAGTAGTTTTTCTTTTTTGAATTAAAATTTGTTTTTATTATGGAAATCTTGTTTTTTTTTTAAATTTTTACAAGTTTTTATTTATTTATTTTGAGAGAGAGAGGGAGCACAAGCCTAGGAAGGCAGGGAAAGGAGAGAGAGAGGGAGCTCCAAGCAGGTTTTGCACTGCCAGCATGGAGCCCCGTGTGGGGTTTGAACCCATGAACCACAAGACCGCGACCTGAGCCGAAACCAAGAGTCGGACGCCTAACCTACTGAGCCACCCAGGGGCCCCTTATTATGGAAATGTTAAACATGTACATAGCACCAAGCATATGAGAATAATCCTCTGTGTACCTATCATCTAACTTCAACAGTCATCAATTTCTGCCCGATCTTGTGTCATCCGTACCAATGACTCCCCTGACACAGATGATTTTGCAAATCTGGGATGCAAACCCCAGAGACCATATAATTCCATCAGAAAGTATTTCAGTATTTCTAAAAGCTGAAGACTCTTTTTAAAAAGCCCACAATTGCATAACCACACCTAAAATGTAATAATTCCTCCATATTATCCAATACCCAGTTGGTGATCCAAGTCCTTTAGTAGTTTCAAACATTTTTGAAAAAATATATTTATTTGCATCAGAAACCAAATAAGGTTCATACCTTGCAGTTGGGGCTTTGGGACACTTAACTACCTTTTAATCCAGAGGATCTGTGTCCAGACGTTTTCCTTGCTTTTTTGGGTTTTGATCAAAGGATTTAGGTTGTCCATCTTTTAGAGTTTTCTACAACTGGAGTTTGCTGATTTCATCCATGTGATGTAGCTTAACATTAGGGTGACAACTGGCCTGGTTTGGCCAGTGCTAACACGGAGGCGATCCTGAGCAAACCAGGATGGTCAGCTCACCTACATTTTCCTCTGTCACTTATATTTCTCATAAGTTGGTGGTTAAACCTACAGTCGTTATCAGACTCACATTTAATTTTTTGGCAGGATTATTCCCTGGTTGGTTGTGCGTTATTCCAACAGGAGACACATAAATAACTGAATGCTTCTCTCTCTCTCCCTTTTAAAAATTTTTAATGTTTATTTATTTTTGAGAGAGAGGGAGAGAGAGAGAGAGAGAGAGAGAGAGAGAGAGAGAGAATCCCAAGGAGCCTCCACACTGCCAGCTCGGAGCCTGATGTAGGGCTCGAACTCACGAACTATGAAATCATGACCTGAGCCAAAGTTGGATGCTTAATCGATTGAGCCCCCCAGGCGACCCTGGGCACATTTTCTATTCCTTGATTTTTTACTTGCTATGTGGGAAACACTCCACGCTAGTGCAAAGAGATCTTCCTTGTTACTTTTCATAGCTGTATATGACTTCACCCATGTGGCCATACTTTGTTTATTTAACCTGTCCTTTGTTGTTATTTATTTCCAGTCCTTTGTTGTCATTATAAAGTTGTGCTACAATAAATGGCCTTGTGCATATATCTTTTCATATATTTGCTAGTTTGTCTATAGGATAAATTCCCAAATATTCTGGGTCAGAGGCTACCATGTACATAATTTTGTAAGATATTGCTAAGTTTCCCACCAGCAAGGTAGGACTACTTTTATCCCTAACCTTGCAGACAGAGTACGTTGTCACACTTTTGGCTGTGTGCCTAATTTGGTAGGCGAGAAATTGCATTTCAGTGCATTTTTAATGTGTATGTTTCTGTCACGAGTTGAATTCCTGGGGAGTAGGCTCTGAGACAAAGACTAGCATGTAAGACAAAAGAATCTTTGGATGAACACCTGTGGAAGGGATGGGAACAAAGTAGGATCAGACAGAGGGACAAATTGAACAACCTCAACAGAGTGCCCTGCTACCCCTTAGGGAGCCCTGGAGCTGGGATGGAGGGATGGGCAGGGCTGCTCTTGCCTCGCGTTAACCCAGCATTGGATGTGGGCTGCTGGGAGAGAGGTGTGACCTTGGACGAGGCAGTTTTCTGCAGCTGAGGCAAACCCACATGAGTGCTGATAGCTGAGGGCCATCATCTGATGGCACTTGCAGTAGGGTGGGGGATTAAATCTTTCTTAGATTTCCTTGGGGGAAGGAAAAAGGGTGGTACATTGTAGCATCTGCCTTTGTCTCTTATCCATCTATATGATCTACCATCATGATTTTGTTTTTTAAGTTTTCTACCTACATCTATCTATCTACCTACCTATCATCTATCTATCCATTCAATCCATTCATCCATCCATCCGTTAGCCTATTTGTATTGGTTTGAGATACTAGATATTCTTGGTATTTACAAATGTGTTTCTATATATTTTTCCTGTTGTCTTTACGACACTTTCTGCTTTATGAAAGTTGTTGCTAAGACATTGTGTGCATAGAAGTATTACTGTTAAATCTTCATCATGAATTTTAGACTTTAGACTTCAAAGTATTCAGTGACCTACTTTGGTTCACTTAATGCTCTTTGGCCCCAATTCTACCTTGCTAGATATTGAGATGGCAACTCATGATTTCTTTTTTTATTTGTAGTTGCCTCTTCTTTTACATACTTTTAATTTTCTTCTACCCATTTCTTATTTTTTTAATTTTTTAAAATAATGTTTACTTATTTCTGAAAGAGAGAGAGAGAGAGAGAGAGAACGAATAGGGGAGAGGCAGACACAGAATCCAAAGCAGGCTCCAGGCTCTGAGCTGACAGCACAGAGCAAAACACGGGGCTCGAACTTGTAAACTTCAAGCTCATGACCTGAGCCAAAGCTGGACGCCCAACCGACTGAGCCACCCAGATGCCCCTTTCTACCCATTTTTTAAACATCTCTGCATCCCTTTGTGTTAGGAGAGTCTCTGACATGTAGTATGATATTAGATTTTGCCTTTGAAGCCAATCTGAATATATTTTTTTCTTTTAGTAGCTAAGTTAAGCTCGATTGCATGTATTGATATGCAATAGGCTTATCATTATTATTACATACCAATAGGCTTGGCCTCAGTCCGGTCACACTGGTTTACCACATGTAGGTCTCCATGGGATCTATTTTATGTGATCTCTTTTGGTATTTAGGAAGGTTTGAATTATTGTTCTAATGATAACATTTATTCAATACTGTTACATGATACCTTCAGTGCCCTGTTTTTGCCTATTTTTCTGTTAGTTCTCTACCAGGAGCAGTATTAAAATCAACCAGTAACTTCTCTTTGCTCCCATCTCCCTCTCCCAGAATATAACCTGAAGCAACACACTTCTACTTCCTGCTCTTACCTGTGAGGCCATCGGCAAGCTGATTCTACTTTTTATGTCCTTTCCCTGCCCTCTCCCTCTCCCCGTTTTTGACAGTTGTATTATATTTACGGCATCTGGACCCAGGCATTGCCTTCCCTATGGCCTCCCTTACAGTTGGTCATTTAGTCTTGGCACCTAGCTTGCTGCTTGCCCTTGTGATGTCTTTCCAGTCATTTTGTCGTTTGAAGCTCGTTCTCTAGCAGATTCTTTAGGAAGAGCTCTTGAGAGTGATGGTCCCCGAGCTCTTGAGTATTGATGGCAGTCTGTCTATGGTCTTTATACTTCATGGTTGGCTTGTTCACTTTTTATTGCCTTGAGTGTCTTACATATTTTACTCCACGGTCTTCTGGCATACAGTGTGGCTGAGAAGTCTAAACGCAAGCTGATATTCTCTCCTTTAGAGGCGACTTGGACTTTGTAACCAATGCACAAAGGTAGGTTTCTTTCTGAAGCACAATAGTTTCACGAGCCCACGACTCAGAATACAGTGTGCTGTGCTAGGTGTAGAGCGTGCCCATAAGTGCAGGTGTATCTTTATTTTAGGAAAAGATGTTCCATGCTTTCCTTTTGAGTATGATCCTGTTTTATAGCTTTGTTTTCTTCTTGGTAATTCCTGTTTTATAAATATTTCATCTTGGCCTAGCTCCTGTTACTTTCTGTACAATTATTTTCATTTTCTTATTTGTTCCCTTTGAAGGGAACTTTTTCCTTTTTCATCTTTTATTTTACTGGGGACGTCATCCATTGTTTGCTTGCATCCATGATTCTCCTGGCTTCGGTTCATTTCTACAATGGTTTTTGTTTCCTCCTTGCCTTCGCCTCCCCCCTCCCTCTTCTCCCCTCCCCCTCCCCCCTCATCTCTCCCCCTCCCCTTATCTTCACACTGTCCCTTCCATCACATCTTCTCTGAGTTTCCCTAATTCTGAGTCATGATGTCTTTTCAGAGCTTCCAACATTTTAATTGTTTCAGCTAATTTCGAGACACTTAAAATTTTTTTAAATGTTTATTTATTTATTTTGAGAGAGAGCGTGTGCACACACACACACACACACACACACAGGCGGGGGAGGGGCAGAGAGAAACAGAGACAGAATTTCAAGCAGGCTCTGTGCCATCAGCGCAGAGCGCAATGTTGGGGCTTAAACCCACGAACTGTGAGATCATGGCTTGAGCCGAGATCAAGAATTGGACACAGAATTGACTGCACCACCCAGGTGCCCCCTTATTTCGAGATATTTGGAAGACCCATTTACCTCCGTGTTCTGGTTTCTCCATCCTGGGGTGCCTTCCTTGGCTGTGAGGCCATTAAGCCTCTGCTTCTCATCCTTCTTCTCTCAGACCCGCTCGGTAGGATACGTGAATGGGATTCCTCTCAGCTGCTCATGTTTAAGTAAAAGAACTTTCTGTATTGAGAGAGGAGAAGGTGGGGCCAAGATCGCTTTTGGGAACATCATCTAGAGCTCTCCTTTCTGTTCTTTTCACAGAATGTATAAGACATGGCCACTTGCTCCCCGACACCTGTCTTCTCTGACCCCCTTGCCCACCGCGTGGGGCCTTCTCTTCCCTTCCCCTGCAGGCCTGAGCCAATCAACCCACTTCTCTGAGCCTGGGTGCTGAGTTTGGATTCCAGACGGAGCTTTGGACCACACAGCAGCCCTTGTTCCCGCCCAGGAGCTTCGGGCTTCAAACCCCTCCCCACTCCGGCTGCTCTTTTGTGATTCCTAGGCCCACCTGAGAGAGGGCCCGCTGTTTTTCACTATCTTCATCCCAAACACTGGCTTATGGGATGCCGCGGGGCTGTGAGCAGTTTGCCCTTAAATTTATGTCTGCCGTCACAGTCTCTGCTGTGGATGGGGCTCATGGGTTTGAGTTTTGTTTTCCAGTTCTGTTCTCTTAAAAACTTTTAAAAAATGTTTATTCATTTTTGAGAGACAGAGAGAGACAGAGCATGAGTGGGGGAGGAAAAGAGAGAGAGGGAGACACAGAATCTGAAGCAGGCTCCAGGCTCTGAGCTGTCAGCACAGAGCCTGAAGCAGGGCTCGAACTCACGAACTGCAAGTCATGGCCTGGGCCGAAGTCAGAAGCTCAACCGACTGAGTCGCCCAGGAGCCCCCAGTTCTGTTCTCTTTTTCTGTGGAGATTTCAGGGGTGTTAACAACAACAATGACAACCAAGGGCCATCAATACTCATCGACTTTTTTACTAATGGAAATCATTAAGAAATCTGAAGTGTAGGTATGTACCTGCTGGTATTAATGAAACACCAATCAGTCACTGTATCCTGTGTGTTGGAGAAATCCTGTTCAGGGCAATGTGTCCAAAGGACGCACACCGAGCAAACGTAAGCACGATTTGGGGTTTATACTACATTGCCCGAGGCTGCTGTAACAACGCCCCACAAACTGGGCGGCTTAAAACAGCACACACTCATTTTCCTCACAGATCTGGAGGCCAGAGGTCCGAAGGTGTTGGCCGGTGATCCTCCCTCTGGAGGCTCTTTCTTCCTCTCCTGGGTCTGGTGGTTGCTGGCCTTCTTGGGCTGGTTACGGCATTGCTCTGGTCTCCGGCTCTGTGTCCACATGCCATTCTCCCTGTGTGTGTGTGTGTGTGTGTGTCTTTTGCCTTGTTTGTCACCAAGTGACACCGGTCACTGGGTTAGGGCCCACCTAATCCAGTGGACCCTCGTCTTAAATTGATGACAGCTGCAAAGACCCTCTTCCAAAAAAGGCCAGGTTCACAGGTACAGAAGGACATGGATTTTGGGGGGGACACTAGTCAACCCAATTCAAGGGTGTTAGGCTAGGTAAATGTATAATAGCAGGATTTCCTAGATAAAAAGAAACAGAAATGTCTCCAGAAAAAGAGTCAGAAGCTTAAAGGCCAGCTCTTCCCATCTCCGGCACCGAGCAAGAGGCAGGTGCCTTGTTGGCCAGCCATGGCCATGGTTCATGGCTCCCTCTGAGCTCCCACTGTGCCCTTGGATGCCTCCTCTGGGCTAATCCCCACATGGACCTTGCACCAGGCTGTGGGCTAAGTATGGTCCAGAGAGACCCTTGTAGGAGGTCCCCAAACCTGAAAAGCTGTGAAGGAGAAGTCCTCTATCTCTGGACCCAGTGGTGCGGAGTGGATGAGAAGGGTGTGCTGTGCTCCCTATTCTGACCATTGAATCCCTACAAATGAGCTTCTTTTTAAAAGCCTGAAACCCCCGCAAGAGCGGAGAAGGAAACAAGGAGTCAGAATAGGTGCCAAGAGGTATAAATTTTCTCTGTCTGGGGCCATTATTCCATGGCCCACAGGCACTCACTTGGCAGCTCCGAGTGAATCAGTCACAGTTCCCGGTGCAGATGAATACATTGGTTATTTAATTAATTGGATGTACATAGTTCAGGGTCCTAGTACTTCCATGGGGTGTCTGCCAAATTCTCAGTAGTCTAGAAATATCCCAAGGAACTTTTCTGACTTACAAGGAGAATGGTTATAATCATACTTCCTTTGTTTGCTCTCAAAGTCTACCCCTCACCTGTCTGATAGAACAGTAACTCCACTCCAGTTCACCATTTCTGGGCAGTGTTTTGTCTTTAGAGCCTTTGCAGCTGCTTCACAACGAATATGGGAGAAGTTTCTTACCTAGTTGACATGGTCTCCTGCCTGATGAATGTACCCTTTGCCTTTATGTATCATTTTTAAAGGGTTTGGAATTCTTTTGCAGGAATTTTAATTGCACTGGAAACCACACAGGGAAGTTCTGACGTGTGGGACGGGAGGTAGCGTGGTGTGGGGGGGCTTAGCTGTTTAGTCTCCGGATGTCACAGCTCTCTGTTCTACCCCACCCTGTCTTGCGCCATTCTCCACAACCTTCTGTTTGTTGTCCACTAACATCATGCCCGCTTCCCCTCAACTCACAACGAGTCAGGCTCTCAGGTCCACACCGGCAACCAGCCACCTCCCAACCTCAGGCCAGTGTCCCTGATTGACTTCCTTTCTCTCCTAGATGGAGCATCTTTCTCAGGATGCTAATGAACAGTGCTCGTGGACCACCTGGGCATTCTTATCTGTCAACCATGGGTATTTCCATTTCTGTGTCTCTTCGTCCATCCTTTGCTTTCCTTCCATGATGGGGTCTTCATCTCCTTGATTTCTCCTCCTCCTCTGGTAACTAGATCTGTCTAGTCTATTTTCTCTCTATTCCTTTCTCTAATAGAGGGATTGGGCAGACTAAGCTCCAGGCAACAGAAACAATTAGCTATTTCAGTTAGGGAGGGATTGAAGATGGAGAATTCGGTGCCTATAAAGTTCTTGCCAAGATGGGGGATTAGGCTTGGGGCCAGGTCTGCAGGCCCAGCCCCCAGAGCAGAAATGGTGGGGCATCCCACAGCGAAGAAACCTAGAAGACACCACCTTAACCAAATGTTCAAAGTTAAGTTTGCAGTTCGGAGTCATGTCCCCAGAAAGAAGAAGGTCACTTTATCTCTGTGGGGTTCTTCCTCAAAACACAGATCCCCTGTCTAATCATTACGTGACATTAGATGAACCCACACTGAGGGACATTCTACAAAATACCTGATCAGCGCTCTTCGAAAGTGTCAAGATCATGAAAAAGAAGGGACGACTGAGAAACTATCACAACCTGGATGGGATTCTGGAACAGAAAAAGGTCATGAATGGAAAACTGGTGAAATCTGAAAAAGCCTAAAGTTTAATTAATAGTACTGTAACAGTATTGATTTCTTAATTTTGACCAATGTGCCATGGTAATTTAAGATGTTAACTTTAGGGGAAGCTGGATGAAGGGTGTATGGGAACTCTCTGAATTATCTTTGCAACTTTTCTGCAAACCTAAAATTATTCCAAAATAAAAAGTTTACTAAAAAATATATCCATCTTTAAGAGAGCAAAAAAGCCAAGACACAGAGTGGAAGAATATATTCGCAATGCATATAACCTACAAAAGCTTCACATTTGGAGTATACAAAGAATCCTTACAAATCAATAAGAAAAAAGCAGGACAAATCAATAAAAGGTGGCTAGAAGAATAGAACAGGCACATTACAAACGAGGAAAGCCAAGTGGCCAAAGAACATAGGAAAAAGTGCCTTATCTCATTAGGGAAATGCAGGTGAATGATTTCTTTTAAAAAAAGTTTTTTTAATGTTTATTTATTTTTGAGAGGGAGAGCAAGAGTAGGGAAAGGGCAGAGAGAGAGAGAGAGAGAGAGAGAGAGAGAGATGCAGAATCCCAAGCAGGATCCAGGCTTTGAGCTGTCAGCACAGAGCCCAATGTGGGGCTCGAACCCATGAACCGTGAGATCATGACCTGAGCCAAAGTCGGAAGCTCAACCGACTGAGCCAGGCACTGCTGATTTCTTTAAATATTTGTTTTGTTACTTTTTCTTCCCCAGACACTCCAATTATGTGTAAGTTGGAACTTCTTGACCTTCTTTCCTATCTACCACTTCCTATCTTTATTTGCTGTTCTTTTAGCTTCCCTTTCTAATTTCTGGCCTTTGTCCTTTTCTGTCTTCAGAGATGTCCGTTCTCTCTTGTGCCGCTTGTGGTTTTATCTTCGTTTCTGTGATGATTTTATTTTTGATTCTACTCGTTCCTGAATTTTGTCAGTTCACTTTTCATATTCTTCTGTTTCCTCACCTCTCTTTCTTGAGCTGTTGCTTCATTAAGTTTTAAAAAATTCATGGCAAAATATTTAGATATGATTTACATCTGTTTATTGTAACACAAATTTTGATAAGTGTTTATTCATCTCTTTCTCTTTCTTTCTTTCTTTCTTTTTTTCTTTCCTTCTTTCCTTCTTTCCTTCCTTCCTTTAGTTTGAGAGAGAGAGGGAGAAAAAGAGCATGTGGGGGAGGGGCAGAGGGAGAGAGACACACTCTTTTTTTTTAAACGTTTATTTATTTTTGAGGGGAGAGAGACAGAGCATCAGTGGGGGAGGAGAGAGACAGAGGGAGACACAGAATCTGAAACAGGATCCAGGCTCTGAGCTGTCAGCACAGACTTAACTGACTGAGCCACCCAGGCACCCCAAGAAAGAGACACTCTTAAACAGACTCCATACTCAGCAAGGAGCCCCTCTTGGGATTCAATCCTACTACCCTGGGATCATGACCTGAGCCGAAATAAAAAGTTGGATGCTCAACTGACTGAGCCAGCCAGGTGCCTCTATTTCTTTCACTTTTATGCTATGGGGTTTTCATATAAGTTTCATATATAACTAAATATTATCCCTTCTTTGAAGCAAGCAAGTTTTCCTGGACCAGATATTTTCAGGAGGTTCCTGAGAGTTAGGGTCCTGGGACATTTCAGGCTAGCAAAAATTAACCTTGCAAACTTAAAAAAAGAAATGAATTTGTTCAACTTTCTTTTTCCCAGTCAGTGGAAATGGGAAGGTGTGGAGATGGGTTTCAGAGAGGGGAAAGAACTCCTAGCAAACAAATCATTGCAGGATTGTAGTCTTGGAAGAATGGAGTGGTGGAAATATTTGCTTCGGAGTTGGACGAGTTTCGGTTCAAATATGAGTGCCAACATGTGCAGATTATGTGACCCTGGAGACATTGTTTAAAGTCTGAGAATCACAAGGTGCATGGGTAGCTCAGTTGGTTAAACATCTGACCCAATTTCAGCTCAGGTCATGATCTCACGGTTCATGGTATCCAGCTCTGTGTTGGGCTCCTTGCTGAGTGTGCAGTCTATTTGGGATTCTCTCTCTCTCTCTCTCTCTCTCTCTCTCTCTCTCTGCCATTCCCCACCCCTCAAAATAAATAAACATTAAAAAAAAGTCTCACAATCTCAGTAATATTACCTCCTCATGTGTGCTTACGAAAATGCAAAGGATATGGGAAAAGGTTTACAAAACATTCATTAGGTTAAGCAATAATAGTTGTCTGAGGGGCGCTGGGTGGCTCAGGCGGTTAAGCATTTGACTTTGGCTCAGGTCATGATCTCAAGGTTTGTGAGTTCAAGGCTCGCATCCTCCTCTCTGCTGTCAGCACAAAGCCTCTGTCTCCCTCTCTCTCTGCCCCTCTCCTGCTTGCGCTGTCTCTTAAAAAAAAAATAAAATAAACATTAAAAAAAATAGCTGTCCTAACAGGCAAACTCTAAACTCTCACAGGCATAGCCCAACAGTGGCTGATTTCTTGTAGGGGCAAACTCTGGGCAGCCCTGACCTGTGCTGTGACAGGGTCTGGGTTGCTTACATCTCATGGCTCTGTCTTCTTGCCCCGTGGTCTGTACAGCTGTTGCCAAGCAGAACCTCAAGAGGTGCATCGGCTCTTGGTGTAGATTTAGGTGGGTTCCCTAAACCCAAGGGGGCTGGGAAACATGTGGGAGCCCAGAGATGTCTGGTCAGTACTATTTACTCACCCGTCTCCGTTCTCTACTCCGTCAACAAAATAACGTTGGCTTTTGCAGTTTCCTTTGAATTATTATCTCCTAAGGATTCCTTTAGCATGTCCCAACATTGCCTCAGCTGTCATGTCAGGGAAGAAGGGTTCCACCTCTTCACAATCTGGCCAGGACTGGGGGGAGGATCAAGCATCCCCTTGAGGACGTTGGCAGGGAGGCTGGCCGCGGCAAAGACATTTCTAAATTTTTTAGAAAAACAAAGGAAATGAGAAAGAGGTTAGAGAAATTAAGCTCTGTGTTTAAGATAGTGGAAAAGAACTGGGTCTGGTGTAAATAGAAATTCCTTACTCTTGGAATATTCCATTGAGTCCATACAAAACACAAATCCCCTCTACTGTGTCCCAGATGAGTGGACCTCTGACCAAGAATGGGGCATGTTCTTATTGGACAATGTCTATTATTAGGCTAAATCTGTCTTCTGGCAAACTCCATCCACTGGTCCTGTCTCTTCTGTCGGCCACCACATTCACCCAGCACCCTGACAATGACTCAGGGTGCAAGGCAGACACTTTATTCTTCTCAACTTTTTCTCCCCCAGGAAAACAAGCTCCAATACTTTGACCACTCCTTGTAGGACATGATTTTGAGATGCTGACAAGAAACGGCACCACAACCCTCACCAGTGGCCTGAGGTCACTGGTTTTATTAGCCTTCAACCCCTGGTCACCCCTATAGGGAGGAAATAGGGGACTCTCAAGACTTCGAAGCCTTGACCAACAACATCAACACAAATGGTAAGAGACAGAGCACCTCTGGGCCAAACACAAGTCCAAGAGATGTCATTGACAGAGCTAAACAAATAATGTGACGAAAGAAAAGGGAATTTGGGCATCAACATGGCACAAAACGGGGAGCCAGAGAGATGGAAGTTGACAGTGTATGTCCAGTATAATTGGGGGACAGGGACTTTGAATCTTAGTGACATGACCACAGGTCACAGAGAGCTGGTCTGCTTGCACAGGGATAGACATCGGTTCTTATCATAGGAATATCCTCCCTTACTATTAGCTGGGTCTGATTCCATGTGCACCAGGTGATGTTTAGATTACCAATTTTACTTCTGGTTTCCCTCATTGTCTGGTGGGAAACATTATAGTGGGGTCCCCTGCACCGAGAATGAATCCACTGGTGTCTGGACAATGCAAGCTGGAGAACATCAGCCTCTTGCTGGAAGAATGATTACCCCTGGGTACTGTGCATCCCTGATAGTTGTCATTCCTGTCTATTTCCCATTACTACTGATTAATTGCATGTCATGTATGCAGCTAAAAATACTCATTTCCCCAAATTCCCTTGCTGTGAAAGGTAGCCGTTGCCACAGTGCTAACAGGTGCAATGTAGATGGAAGTCCCTGGGGGAGTGTGTTCCTTTTCTGGATAACAAAAGGAAAGCCCAAGAGGAGAAAGTGTTTTTGCCCTTCCTTCCCTCTTCTCTCTACCTAGGACATGGGTGTGAGGCCTGGAAGTGCAGCAGCCATTTTGTGACAATGAAAACAAAAGTCATACCCAAGGATGACAGGGAAAGAAGATAGAGGGGGACCTGGCTCCTTGATGACATCCATGAACAGCTGCACCAGCCCTGAATTGCTTTCCTTCGGTCACTGTCAGAAAAATAGGTCCCTAGGGGAGCCAGGGTGGCTCAGTCGTTTAAGTTTCTGACTTCAGCTCAGGTCATGATCTCCTGTTTCATGGGTTCAAGCCCTGCACTGGGCTCTGTGCTGACAGCTCAGAGCCTGGAGCCTGCTTTGGATTCTGTGTCTTCCTCTCTCTCTGCCTCTCCCCCACTCTCTCTCTCTCTCAAAAATAAACAAAACATTGAAAAATTTAAAAAGGAAAAAGAAAAATACATCCCTATCTGTTTAAACCAAGGTTGGTAGGGCTTTCTACTATTTACAGCAGAACATATTTTTCATCAATACAGTCTCTAAGTGGAGTTTCTGAGCTAGCAAAGCTGAGAATGAGATTCCAGAATGTGGTTAACTCACTAGGCGAGCAGTTACGATGGTTCTTGGTGGTCCTCTTGAAACAGGATCCAGTTATCGCTTTAACTTCCTCCATTTTTTTTAAACGTTTATTTATTTTTGAGACAGAGAGAGACAGAACATGAATGGGGGAGGGTCAGAGAGAGGGAGACACACAGAATCCGAAACAGGCTCCAGGCTCTGAGCTCTCAGCACAGAGCCCGACACGGGGCTCAAACTCACGGACTGAGAGATCATGACCTGAGCCGAAGTTGGACACTTAACCGACCAAGCCACCCAGGCACCACATTAACTTCCTCCATTTGGATGCCAACCTGTGCCTGTACCCTCTAACTGATTAGTCCTCTTCAGCTTATCTTTTCATTCAAGTGAGAAAACGGCAGGCAAAACATCCTGTAATGGGAACTGGAGCTACCCCGTCAAGCCGTGACACCAGCAAGACCCCCAAGTGACTGACCCCAAGACAATGATCAACCTGACCTTTACTTGCAAGGCATTTCCCGTCTATCAACCGGAATCATTCCTAGCACTTTGGAGACCGTTCTTGGGACATCAGTCCGCTGTCTTCCTGGTGGCCGCATCAACTGAAATAAATTCCCTTCTTTTTCACCACTGCTCCCCACTTTGCCTTTGGATTTTGTCAGTGGTGACCAGACAAGGTCTGTTGGGAGCATGGGCCCCGGTGCTTTTGCACGCTGGGACCCGATAACAAACCCCTGAGGATACCTCTCATTTTCTCTTCTGATCACAAATATAACTCATATGTTTTGTGAAAAATCAGTTGAAACACTAAATCATAAAGAATAAAGGAAAAAAATCACTCTCGAATCTGCCATCCAGAGATAACAGTTGTGAAGTCTTCACAGATATCCATGGATCTCTCTACATGATACATTCTTTGCATAAGAGGGATTGCATTTTGGAACTTGCCACGCACTCAATGCTTGTGGACATCTTTCCAGCAATTTTGCTGAGGAAACCCATTCTTCTTGTTGTCTTACTGAATACAGGTATGCTTTATTAATTTTATTTTTATTATTTTTAAGTATAATTTATCATCAAGTTGGCTAACATACAGTGTGTACAGGGTGCTCTTGGTTTTGGGGGTAGATTCCCGTGGCTCATCGCTTACATATAACACCCAGTGCTCATCCCAACAAGCGCCCTCCTCAATATCCATCACCCACTTTCCCCTCTCCCCCACCCCCGCATCAACCCTCAGTTTGTTCTCTGTATTTAAGGGTCCCTTGTGGTTTGCCTCCCTCCCTCTCTGTTTGTAACTATTTTTCCCCCTCCCCCTCCCCCATGGTCTTCTGTTAAGTTTCTCAAGTTCCACATAGGAGTGAAAACATACGGTATCTGTCTTTCTCTGCCAGACCTATTTCACTTAGCAGAATGCCCTCCAGTTCCATCTGCATTGTTGCAAATGGCAGGATTTCATTCTTTCTCGTTGCCAAGTAGTATTCCATTGTATATATAAACTACATCTTCTTTATCCATTCATCAGTTGATGGACATTTAGGCTCTTTCCATAATCTGGCTATTGTTGAAATCTCTGCTATAAACATTGGGGTACATGTGCCCCTATGCATCAGCACTCCTGTATCCCTTGGGTAAATTCCTAGTAGTGCTATTGCTGGGGTTGTAGGGTAGTTCTATTTTTAATTTTTTAAGGAACCTCCACACTGTTTTCCAGAGCAGCTGCACCAGTTTGCATTCCTGCCAACAGTGCAAGAGGGTTCTTGTTTCTCCACATCCTTGCCAGCATCTGTTGTTTCCTGATGAAAACTATAGAAAACATAAGAAGGAAAATTGAATAAGACACAAAGAAATGGAAAAATATTCCATGCTTATGGATTGGAAGAATATTTATTGTTAAAATGGCAATACTACCCAACACAATCTACACATTCAGTGCAATCCCAATCAAAATTACACCGGCATTCTTCTCAAAGCTAGAAGAAACAATCCAAAAATTTGTATGGAGCCACAAAAGACCCTGAATAGCCAAAGTAATATTGAAAAAGAAAACCAAAGCAGGAGGCATCACAATCCCAGACTTTAGCCTCTACTACAAGGCTGTAATCATCAAGACAGGATGGTATTGGCACAAAAACAGACACATAGACCAAGGGAATAGAATAGAGAACCCAGAATTAGACCCAAAAATCTATGGCCAACTAATCTTTGACAAAATAGGAAAGAGTATCTAATGTGCTTTATTAATTTTAGCTGTTTTAATATTCAAATGTTATTAGTTATACTATAATTTAGCCAACCAACCAATCCTCAATTGGTATCTAATTTTTGATGTTATGTGTAGGACTGCTGGGAAAGCTCTTGGGTAAACATCTCTGAGATTTTCTGATTCTTTCCTATTTTGAAATCTCTAGAAGTGCGTGTGCTGACTGAGTCATGAAGGTGCGTGGACCTCACCCAGGCCCTCCAGTCACATGGCCGCCTACTGTGCTGTTCCTGTATTGCAAAGTCACTTGGAGAAGGTCACAGCTCTCTGCTGATTTGTCCTCGACATGTCCAAGCTCTCTTGTTTCAGATGGACGTGGATACAGCTCTATGGTGGTCTAATCACTACCTTTTCTCCCATACATGCCCCACATGGTTATTCTAGTTTCTGCCATGTTTCTTAAGCTCCTATTATGAGATGCATTGTGTCCCTCCTCCCCCAAATTAGTATGTTGAAATCCTAACGCCCAGGACCTGAGAATGTGACTGTATTTGCTAATAATTTTTTAAACATTTGTTTGTTTATTTATTATTTTTAAATGTTAATTTATTCTTGAGAGAGAGAGACAGAGAGAGAGAGATAGAGAGAGAGCATGAGCAGGGAAGGGGCAGAGAGAGAGGGAAACACAGAATCTGAAGCAGGCTCCAGGCTCTGAGCTGTCAGCATAGAGGCCAACGTGGGGCTTGAACTCGTGAACTATGAGATCATGACCTGCACCAAAGACAGATGCTTAGCTGACTGAGCCATCCAGACACCCCAGATGTTTATTTTTGAGAGAGAGAGAGAGAGAGAGAGAGAACAAGTGGGAGAGGGGCAGAGAAAGAGAAAGAAGGGGACATAGGATCCGAAGTGGGCTCCACATGGTCAGCAGAGAGCCCAATGCGGGGCTTGAACCCGCGAACCATGAGATCATGACTTGAGCCCAAGTCCGATGCTCAACCGACTGAGCCACCCAGGCACCCCGTGAATGTGACTGTATTTGGAAACAGAGACTTTAAAGAGGTAATTAAGGCAAAATGAGGTCATTCTAGGCCAATAGAACCTGTGCCCTTGTAAGAAGAGGAGGTTGGGATATGGACACGCTGACTCCAGACCGTGTGAGGACACAGGGAGAAGTGGGTCATCTACAAGGCTGGTAGAGAAGCCTCAGAAGATACCAACCGGCTGACACATTGATCTCGGATTTCCAGCCTCCAGAATGTAACACAGTAAACTCTGTTGTATAAACCACCCAGTGTGTGGTATTTCTTACTGGCGGCCCTAGGAAGCTAAAAGAGCCCCCAGGACCCCCCATTTTGGGACCACTCTCAGTGAAGGTTTCCTTCATTTTAGATCCCAGTTTGGCTCAATCTGGGCTCTGTTTATAAGGCAGTCTATAAAAGGCTCAGCTTTCTGAGGGAGACAATAGAACGGACTTTCTCACGAAAACCCCCTTATTTTCCAGTAAAGAGGACATTAAGTAACAATCAGATGTCGCCTTCTGTGTTCAGCCTCTCGGTTGAGGAGGGAACCCTCTCAGCCCAGGACTTCGGCACCCCGCCACCCCCTCCCCACTCAGGAGATGCAGACAAAAGAGGTTAGTTTGCAGGACGCTCTGTGGCTCTAATCACATCACCGCTTTTCTCCAGCAAAGCCAGCTGCTTACTTTCTTTCTGCCCAGGGTGATTTGACAGTGATGATGGATTTCAGTGTCTCTGTCCTCATTAGGGGAACTGAGAAGAAGGCTTCCTCCATTCTCTCAGAGATGTTGGTAGCAGCTAGCGTGCAGATTTTTCTAATGACACAATGTCAAACATAAAGACAAAGAAAATCCTGTGTGCCCTGGTATTCACTTGCTCTAATCTACCCAAAGTATCTTGTCGAACCACCACGTCCTAGGCTTTGGGGTTCCAGTCTCTCTTAGCAATGGTTTTCAGAATCCATACATTCACGGGGGAAGGAAACATTGTAATTGGCGTATGGCAACGGCCATCCCCCAACCTGCCACTTCTGTGGGATCCACCCCCCCCCCCATCCTTGGCACATCCTTTTTCTTCATTTCTTCCTGAATAAGAGGAAAGGGAGATTTTCTGTTCTTTTGCATTTTTCTCTTTTAAAAAATTGTAAAATACACAGAACATAGAATTTACCATCTTAAGTGAACTCTGTCCCAACAAACCCTAACTCCCCATATTCCCTCCCCCGGCCCTCAGCAGCTACCATTATATCTTCCCTGTTTGTGATTTGGACTCCTCTAAGTGCCTCACAGAAGTAGAATCACACAGTATTTGCCTTTTTGTGATTGGCTGATTTCACTCAGTGTAATGTCCTCAAGGTTCATCCATGTTGGAGCAAATGTCAGAATGTCCTTTTTTTTTTTTTAACGTTTATTTTTATTTTTGGGACAGAGAGAGACAGAGCATGAACGGGGGAGGGGCAGAGAGAGAGGGAGACACAGAATCGGAAACAGGCTCCAGGCTCCGAGCCATCAGCCCAGAGCCTGACGCGGGGCTCGAAATCCCGGACCGCGAGATCGTGACCTGGCTGAAGTCGGACGCTTAACCGACTGCACCACCCAGGCACCCCAGAATGTCCTTCTTTTTTAAGGCTGGATAATATGCCACCATATGCATATACCTATGGTTTGCTCATCCACTCATCAGTTGATGGCCACATGGGTTGCTTTGCAATTTTATCTGTTGTGAATACTGCTTCTATGAACATGGACATACAAATACATCTTCGAGACTCTGATTTCAATTCTTTTGGAAGAAAGAATTGCTGGATCATATAGTAGTTCTCTTTTTAACTTAAAAAAATGTTTATTTTTGAAAGAGAGAGACAGAGACAGAGCGTGAGTAGAGGAGGGGCAGAGAGAGAGAGAGGCAGACACAGAATCCGAAGCAGGCTCCAGGTTCTGAGCTGTCAGCGCAGAGCCTGATGCGGGGCTTGAACTCATGAACTGCGAGATCATGACCCAAACTGAAGTTGGATGTTTAACCAGCTGAGCCACCCAGGTGCCCCTTTAACCTTTTTAAAAAAATGTTTTCAGTGTTTATTCATTATTGAGAGAGAGAGAGAGAGAGAGAGAGAGAGACAGGGACAGAGACAGAGAATGAGTAGAGGGGCAGAGAGAGAGAGGGAGACACCGAATCTGAAACATGCTCCAGGCTCTGAGCTGTCAGCACAGAGCCTGACATGGGGCTGGACCCCACGAACAGTGAGATCATGACCCGAGCCGATGTCGGGCGCCCAACTGTCTCAGCCACCCAGGCGCCCCTCTATTTTTAACTTTTGAGGAAACACTATGCTGTCTCCCACAGCAGCTGCACCATTTTGCATTCCCACCAACAGCTTCACATCCTTGCCAGCATTTGCTGCTTTCTGTTTTTCCCTAATGGGTGGTAGTATCTCATGGTAGTTTTGATTGACATTTTTCTAATGCTCAGTGATGTAGAGCATCTTTCCATGTGCTTATTGGCCACTCATATATCTTCGGAGAAATGTCAATTCAAGTCCTTTCCCCCTAGCTGTTTGTGGTTTTGGTTCTTGGATTTTAGGAGCTCTCTACATATTACAGATATGAATTCCTCGTCAGATATATGATTTATAAATATTTTCTCCCAGTCTCTAGAGAATCTTTTTACTCTGTTGATAGTGTCTTTTGATGCACAAAATTAAACATTTTTCCTGGAGTCCAATTTGTCTATTCTTTCTCTTGCTAACCTGAGACTTTGTGTTCTGTCCAAGAAATCGTAGCCCAAATCAGTGTCGTGAAGATTCTCCATTTTGCCCGTACCTTGGTTTCCTCCCTTCCCCACCTCTTCCTTGACTCCCTCAAGCATCTTCATGATAAGTGGTTTTTAGGTCTTTGTCTAGTATGTTTGCCTTTAGGTCTATTTCAGGGTCAGTTTCTGTTGAGTATTCTTTCCCTTTGAATCGACTATACTTTTCTTTCTTTCTTTCTTTCTTTCTTTCTTTCTTTCTTTCTTCAACACTGGACATTTGAATCTAATAATGTGGTAACTCTGGAAATCTCCCTGATCACCAGGGTCTGCTGTTTTTTGTTACTGATTTATTTATTTTATTTTATTTTTTTTTTTATTATTATTGGACACTATCACTGTGCCAAGGATCAGCCTCAGGTATAAATTTAATGTCTTCTCAGGTCTTTCCTGGGTCTTTCCCTGGACACACATGGTCACTTTCTAATTTTCTCTGTATATCGGTTGTTTTTCTGAATGTCCTTGTCTTAAATGTTGGGATTATGAAAGGGGAAAAAGTGAAAAATCAAGGTGGGAGTAGGGAGAGCCTACCATTTAAATCTCCCAAAGTCACCTTAGCTGGAGGGGGCGGGGCTTGCAGCAACTTGAGGGGGAGGTGCCACTTCACGGCTGCCTGCCTCTGTGTCTGCACTCTGATCAGAGAACACAGAGTCCCAGTGCTTGGAGGAAGGGTCCTTTTTGCCCACCCTGTCCCCCCAGGCTGTGTGAAGGCATATGTACTTCAGCCATTGGCTCCACACTGCTACTTCATGACTTAAAGGTTTTTTTTTTTTTTTTTAAGTTTATTTATTTATTTTGAGAGAGAGAGTGGGGTAGGGGCAGAGAGAGGGGGGAGAGAGAATCCCAAGCAGGTTCCATGCTGTCTGCACAGAGCCTGATGCAGGGCTTGAACCCACAAACCGTGAGATCATGGCCTGAGCTGAAATCAAGACTCAGGCACTTACCCGACTGAGCCACCCAGGTACCCCTATGACTTAAAGGTTTTTAAAATCATATGGGGTTTTACATATGGGATGTCCCCATTCATGGGAAGCACCCTCCATCACTGTCCTGGAGGCACCCAGCTTAGCCCAGATGGAGAAGGATGATGCCTGCCTGTTACACCCAGACATGGTCAGGGCACACCTGGGGGATATGGTGTTTAGACTGGAGGGTGACAGGGAGAGAACGTGGCCTTGTGTCAGGCTGCCTTGACTTTAAAACTGGGACTGCCACTTACTAGCTGTGTGACTATGATGTGTCATGTAACCTCTCCAAGCCTCAGGTTCCTTATTTGTAAACTGGGGTAGACACCAGTACCTGCTTCCTAGGGAAGCCCACGGCAAGTAGTGAAATCCACAAAAGCATTTATCGGAGAGCAGGAACTGTCAGCTCTTGTCTTCGTAATCCAGAAAAGGAACAGCATTCACACATCAAAAGTAGTAGTTTTGCAGAATTGTTAATGATATGCAAAACGCTCTTGAGAAGAGGTTAAATGAAAGTTACACACAGACTACGCGTCAACCTTTGTTTAAAGATGCTTATACATTTGCCTAAGTAAAAGACTGAAGAGAAATACATTGAAATGAGGGATTATAGGTGATTTTAAACGATCTACTTTATGTTTTTTTCTGTTTTCAAATTTTTCTCCAATGAGCACAGGATTACTTTTATAATCTTTAAAATATGTTTTATGGAAACAAAAACACAATTCTTTTTTTAAATGCTTATTTATTTTTGACAGAGACAGAGACAGAGACAGAATGTGAGTGGGTTAGGGGCAGAGAGAGAGGGAGACACAGAAGCAGAAGCAGGCTCCAGGCTCTGAGCTGTCAGCACAGAGCCCAACGCGGGGTTCAAACTCATGAGCTGTGAGATCATGACCTGAGCCGAAGTCGGACGCTCAACCGACCGAGCCACCCAGGCGCCCCTAAAAAACATAATTCTTATAGACCCTGCCCATTGCCCCACGGTCCTCGGCTCTGGCTAACAGGTGTCCTTCCCAGAGTTTTACAGACTGGCACCGGGGACAGAATCCCAGCCTGGGCCCGCAGCACCCTTGGGGGGGGGCTTCTACCCCTGCATGTGGAGAGCTCCCTCCAGATGAGGGTGACCACAGAGGGCTCAGGCACGAGGCCGAGGCCTCCACCTCTGGTGGCACTCCAGTCCTGGGTCCAGGGGCACTTGAAGTTGGAACAGATCTGTCACTCTCCACTGTCTGGTCCTTTAACCTGCCTTCACTGGAGCGACGGCCAAACAGCTTCTCAAAGCAGTCTCTCTTTTCTTAACCTCGTTCGGGCTGGTTTTATCACTTGCAGCCAAAAAGGTCCAGAGTAATGCCAAATGACAGCAAGCGGAGGCAAAGAGGAGACGCCGAGGAGAAGGTGGCATGTGCGAGACCATGTGGAAGATGTGTCCCCTGGAGCACCAGGGCCTTGGCCAAAGTTCACTGTCCCCGCTGTCTCTCTCTGTCTCTCTTTCCCGTTTTCTCAGCCCCAGTATCTGAATTTGACCCCTCCTTTCATGGTCCACTTTCCACCCACCTCTTCCTCAGCCCAAGCCTCCAGTGAGCTGTCTCCTGGGTCCTCCCACCTGCCGCAGCCTACCTGCCACCCTCCTTTCTCGAGCTTTCTCCCATCCAGGGGTCAATGGCCCAGCCCCTCCTCCCCAAGATTCAACATCAGCCCCTCCCCCTCCCCAAATGTAAGCTGGAAGTCCCAACAGACTCTCCCTCTCCTTGCTTCTCTACATTCCATCAACACGCCCAGGTACCTTACCTCCTGGATCGTTCTGGAATCTGCCTCCCACCCCTGCTTTGATTTAGTCTCCAGTCATCTCTTGCTTGAATGATTTTCAGAGTTCTAAATAGTCTCTCTGACTCCACTCTTGTTCCCCCCAAGCCCACCTACCTGGGTGAGATTGTAGAATCCCATCATGCCTCTCTGCCCTGGGTGGGGGTGGGGGGGCCTGCCGAGGGCCCCATCGGCCCCTAGAAAATCCCAAGATCACTCTCTGGGCCTCTGGCCTTGGAAATCACACTGGTTGTTGTCGTTCTCTGCTCAGAGTATGATGTTCCTCTCCTCTGGGCCTTTGCTCAGGCTGTTACCCTCTGGGTCCTTCCCTCCCTGTCTGGCTCACTCTGCCTTATCAGTTAGACTCAGACTCTCTGCCAGACCCTCCTTCACTGCCAGCTGCACCCCTGCCATATCCAAGTACCTGGGGAGGAAGACTCTCTGCATTTCCACCATGGTTTCCAGTCACGTCTTCAGAAATCAGTGCTTCCCACAAAGCCATGAGTATGTCAAGGGCTGGGGCCTCTCTAGTGTGGTTTGGAGCCAGGGACCCACAGTTCTCTGCAAATATCAAAGGAGCCCCCAGGGTCTGTGAAAGAAGGAAAGGTCACTGAGCACTGTCTGGCCGGGCTGCAGGGCATAGACGGGCAGGCTGTGAGTACTGGTACCAGGGTTAATGCTCTGCGGGGGCTTTGCTGTCCTGAGTGGAAGGCTCTTCCTCCAGGCCAGGAGGACATTATCCTTAGGAGTAAAAGCTGTCTGGCCTCTGGAGAGGTCTCTAAACCCGGGACTCCCCTGTCCTGCCTGAGGGTCGGGAGCAGTTGAAGCAGCTCCCTCTGGCACAGAGAGGAGAGATCTTTCCCGTCATCAAGCTGGAAACATCAGAGCACAGTGGAAATTCATGATCAATTAAGTGCATGCTCTGCTTCAGCCCTGGGAGGGGTACTCCTGGGGTGGGAAGGTGAGCCCTGAGCTTCAGTCTAGCGAGGCAGGTGGGTGAGCAGGCAACAAAAATGGCGCCGAGTGGAGGGCGGCTGGGCAAGCACGGGCTGCACTCGGGGCACAGAAGAGCAGGCAGAGGCAGCAGGAGGCACAAAGGGCCCAAGGTTTTGGTTCCTCTGGAAACGGGGGATAATGATACCTACCTGCGCTAGTCAGCTATTATCATAGTAATGCTGTGTAACAAATAGTCCTCACACTCAGTGACTGATAACAGAACCAGTCTTTATTCTCAAACTCTAGGGTCTCAGATGACTGTAGCTCAGCTGATCCAGGGTGGGTGCGGATGGACTGCTAAGCTTTGGGCTGTGGGGGTGCCTGGGTTTGGACTGAGTTCAGATGTGATCCACCTGTCTGTTCTGGGGCACAGGGTGAAAGCTTTCTGGGGAAGCTTTTCTTACCCCAGGGTTCTGGAGAGCAAGCAAGGAGCCAAACTGTGCCAGCATATTTAATGTTTCCATTTCTGTTCTGTCCACTAGCATTCCATTGGCCAAAACAAGTCATGGGGTCAAGTTCAGCTTCAGTGGAGTGGGGAAGTGCATCCTGAAGGAATGTGAATGTTTGCTGAATAATTAAACACCCAGCTGTTGCCACTGCCTCAGAGAGTTGCTGTAGGATGAGACGTGGTGTCACTTGCCTGAGCACATGGTAGTGAGTGCTTATTAGGTGCTAACCATTATCGAGGGGATGTAAGGACAGGCCATATCCTGAATGTCTTGATAAATCATGTTAAAGATGTTCATGTTTGAATTTTCTCCCTGAGGACAGTGGGGAGCTATTGAGACTTTCATCAAGAGGGTGACATAGTTTGATTCGGATTTTATTTATTTATTTATTTATTTATTTTTCAGTATATGAAATTTATTGTCAAATTGGTTTCCATACAACACCCAGTGCTCATCCCAAAAGGTGCCCTCCTCAATACCCATCACCCACCCTCCCCTCCCTCCCACCCCCCATCAACCCTCAATTGACTCGGATTTTAGAGTGATCCCTCTGGAAGCACAGTGGAGGATGGTCTGGAGGAAGTGAGGCAAGGGCACACCTCAGGCCGGGGATGATGAACAGGAAGTCATCATGGGAAAGGAAAGGTGCCATGAATTCCTGAAATGTCAAAAAGTGGTCTGTGGGATAAAGAAAGAGATGGAGTGTGGAGGGGAGGGAAGTGCTCAGGGCGGCTTCCTGGTTCTTGGCTTGGGTGACAGGGACGTGATAATGAGATCCTCCAGCTGGGAACGCAGAAGGAGCAGGTGGATGGGGAGTGGGGGGCGGGAGGGATGAGCTGGCTTAGACATGTTGGATGTGAGATTCTTGCAGACATGCAGGTAGACGTGCAGATCTTGGAGTTTAGGAGGAGAATTCGGGCACGGGGCATATGCATTTGGGAGTCATGTCAACTACACTAGGCAGCGAGGGAGTCCTCAGTCATCCCAGTTTCCAGGGGTTGGAAAATATGCTGTGTGGGTATAAAGGAATTTTCACTGGCATACAATAACATGTGGCCGACATTGCTAGCTCCTTTCAGCTCTCCATTCTCACGTTCTTCTTCCAAACTGAACCCTGAAATTATTTGGAAGTAGCAAGGCTCAGGTAAAAGACTGCAGTCACCGGCCTCCCTATCTAGCCAATAAGTTACAAGTAGAAGTAACGTCTCTGAATTCTGGGAAAGTTCCTTAGAACATAGGGCCATGCCTTTCTCTTCCTTTCTCTATCCTACAGCCTGGTAGATGCGATGGCTGGAGCTCTAGCAGCCACTTTGGACTAGGAAGCCAAGAGCCGAATCCTGGGCGGCTGTGGGGAAGAGAAAAGAGTCTGCATTTCCAACACCTTCCTGGAGATTCTATACCAGCCCTGGGCTGCTTTTTTACCTAGAAACAAAGAAAACCTCTCTTGTCAAGCCACTGGCATTTTTTTTTTCTGTTAAATTCAGCTGAACTTAGTCCTAATGAAAACATTATGATTCTGCGGTATTTGGTCAAGCTATAGCCTTGTACCTGCAGGCATTTCCAGTCAGCTGCGTTAATCTCTGCGGGCTGGACAGTGAAACTCAAACGCCTGGGTTTGCACGGCGAAGGTGTGCTGCGCCACCTGGTGGACACCTGTCAGATGGCACCTCTTTGGAAGAAAGCGCCCCGCAGAGCTGGGACCTGGGATGCTTTTTTTCCTGGCCTGTCCTGCTTCTGCCAGCAGCGATCTGCACTCCAACTTGCTACTTTGATCCCAGTCCCAAGCCATCTTTTAGCCGGCGACAAAGTGAGGGCTCCAGAGTCCTAGATGTCAGTGGACCTCTGAGAAGTCCAGGAACTCCTGACTGCCCTGAGTCTTTCCGGTCAGGTGTGCTCCCAGAACCAGCTGGGGCTGTTTCTAGCTATCCCTGCTGGCAGTGCTCCCCACCCCACCAGGTTGAGGACTTCTGTACTAAATAAAGGGTTCCATGTGACCTCTTCTTCTGCAGACTCTGGTCTCAGAGCAATAGTTAAAGCAGGAGACGAGGTGGGGGGCGATGAGTCACTGCCTCACTGAGCAGGAAATGAACACCAAGGGAGCCTAACCTGGCGGCAGGGCTGGAACAAATGGATTAGTGGCCTTTTGAGCCGCTGGCGAAGGAGGCTCCTGTGGGCGAGCTTATTAATGCTTCCTTCCGCTGACCGCCAGTGCAAACCCGAAATGACCAGCACTGTCGAAAGTCGAGTTCAAACCTGCAAAAAACACGAGTCCTGGAGTTTCAGAAATTCCAGAGATTTGGTGGCACCTGGGCATAGGGCACCTAGGGTTAGTCCCCGGGACAGTGTGTGACCCGGCATCTGCCTTCTTTCTCTGGGCTCCGTTCGGTCGGTACACAGGGAGGCAGAACAGCTTCCAGCCCTGACATGGTGCTGCCACGGGGGCCTTTGTGATGGACGTGGCCTTAGGTCACTAAGCAGAGGTAGTGGAGGCTTTGGGGGGAGCACGAAGAAGAGCGGGAAGATGGTTTCTCCAGCTTTTACCCCAGAGCAGAGGTGGACCGCCTGCCGCTTTGGTGGCGTGTGTGTGGGGAGGTGGGTGCTACGTGGGCAGTGGTGGGATTCATCACACTGAGGCACAGCCTTGGTTTTCCCTGGTGGGGAGGGGAGGAGAGGAGGGGGCAGACAGAGCAGCCCAGGGTCAAGGGCAGCGGGGCGGTGGACGTTAAGAAGATTGAGCTGGCCGGGGCTCCTGGGTGGCTCAGTCCGTTAAGCCTCTGACTTTGGTTCAGGTCATAATCTTGCGGAGTGCGGTTCGTGAGTTCGACCCCCACGTCGGGCTGGCTGCTGTCAGCCTGTCAGTGCAAAGCCCGCTTTGGATCCTCTGTCCTTCTCCCTCTGCCCTTCCCCTGCTTGCACTCTCTCAGTGCAACATTTAAAAAAAAAAAAAAAAAAAAGAAGATTGAGCTGGAAGAAGAAACAAGATCAGGGTGGGGGGGGGTGCAGGAAACACACCCCCAGTCCAGAAGCTGTGTACCTCAGGACTGGGAGGAAGGAGCTTGGAATCAGCCTGGCATCGCGGGTCTCCCAGGTTGTGGGACTTGAGCAGATTCATGGGTGTGGATTGGCAGAGCTGGGGCCAGGCCAGGCCCTGCACCTGCCCCTGGGCCGCTGGGGTTAGAGTCCTACTTCCTGTGATTAGGACCTAGAAACCAGGAAGCCCCTGCCACGTAACTCTTTATCCTTTTTATTCTTAAAAAGACAACGAGAAAATTCTTTTTTTTTTTTTAAATGTTTTTACTTATTTTTGACAGAGAGAGAGAGACAGAGCATGAGTGGGGGAGGGGCAGAGAGAGAAGGGGAGACACAGAATCTGAAGCAGGCTCCGGGCTCCGAGCTATCAGCACAGAACCTGAGGTGGGGCTTGAACTCACGAACTGCGAGATCATGACGTGAGCCGAAGTTGGACGCTTAATCGACTGAGCCACCCAGGCGCCCCAACAATGGAAAAATTCTTAAAGGAATCCCAGTACCTGCTGGCTCTGAGACAAGGGTTTCTATGTGCCCTCCCCTCTCCCCACCCCCCAGCCTCGCCAAAGCTGAGGCTGCCTTCCCTGAAAGGCCTCTAAAGGCAACAGGTTCTTGTTTCTCTAAATTGTCTGGCTTCCTTTTTGTTATGTAAAGCAACCAGATTCACTCCAAGCTTTCTGCAGTTGCATCTCCACCTGGAGTGGAGCAAAACACAGCAGCATTCCGTTTTCCTCGGGAAGGAAATGTGCTGGGGCTGGAGGAGGGGGGAGGGAGCGTAAATCCGTTTTTCTCTCTTCTTTTCTCTTGGTGGGATCTTTGTACTCTTTTGCAAAGAAGGTTGGGGGCGGGCTGGGGGTGTCTCTTCCTACTCGGAACCCAGCCCTGTGTTTCTCCTTCTGCTGTTGCAGATGGGGGTGCCTGCCAGCATTTCTTTCCAGGAAGCGCTGGGACTTTGGCCCTGTCTTGGGGGGGTGGGGTGGGGGGTGGGATGCTTAGAAACAATCCCGTTCCATTTTCCCAGAGTCTGAGTCTCTGGCAAGTATGGGTGGATGGAGGCGTGTGTAACTAGGGTCCCCCTCCTGGGTACATCTGCCACCCGTCCCCCACCCCCTAACCAAACACGCAGAGATGTCTGGGCAGCTCTGAGAGTTTCCCTGTCGCCGACCTTATATTCTGGGGTCTGTGAGCTGCTGGGGCCTTGGGCCAGCCTGTGCACACAGGAGGCAAATTATGGGATGTGCTCATGACCTGGGTGGAACAGTCTGCTTATACCAAAGGGTGTGGTCAGGGCTCCTCCTCCTCGGGGAGATTGACCCCAAGGACCACTGAGTGGACCTGTCTTTGGGTCCAGATGACCCTGGCACTATCTGACCACCACTGGTCCTGTTTCCTAGGGGCCAACGTGGCTCTGAGCCAACTTACTGAACAATCGGAGCTGGATGGGGTGCAAGGTGGGAACAGAGGGTCCCCCTCTTCGTTTGCTGCCTTTCAACTGGTTCTGTTCCCAAGACCCTTCCTAGGTCCCTCTCCTCTGTTCTGTCTCTCTGGGGACAGGTCCTGCAGCTGTGGCTCCTAAGCTAGAAGTTCCACCAGCGGGAGGCCCTGGTGGGAGACTGACTAGGGAGGGGGGTGGTGTCTTTGCCCTCCTCTCTCTCCAGCAGGGACGGACAGGCCTGCAGAGGTCCAGCTTCCCCTGTTGAGCCTGGCCACTGGGTCTGGGAACACCTTTTCCTTTCGCTGTCCCTGGTCCTGGACTGGAAGTATCTTATCTGCTATTGCCCGGTGCCTGCCTTCTTCTTAGTTCCTCCCGCCCCGTGAACTAGGGGGTCTCTGTGCTAGCACCCCAGGGTTTCTGCTTCCTGTATCCGGCTGGTTCGTTTATCCTGGCCCTAATGACACTGGCAGCAAATCTTACAATCGCTTTTTGATTACGTTCGGGTATTAAACAGCCCCATCAGGTTAATTTAAAAGTCCCTTCTGTCATCCACTCCAAGGTTTTCCTCTCCTCCCAGGCCCAAGGTCCTGGCCTGGAGATAAGTTGGGTTGGCTTCCCCTCCCTGCCTGCTCTCTGCACAGGCTCCTGGAGGCCAAGCTGGGGTGGGAGAGGGATTGAGGAAACATTTTTCTGCTGATGTGGCCTGTTCAGGCTGTGCTTGGGCTCTGGATGGCAGATGGCAGATGGCAGATGGCAGATAAGTGAGGCCCATTAGGTTGAGGACAAGGTGGAGAGCAGGGAGCTGTATGGGGACCCTCTCCTGCTGGGTCAGGGACATATATGCAGAGAGCAGGGAACTCATGGTTGGAACTTTGGGGTCGTATGATGCTCAAAGATGTCGAGGAAGTACATGAAATTTTAGGTCTTACATTAAAAATACACAGGAGTCCTAGGGGCGCCTGGGTGGCTCAGTCGGTTGAGCACCTGACTTCAGCTCAGGTCATGATCTTGTGGTTTGTGGGTTCGGGCCCCGCGTGGGGCTTTGTGCTGACAGCTCGGAGCCCAGAGCCTGCTTCGGATTCTGTGTCTCCCTCTCTCTCTGCCCCTTCCCTGTTCACGTTCTGCCTCTCTCTCTCAAAAATAAATAAATGTTAAAAAATTTTTAAAAAAATAAGTGGAGGTTCTATATGCTTAATACTATCAGCTTTGGGCTTTACAGAAGATCCATAGACACTGAAAACCCATTCTCTTGGGACTTTTCCAGGCCTTGTTCTCATCCTTTGGGGTTTGTTTTTTTAAGTTTTTTTTTTTTAAATTAATTAATTTATTTTGAGAGAGAGAGATACAGATTGTGAGTGGGGGAGAGGCAGAGAGAGAGGGAGACACAGAATCTGAAGTAGGCTCCAGGCTCTGAGCTGTCAGGGCGGAGCCCAACTCGGGGCTCAAACTCCCGGACCGTGAGGTCATGATCTGAACCTAAGTCGGAGGCTTAAACAACTGAGCCACCCAGGCTCATCGTCCCCCACCCCCCAATTTTAAAAATGGCTGAGAAAAACTTTGTTGATTTTAAATATTGTATCAGGTGTTATAAAAGTGCTTTGTCCAAATCCTATAATGTTTGGGCTCTTTCACCTTTTTACTGCCATACAAATAAAAGCTTCCTGGGTTCCTGGAATATGAAGCACAACGAACGTTTGTTTGCTTAATTAACATCCCTTGGGCACCAGGGAACCCAGACTAATGTTGCCCGGACCACAGCCATGCCTTCCCACCAGATTCCCTGGGTAGGAACAGGCAACCAGAACAATATGGCAAAGGCAAGCAAGGTCACACTAATGGCCAGCTAGGGGTGGGTCCCCCAGCCTAGTGGACGAGCCCACGCAGCTTCTCTTTAGGGGAGACTACAGTAGGTAAGGGAAGTGGGGGAGCTTTTCTCTAGCCCCTCCAAAGCCCAAACTCCAGTCTCAGATCTTCCTACCAGTGAGGTGCAAGGCAAGGATAAAATGATGGCTACCCCTCCCCCCACAATTGGATGGATGATGAAGAACAGGAATGGGACGGGTTGGCCAACTCCCAGATCTTCATTCAGGGGTGTGATAGGGAAGAGAGAACTGCATCTGTGGGCTGATTATGTTCCCCATGCCTTCGCTTTGGGATTGGAGGAGAAAGTCTGGGGAGAGGTAGGGACCCAGGAAGAAGCAGGCTGCTTTCTCCATCAGTGCCATCAATGAGCAACGGGAGTCCCTCCCGTTCCCCTCCTTTTCTCTTTTAAAATTTGGATTTTATTTATTTATTTATTTTTCATGTTTTATTTATTTTTAAGAGAGAGACAGAGCATGAGCAGGGGTGGGGGCCAAGAGAGAGGGAGACACAGAATCCGAAGCAGGCTCCAGGCTCCGAGCTGTCAGCACAGAGCCTGATGCGGGGCTTGAACTCACGAACCGCGAGATCATGTTTTTATTTTTTAATCCTGAGAATATAGTACCCATTCGAAACCATTAAAATCCAAATTTTAGGGGCGCCTGGGTGGCTCAGTTGGTGAAGCATCCGACTTCGGCTCAGGTCATAGTCTCGCGGGTTGTGGATTCAAGCCCCACGTCGGGCTCTGTGCGGACAGCTCAGAGTCTGGAGCCTGCTTCAGATTCTGCGTCTCCCTCTCTCTCTGCCCGTCCCTCACTCGCACTCTGTCTCTCTGTCTCTGTGTCTCTCAAAAATAAATAAACATTGAAAACAACAACAAGAAGTCAGCACTGGAGAGAAGGCACCCTGGCAGTGGCTGTGTGGGTGATTATTGCTCTCCCTAGGGTGGGCAGGGCCTGGAGGAACCCAGAAACTGACCTGCCCCTCCATTGCCCCGCCCTCCCCGTCCTTCCCTCTGCTCCACCCTTCCACCCCCCTCCCTCTTCCTCTGAGTGAGGATACATCCAGAAATCAGGTCTGCAACCCAGAGCAGGGCCCTCCCCGTGCCCACGCTGGCTCCCTGATCTTGGACTTCAGCCTCCAGAACTGTGAGCCATAAACTTCTGCTGTTTATAAGGCACCCAGCCCGTGGCATTTTGTTACACACTAATTGTGTGTGACAGGCAACCAATTTCATTAGTATCTTCCTGCCTGTCTTTCTAGGGCATGTATAGACCCCCAAGACCTTTCTCCACCAGTGCAGAGAATGTTCTCGCCCATACAATTTCTTTCACAATCACCTGGAATTGCGTTGTGTGGATGCAGCATTGTTTATTCAGACCTGCAGGATCTCACTAGTAGATGGATATTTGGGTTGCTTCCAGACTTGGCTATCACGGACGCTACTGTAGTGAATCACACATGCGCATGTTTTCCCCGTGTTGGTAGCTAGATCTCTGCGTTAAAGCCCTAGGAGTTGGATCAGTGTGTCACGGGGTAAAGGTGCTTTCTGCAGCGTCTTCCTTGGCTGAATCACTTTGCATGCCCATCAGCGACATCCCAGAGGCCCCGGCAGACTCCCAAGGCGCAGCTGTCGGTCTATTTTTTAAAGCCAATCTGCTAGGTAAATCTAATATTTCGGTGAGTGTCATTTGCCCTAGTAATAGAGGTCTTTTCTGGGGTGGAGTGGACCAAGGTGAAGGGAGGTCAAGGCCACTTGCTTTCTCATCTGAGTGTATCTCACATGCATGACCTACTGTGTGGCCCCGTCCCCTGTGCCTCCCGCAAGAAGCAGCACAAGGAGTGGAGCCTGAGGGGTTTGTTGCCTGTCCCTGAGGGGGCACTTGGGCTTCTAGGTGGGGTTAGCTGGGGGTCCTTCACACAGGCCTGTAAGTCCCATTATAACTAAAAGGGTCAGGCATTAAGCAGTCCCCCTCCTCCTCAGGGATCCAGCGCTGGACGTAGTTGGGGCCACCGTCCCGCGGCCACACGATCACGGGGTCTCTGGACGCCAGGGATGGGTCCTCATCGAAGAAGTTGAAAGGCCGGAGCAGGAAGCCCACGGAGTTCCCTGGTGTGGCAGTGTTAGGGATGTCCTCTGAGTGGGGGATGTGCAGGAAGCCCACTGTGACCCAGGCCACCAAGTCCTGTGGGAAAGAGGGGTGGGCAGGGCAGGGGAAGCTCAGAGAGGAGAGGGGTGGGCAGCCCCCTCAGACCCCATTAAAAAAATTTTTTGTTACATTTATTTGTTTTTGAGAAACAGAGTGAGACAAAGTGTGAGTGGGGGAGGGTCAGAGAGAGGAGACACAGAATCTAAAGCAGGCTCCAGGCTCTGAGCTGCCGGCACAGAGCCTGATGCGGGGCTTGAACCCACGAGCTGTGAGATCATGACCTGAGCCAAAGTCGGAAGCTCAACCGACTGAGCCGCCCAGGCGCCCCCCTCAGACCCCATTTTTAAGGGGCAGACCACTGAGCTTGCCCGCCACACGGCGAGTGGCTGCCGTCCATCTTGGAACCGGGCACAGATCTGGTCTCGGGCTAGGGCTTGGGGAAGGCGGGGCCAGTACCTCATTTTCGATGTTCTCATTGTTTTTAAGAAACTCCTCAAAGACCACAGGTGGGTTCCAGGGGTCATTCTGGTTATAGATGCTGCTGCTGCACACTTCTGATTCCCGGTACTTGGTCACGGCCAGGGGGTACCTGCCCAGAAGAGACACCAGGTGGCTTTGGGGGCCAGGGAACCTCCCAGCCCTTCCGAACGATGGCGGAAAGTTACTGCCTTCCCCCAAATGTGAGATCATCTCCGGGGCGTCAGCCAGACTGACCGAACGTCAACTGAGGCTTTGGTGCTTGGCAGGGCCCTCCCCCCCTCCCCCCTCCCCAAACACAGAGCCCCAGACACACACGTGCTCGCAGGTCCAGAGACACCACCGAGAGGACTCAGAATCTCGTAGATAGAAACATGGATGCACACAGACATTTGAACACTGAGAGGAGCCCGGGGCCCTTCTCTGCCTCCCAAGCCTCCCTTACCTGGCCCAGGTGATAGCCTGCTCCTCCTGCCAACCCAGGGGCAGCACCTGGTCGGCCATGGAGTGGATCTGAAGTCGGTAGCTGCGCTTATGGCCCCAGCGGTTCTCCCTGGGACTGGCAAAGAGCAGGTACTTGGGCAGAGGCTGTCTGAAGCGAAAGGCCGCCTGGCGCTCCCGGTGGTAACTTGTCTGCTCCAGGGTCGGTTGCACCAGCTGGTGTCTGGGGCTCCAGGGATTGGTGATATTTTCTAGCTTCATCTGCAGGGTCTGGAAGCTATTTTTGGTGCCTACAGGTGTGCAGGAAGAAGGAGGATGAGAACCAAGCCCCCTGACCTGAAATATCCTCATTTTGTGCTCGGATCCCCATCCCAGACGCCCTCTGAGAGCAAACCACCAGGAGAGGAGCACAGAGGATCCTGGGGATGCACACCGAGCTTGCTGTAAGGGTAGGAGGAAGGGATTAAAACCAAGAAACCGTGGAGGAATGAGGAGAAGACTCCGAGTCAGGCCTGTTCTGATAGTGATTTGAGGTCAAGCCAAGTCTGTCATGATGCCCCTGCCATATTCTATGGGGACATCATCAATCCAGGAGACAAGGAGTATTGTGGATGACATCTTAGGGTGCTGGGCAGCGACATTTCCTATACTCCAAGGCAATGTCTCCACCGTAACCCTCTGCAAGTGCACCTTTCTGCCTAATCCATCCCCTTGCGGGGGGGCCAATGCAGCCCCCCTGCTGGGGAAGGGCAGGGTGTCACATTCACTGCTTTTCAGGGGCTCACAGATTTCTAGCAAAGGCTCCTGATTTTATGATGCAAGTGTTTGGTGGGAGGGTCTTTCCAGAGCCCAAGTCCTACCTGCCACATCCAGGTCGACGCGGTAATGCACTAAGTGAGTGTGCATGTTGCCAAGCAGGTGTGTGTGCAAGCGGGTCCCATGGCGCAGCCCCTCTGGGGTATAGAAGGTGGCGTGGACGTAGCCGGTGGCATGCATCTTGGCCTCCATCACCCCGTTGGGGTAGAAGATGAAGTCCCAGATGTAGTCATAGTTGTAGACTGTTGACGTTGTTCGTAGCACCAGCACCTGGCCCTGCAGGCCTGCATAGAAGTTGAAGCCGCCGCTGAAGTTGGAATTGAAGTGTCGCCTGAGGGGCACTCCCGTGGGCATCTCAAAGACACAGAGGGCTCGGGGGTAGCACACCGGGTCATCGGCATCGTAGTAGTGGAGGGCATCTAGGAAGGTGGCTGTGTCCGGGCAGTCGATGCCAGGGGCTAGCTCATGAGTGACGCTGCCCAAGCCCCAGCCCACGTCGATGTACTTGGTCTGCATGCCCGCAGGCGTGTGTCCTCCATACAGCGCCACCGCCTCCTGCACGCTCACCTCATAGGCTACACGCTCGCCCCCGAAGTGCGCGTTCAGGACCTGTAGCCCTGAGGAGGAACGCAGCCTGAAGGAGAAGCTCCAGCCGCCGTAGAGCACGGTGTTGCCCTCCAGCCGGTAGCGGGGACCTTGGGGCTGGACCAGGCGGGGGCCAGTCACATTGATGGGGGTGGGCAAGTCCCCACGTGGCTTGTAGGAGGAGAAGAGGGGTGGTTCCTTCGTGCTCTTTTCACTCTTGCCTTTGGGCGATGGGTCCTCCAGAACCACCACGTCTACCTCTCCGTCCTCGTACTTCCGCGCCAGCTCTTCCGGGCTCCGGTAGAACTTCCCATTGTACCAGACCCGCTCCACCGTCCAGTTTTGGGCGTCGGTGCTTCTGTGATCCAGGAGGAGCTCCAGCCCAGTGGGGTGCAAGAAGTAGCCTTCTACAAAGCGCTGCAAGATAAACCAAGAGCGGCGCTCGCCGGAGGCCAGGCCCCGAGGCGCCACGTCTGTGAAAGTCAGGCATCGGGAGTGACAATCTTGGTAGGAGAAGCCTGTGGTATCGAGGAAAAACTGGTGCAGGGGCTTCGTGGCCTCCTTCAGGGCGTGGCCCAGGAGGGCATACTCCGCCGAGGAGATGGGCCTGGAGGCCCAGGTGGCCTGGTGCCCAGGCTTGGGGGGCAGCTCTCTCATGTAGTAGGGCCATGGCAGGGGCCCCACAGCGAACTCGGTGATGTTGGGGTGCTCCTGGGCTCCGAAGAAGATGACGGCACGTGCCTCCCGAGCGGGAGGCCTTCCACCTTTGTCCAGAAATTTCAGTACTTGTTGCTTCTTGGGCAGCAGCATCTCAATGAGGAACACGGAGTTCTTGGCCATGGTCGGTGTTCGGGAAGGCTCCAGCCTCAGCTCCTTATGGGACCAGAGGAAGTTGCGCACGGCCTTCAGCTCTTGGGCACTCAGGTCCTCGAACACCCTGGCCTTGTGGTGCAGGGTCCGTGGGGTGCACTTGGTTGCGGCCACTGTCTGCAGCGCCAAGATGGTGGCAATGGCCCAGCCAAGGGCCAGGGTCTCTCCCTGCATGGCTCTGGAATGGAGTAGCAGAGATGAACTTAGTTGTTTTATGGGAGGAAGTGAGTTTCCACGAGCCCTGCACAGCGATGTCCCTTGGCTGGGTGGTTTTCCTGCAGCCGCAGCCCCCTCCCTCACCCATTCCTGTGGGAGCCAGGCCTCCATGGCAGCTGGGGCCCCAATGCTGCTCAGGTCTGTGCTTCCCATCAATTGTAATTGTGCCCTCTCCTTGCTCATCTGCAGGCCTCTGCGAGTCCTGTGCATTTTCTTACCTAATGAGCTCGTTTTGCCCTTTTCTGTGTATTTGCTCAGCAGGGCAGAACTTTGGGTTCTTACCTCTCCACCTTGAGTGCTAGTTGTGTCATTAGGTATTGACAGCAAAACTACATTTCTGATACAATATGATATTTTTCATGTAGATACATTTTGAAATTTAGTGTAGAAGGTCAAAGAGTCAGCCCCAGGGTCAGGCTGCTTGTGCTCGGGTCCTCGTATGTGCTACCACTAGGACCAGCTGTGTGACCTTGGGCAAGTGGCTCAGGGTCTCTGGGCCTCCACTTTTTCAACTACACAATGGAAATAATGACTGCGACAGCTACCTCTAGAACTGATGCAAGAAACAAATTGGACAATAAAGATAACGTGTTTAGAACTATGCCTACCTTCTAGGAAGCACCCAAGAAATGCTAGCTACTCTTCTTTTTAATTTTTTTTAAGTTTATTTATTCATTTTGAGAGAGAGAGGGAGAGAGAGAGCGCATGAATCAGGGAGGGGCAGAGAGAGAGAGAGAGAGAGAGAGAGAGAGAGAAAATCCCAAGCAGGCTCTGCGCTGACAGCCTGATGCGGGGCTCAAACTCAAGAACCATGAGATCATGAGCTGAGCCGAAGTCAAGAGTCGGACGCTAAACTGCCTGAGCCACCCAGGCGCCCCTCCTCTTCTTTTTAAAGTCAACTATGAAGATACGGTCTGTGATACCAACATACGTAAAAATGGAAGCAATGTAAAGTAATTCGACTGTGATTAGGCTGTAGACCTGTGGCTCTGAGGGTGCGGACGGGGTGGCCAGCCCTGCTCCAGAATGTTTTGACACTTCTGGTGGAGCCCCCAGCTTGCGGCTGCTGGACCATCCACGCAATGTGGAGCCATCCCAGGTGGCATTCAGGGAGATGCCTCTCCCCCTTCCATTTTGGGGGACTGTGTCAGGCTTTTCACGTCATTTCCCCCCCCCCCCCAGGGCAGCCACTAGAGCCCCCTCTGGGTTTCTTATCTTCTCCCCTGGCCCTGGTGGGAGGGCCCTAGGGACTCACAGGAGACTTCGGGACTGCTGGGTGAATCCAGAGCCAGCAAAAGGACATGGGGTGAGCGTGTGATCTGCTATTAAATTTGCCAAGGCTCACCGCCCCCCGCCCCTGTTTTTTAGTAGATTTTACTTTTTAGAGCAGTTCTAGGATCACAGCAAAATTGAGCACAAGATACAGAGATTTTCCGGGTACCTCTGACCCCTACTCATATGCAGCTTCCCAATGAACAATGTTCTTCTCTAAAGTGGGTCATTTGCTATCATCTATGAACTCACACTGACACACCAAGGTCACCCAAAGTCCACAGTCGACATTAGGGGTCACCTTTGCTGTTGTACATTCTACGGGGTTTGGCAAATGTGCCATGACATGCATCCATCATTATAGTATTGTACAGAGCATTTTTTTCTGGCCTAAAAATCCTCTGTGCTCCATCCATTCATCCCTCCCTTCCCTCAAACCTGTGGCCACCACCGACCCTTTTATTGTCTCCAGAGTTTTGCCTTCTCTGGGATGTCACGCAGCTGGAACCCTACACTGTGCAGCTTTTCCAGATCAGCTTCTTTCACTTAGTGATAAGCATTTAAGTTCCTCCGTATGTCTCTTCTCGGTCAGGCTCCCCCCCTTTTTTTTTTAATAATCTCTCTCTCTCTTTTTTTTTTAATAATCTCTTAGGTCCAGATTTCTTTCTGCTTTGCTAAGGAGGGAGATGCGGAGGAGATCCGTGGTCCTTTCAACCTGAACTTGGCTGTTCTTTTAGCTTTTACCTTTCCTGGTACAATCTTTTTTTTAATTTTTATTTAAAAAAATTTTTTTTCAACGTTTTTATTTATTTTTGGGACAGAGAGAGACAGAGCATGAACGGGGGAGGGGCAGAGAGAGAGAGGGAGACACAGAATCGGAAACAGGCTCCAGGCTCTGAGCCATCAGCCCAGAGCCTGACGCGGGGCTCGAACTCACGGACCGCGAGATCGTGACCTGGCTGAAGCCGGACGCTTAACCGACTGCGCCACCCAGGCGCCCCTCCTGGTACAATCTTCTACTCTGACATCCAAGCGGGCAGCCGGTGAGGTGGACAATGGCAATGAAGCCCCAGGAGGAAGGAGAATTGGTAGCCAGGGAGAGCCCAGGCCGAGAAACGTGAGGCATGCCCTTCTTCCCCACTTCTCATCCCCAGCACCCTGAGAACAGCATCCATGCCCTCTCTGTGCCTTTCCTATCTCACCCCTGGGCGGTTTATGTTGCATACGAGTGTGCTGCACCCTGGAGTCATTTCCTCTGGGTTCTTGCCCCTTGTATTCTGGCTCACCCACCCCTTGTGTCTGTGTTTCTCCTGCCCCTTCCCTCCACACCTTTCTCCCCCTGCTTCCATCCCCACCAGTCACCCCTTCACCCCTTCCCCTGCATCCCCCATCAGAACGCACCTGTGTGTTCCCCTGTGGGCTTGCCTCCGCTACCAGCCTTTGCCTCTGACTCCTTGAGCTTTATGGCTCCATGGACCCCGCCCTGGAGGGAGGGACAGGGCGAGGCATGGACTGACCAAGGTGAGGAACTGCAGCTCAGGGGTTCCACAGTTGGCATAAAGCAGCGTGAAGACGTGCATGGGGCTCTGGCTGCTGCAGCCAGGAAAGATCTTGTTACACCTTCAAGGACCCACGTCTGGAAACTCCTCAGTCCTTCACCACTGTAGTGACCAGAGTCCACTTCTGTTTTCCCAAACAGCACATGGTCCTAGATCTGTCTCCCTATCATTCCTCCTGCCGCAGGGGACCTTCCATGAGACTTGTGTGCTATCTTCTCCATTTTGAGCTGCGTGCACAATGCCGTCATCTGTTAAAGTAGGTGGTGAGTTTCTGGGGGTGCCTAGGTGGCTCAGTCAGTTAAGCATCAGCTTTTGACTTTGGCTCGGGTCATGATCTCACGGTTTGTGAGTTTGAGCCCCACATCGAACTCTGTGCTAACTGCACACAAAGACTGCTTGGGGATTCTCTCTGCCCCCCACCTTCTGCCCCTTCCCCGCTCGTGGGCTCTGTTCTCTGTCAAAATAAATAAATAAACTTAAAAAATTAAAAAAAAAAAAGTAGGTGGCGAGTTTCAGAGGTCAGAGATAAAGACCAGGGCAAGTTTACTAGTAAGGAAGCAGCCTCACTCGAAACAGTTACATGGACAAAGGCAGGGGCTGGTAGAGTCAGACACCAACATCAACAACAGAGAATGTGACGCGTATGTAGAATAGGGAACCAGAGATGGAATAGCTTGGGAGGGAGAAGCCCCTAAGTTAGTCAGAAGGTCTTACTAGCCATCTCTATGGGGAAAGGAGGGAGGAGCTGGCTGGGGACAAGGTCGGTCAGGATGGCTGGGGAACCTGGGAGTGGGGAGGGGAGCAGCACTGTGTAGCTCAGGTTTGATGGTAAGGGGAACGTGGGCAAAGGAGAGAGCTCGTGGTCAGAGGGAAAGAATAGAATCGGGAATAGTGAGCGGCTTGGAAGGAGAGGTTCATTATTCCCCCCATCACTACGTCTTGACTTCCTGTTCTTTTGTTCTTATGTGGCTTTTGTATTTCTCATCATTATCTTCCTGTTACTTGTATTGCAAGTGATTTTGGTATTTATTGGCAGCTAGATCAAGGAAGGAGAAAACAGTTAGTCAACCTGTTACTTGTTTGCAATTCCGGAAGGCCTTTGGTGTCTCTAAGGAAAGGGATTAGCTCTAAAGGTTAAACTGATTGATGTGATGACTTCTCTTACATCCTTTCTCCTTCATTGTCTGAAGGATTGAGGGTTGGTTAGTCTCCATTATGGGCTCACCAACACCATGGAGACTTGAGGATGTCCAAAAGAGACAAAGAGAGTTATAGGAACAACTTGACATTGAGAAGTGCAGTCTGTTTCCGTTCTACAAAAGACCTCATAACCAGGATAATGGGGTGAGGACAGATCAGGAAAAGATACTTGTAAAGATTAGAACAGAGAGGGACCACACATAAAAGAATGAAGTTTGACCCTTAGCTCACACTATACACAAAAGTTAACTCAAAATGGATCAAAGACGTCATGTAAAAGCCAAACTATAAAATGCTTAGAAGAAAACATAGGAATAAGTCTTCATTTTTTGAGTTCTTTTTAAAAAAATTGTTTATTTTGAGAGAGAGTGAGAGCAAGCAGGGGTGGGGCACAGGGAGAGGAAAAGAGAGAATCCCAAGTGGGCTCCACGCTCAGTGTGGCGTCCCGAGTGGAGTTTGGTCGCACGACTGTGAGATCACGATCTGAGCTGAAATCAAGAGTTGGACACTTAACTGACTGAGCCACCCAGGTACCCCAGAATAAATCTTCTTGACTTTGAGTTAGGAGGGATTCCTAGCCATGGCTCAAAAGCAGAAACAACCGAAGAAAAAACAGACAAACCAGACCTCACCAAAATCATAAACTTTTGTATTTCAAGGGACACCATCAAGAAAGTGAAGACAACCCAGAGAATATGAGAAAACGATTTGCAAATTATATATCTGATAAAGGACTTGCAACTCAATAAGAAAAAAAGACAACTCAATGAAAAAAGTGGGCAAAGGATGTGAATACATATTTCTCCAAAGAAGATACACAAATGACCAAAAAGCACTTGAAGAGATGCCCATATCATTAGCTATCAAGGAAATGCAAATCGAAATTATAATGAGTTATGACCTCACACCCACCAGGTTGGCTGGAGTCAAAAAGCCAGATAACGAGTGTTGGTGAGGATGTGGAGAAATCAGAACGCTCATGCACTGCGGATGGGAATGTAAATGGAGCAGCCACTGTGGAAATTGTTGGCACTTCCTCCAACAGTTAAACACAGAGCTACCATCTAAATACCCAAGAGAAATGAAAACATATGTCCACACAGAAACTTGTAACAGATGTTCATAGCACAGTTACTCCTAGCAGCCAAAAGGTAGAAAAAACCCAAAGGTCTGTCACCTGATGAATGGATAAACACTGGAATGGTATTTGGCATTGAAACAGGGTGAAGTGGGGCGCCTGGGTGGTTCAGTCGGTTAAGTGTCTGACTTCAGCTCAGGTCACGATCTCGCAGTCCGTGAGTTCGAGCCCCGCGTCGGGCTCTGGGCTGATGGCTCGGAGCCTGGAGCCTGCTTCTGATTCTGTGTCTCCCTCCCTCTCTGCCCCTCCCCCATTCATGCTCTGTCTCTCTCTGTCTCAAAAAATAAATAAACGTAAAAAAAAAAGGTGAAGTTAGGTCATGATCTCACGTTTCATGGGTTCGAGCCCCACATCGGGCTCTGTGCTGACAGTTCTGATCCTGTGGCCTGCTTTGGATTCTGTGTGTGTCTCTCTCTGCCCCTTCTTCACTCATACTCTGTCTCTCTTTCTCTCAAAAATGAATAAAAACATTAAAAAAAAGAAAAGAAGAGTGAAATACTGATACATGCTACAGTATGGATGAATCTTAAAAAATATTATGCTAAATGAAAGAAGCCAGTTAAAGAAGACTACATAGTATATGCTTCCACTTAAATGAAATGTCCAGAATGAGCTAATCTATAGAGGCAGAAAGTAGAATTCGTGATTGTCGAGGGCTAGGGAGCGGGGTAGGAGTGATAGCTAATGGATATGGAGTTTCTTCGTGTGTGGATGACAATGTTCTAAACATGACAGTGGTACATGTTGCACATTTCTGTGAACATACTAAAATCCATTGATTATTAACTTTACCAGTGGATTGTATGGTATGTGACTAGCTCAAGAAAGCTGCTTTTAAAACAAAGTGACAGGGACTATATCTAGGAGCTCCTACAAATAAGCCAGGAAGAAGAAGCAAGGAACCTCGGGGCAACTTACAGAAGAGGAAACCAAAATGGTCCAGGGACATGAGGAGATGCTCCCATGTGGTGGGGATTAGAACGATGTGATTATTCGACAACAAGATCTCATTTCATGCCCGTTGCTGGCAGAAATGAGAAAGCGAGGTGGTGGAGATGTGGCGAAACGGGTAGCTCGAGCAGAGGCCGTGGGGAGGCATGCGGATGATAGAGCCTTCGGGAGGGCCGGCCCAGTATGTGGGCACCTAGATAGTTGCACACCCTACGGGACTCAGGGATGCTACTTCTGGCGAACACGCCACAGATTCACCCACAGATCCACCAGGTAGGACTCAGACACACACTGTGGTGGAAATGGGAGCTGGAGGCCATCTGGGTGTCCATCACCAGGATAGGCAGCCAGCGAGAGGCGGTCAGTGTGCACCGTGGGGTACCGTGCAGTTGGTGGAAGCAACGGAGTGGTCCACATAGCCACTCACTGGGGTGGGTCTTAAGAATGTAAGAGGAGGGGCACCTGGGTGGCTCAGTCTGTTAGGCTTCCGACTTCAGCTTAGGTCATGATCTCACGGTTCTGCTTATGGGTTTGAGCCCCGCATGGTCTCTCTCTCTCTCTCTCAAAAATAAATAAACATTAAAGAAAAAAGAACGTAGGAAGAAACAGGATGAATGATAGAGCACAATACCATTACATAAATTAAAACATGTGCACACAGAGCAACTGACATATTTTTAAGAACAGATGCAAATAAAAGGATAGATGCTTCCCCAGGAAATGTTGCCTGGGGAAGGTGGAGTGGGGACACACACACACATGCACACACACCCACAAGCACGTGTATGCCCACATATATGCACACACACACATGTGCGTACAGACACATCCATGCACCCATATATATGCATATGTACATACATACACACATAAGAGAGACAGGGGAGACTTTGCATGGCCAGTGATGATTAGGTCTATGCACTGGGGTACATGCTTAATTCTGTAATGGATGTCTGTAAATACATAAAAGAAGGGTCTGAGAAGAAAGGCGAGTGGCTGCACGTTATCATCCTAGGGTAGAGGGGACAGGGTGGAGAGGACAGGTAGAGAGGACAAGGTAGAGGGGACAGGTAGAGGGGACAGGTAAAGAGGACAGGATAGAGTGGATAGGTAGAGGGGACAGGTAGAAAGGACAGGTAGAGAGGACAGGTAGAGGGGACAGGGTAGGGGGTACTTTTGTAGGCAGGCAGGGAGGTGGGACGTACAAGCCTGAATCTCCCTTTTCATGTAAAGGCCAACCCAAAGTGTACACGGAAAGGTAAATCACAGGACAGGTAGCACAGAATAAAAGTGACACGAGCCATGCCCGAGGGTGAGTTCTGCCGGAGTTTAGAAAGAGATGCCCCTCGGGACTGCAAGACTCTCCTGGTCTAGGCTCCGGCCCCTTCACACCACATTCCCAGGGCTGTGGCAGCCAAGCACGACTAACTGCGGGGCTTAAAACAACAGAACACTTTTTCCTTACAGTTTTGAAGACTGAAAATCTGAGATGAAGGTGTTGGCAGGAACAGGCTCCCTCTGAAGGTCCTCGGGGAAGTCCCTCCTGGCCTCTTCTAGCTTCTAGGGTCACAGCCAACCCTTGGTGTCCCTTGCTTCCTTGGCTTGTAGACACATCACCCCACCTCTGCCCCCATTGTCACCTGGTGTTTTCTGTGGTTCTCTGTCTCTGGGTCCCTCCTCGTATAAAGACACCAGTTACTTAATTCAGGGCCTGCCCTACTTCATCTTCACTGATTACATCTGTAGCGACCCTATTTCCAAATAAGGTCACAGTCTGAGGTTCCAGGAAGGATATGAAATTTGGGGGACATCATTCAATTCATCACAACCTCTTTACATGTCCCCCCTTTCAGATTCCAGTCCACGGCAGGCGAGTGAATTCTGAGCCCTGAGCTCAGGGCTGCTGACCCAAGGGCTCACAGATAAGAGCCTGAGTGGGGTCTTGGGGTGTATGAGGGACTGAGGAGGAGGAGGGTGCCCTGGGCAGGGGTCAGGGAGGAGCGGAGCCTTGGTGCTGAGATGTAGTGTGCTCCTGGGACCCTGAGTAGGGTGGGGGTTCTAGGCAGAATGGGGCACTGTGCCCAGGAAGGCAGAGGTGGAGATGTCCCAGATGGTGTGGACGGGGTGAGGACCACATTGTGCACTCCTGTGGAAATGTGGGGGTGGGAGAAGCCTGAGGGAATGCAGGGGAGACCATGCGGGACAGAGGTGTCTTTAGGAACGACCTCAAGGGACCGGAGACCAAACGAACACTTCTTGGGCAGAGTGCTGGGTGAAGCCATTGGTTTTGACTTAGGCGGGGGAGTTGAGGTGTGAAGTTCTGGAATTCGGCCTCATTGCTTTGTTAGCAGCTCTTTTCCCTAGCTCATCATGCTCTGTGTTTGGCTCTCGTCCCTCCCCATTGTGGGTGACCTTGGTTTCTGAAATAAGTCTCTCTCTTCTTGGGGTTAATGATTGACAACTGTTACAGATAACACTTGGGCAAAGACTGAGTCCTTTAAGTTCTGGGCCACCTGCCTCTCTTAAAGGGGCAGAGCTGATGGCCTTGGGGATGACGTAGGGGGCAGCAGGCCTGTTCTGGCGGGGAGGGGCAGCGGAATACGTGAAGATGGGTCTAGTGTCCAGGGTTGGTAGGCCAGAGATCACAGCTCAGTTTTCCCATTGCTAAATCTTGACGCTGTTTCTAGAAAGTCACAGCACACCAGAGATAATTGGAGATAATCTAGAGAGTGGGAAAGAAAGAGCTTCACAGGGGCCTCCCCAGCTTCACTGGGGGTCCCAGAGCAGGGTGGGGGGCTGCAGGGGAGGGCAGCTGAATCCCTTGATTAGATCTCTGGGCTAATGAGGGACATCATGAGCTTTATCTCTGATTAGGGAAGGCTGGTTTGCAAAGGAAAAATTCCACCACCTTCTGAATGCAGGGTCATTGGTCATGAGGGACCCTGGTACTATTGATATTTTGAGTCTGACAATTCTGTGTTGTGAATTCTGTCCTATGCACCATGGCACCTTTAGCGGCATCCTGGCCTCTATTCACTAGATGCCGGTCGCCCCCGCTCCCCGCCCCGGTTGTGACAACCAGAAAAGTCTCGGGACATTGACAAGCAGAGGCCTATTTGTTTTCTTGTATTTCGCCATATTGCCCCATGCAGATACTGCGTTTTATACAAATGGAAGGTTTGGGGCAACCATTGCATTGGGCAAGTCTATCGGGGCCGTTTTTCCAACATTTGCTCACTTCGTGTCTCTGTGTCAGATGTTGGTCATTCTCACATTATTTCAAATGTTTTCATTATTATTGTATTTGCTATTGGTGATCGGTGTTTAGGGATCCTGGATGTGACTGCTGTAACTGTTACGGGGCATCTCAAACTGCACCCATATGAGAAGGTGGATTTAATGGCTACACGTCACGGGTGGTCTGGCCGCTCCACCACCTGTCCCTTCTCCCATCCATCTCCCTCTGCTCAGGCCCCCCTAGTCCCTGAGATGCAACAATATGGAAATGAGGCCAATTAACCACCCACAGTGGCCCCTAAGTGTGCGAGTGAAAGGAAGGGTCATATGTCTCTCACTTTAAAATCAACAAAACTAAAAGGCAACTGAAGAAATGGGAAAAGATATTTGCAAATGACATATCCGACAAAGGGCTAGTATCCAAAATCTATAAAGAACTCACCAAACTCCACACCCGAAAAACAAATAATCCAGTGAAGAAATGGGCAGAAGACATGAATAGACACTTTTCTAAAGAAGACACCCAGATGGCCAACAGGCACATGAAAAATGTTCAATGTCGCTCCTCATCAGGGAAATACAGATCAAAACCACACTGAGATACCACCTCACGCCAGTCAGAGTGGCTAAAATGAACAAATCAGGAGACTATAGATGCCGGCGAGGATGTGGAGAAACGGGAACCCTCTTGCGCTGTTGGTGGGAATGCAAACTGGTGCAGCCACTCTGCGATGGAAGTGGAGAGTGTTATGCTAAGTGAAATAAGTCCTAAGAGAAAGACAGATACTATATGTTTTCACTCTTATGTGGATCCTGAGAAACTTAACAGAAGACCATGGGGGAGGGGAATGGGGAAAAAAAGTTATAGAGAGGGAAGGAGGCCAACCATAAGAGACTCTTAAAAACTGAGAATAAACTAAGGGTTGATGGGGGGTAGGAGGGAGGGGAAGGTGGGTGATGGGCATTGAGGAGGGCACCTGTTGGGGTGAGCACTGGGTGTTGTATGGAAACCAATTTGACAATAAATTTCATATTAAAAAAATTCTTATTCAATTAGGGGAAAAAAAAAAACTAGACGTGACTGAGCTCAGTGTGGAAGGCATTTTGAAAACCAAGGTGGGTCACAAGCTAGGTCTTGGGCATCAGTGAGCCAAGTTGTGAAAGTGGAAGGAAACGCTCAGGAAGGAAATGAAAACGCTCCTCCGGGAACACATGGGTGGTAAGAAGGCAACAAGGCCTCCTGCTCCTGTGGAGAGAGTTGCAGGGGTCTGGACAGAAGGCCACACCAGCCACACTTGGACTCCTCAGATGGATCTGAAGGCGACTGAAAACCTTCTGGGAAGGATTCACCGTTCTAGAAGCCATTAAGAACATTCGTGATTACAGGAAGAGATCAGATTATCAACATAATCCGGAGTTTGGAAGAAGGTGATTCCAACCCTCCTGGTGAGGACATGGAGGGTTCAGGACCTCAGTGGAGTCACTGTAGACGCGGTAGAAACAGCAAGAGAACTGGGATCAGAAGTGGAGCCTGAAGAGGGGATGGGGTCGCCACCATCTCAGGATGAAACCTGGACGGATGAGGAGGGGCACAGAAAGCGACTTCCTGAGGTGGCATCTCCTCCCGGTGGAGATGCCTCGAAGACACGGTCACAAGGGATTTGGAACGTTCCGGAAGCCTGGCTGGGGAAACAGCCGCGGGGGCTGAGAAGACAGACCCCGGTTCGGGGAAAGTTCTCTGGGTAAAATGCCATCAAACAGCACCGCCCGCCACAGAGAAATCATTCGTGACGGGAAGAGCCACCCGGTGCAGCCAACGTCCCCGCTGTCTTATTTTCAGATGCTGCACAGCCACCCCGGCCTTCAGCGCCCACCACCCTGCCCGGTCAGCAGCTGTCACCGTCGGACAGGACCCCCTCCAGCAAGAGGATTAGGACCCGCTGGAAGCTCAGACGGTGGTTATCACGTTTCAGCAATAAAGTCTCTTTTCACGGAGGTGTGTCCACTGTCGTTTTGGCCGCGGTGCTGGGGCACACGTCACACGCCGCAAACGTGTGTGGTGCAAACGTGCCTTCCGTGCACCGGGAAACCAACACCTCCCTTGACTCACTTTATTGCAATATTAGCTTTTCTGCAGTGGTCTGGAACGGAACCCGCGATATCTCCGAGGTACCCCTCTATCTCCTGGGGGGCAAAAACGCCCTCCTGCAGAGAGCCATTGGTCTGTGTGAAGCCCTCCTGATCTGTACCTGGAAGCGGGTGGCCTCCCCCTCCGACTCTCACCTGGATCTCCCAACCTGTTCTCCATGCTTTTGTGAGAACACAACTCTGACTGTGGCCCTTTCCCTGTTTTGGGGGGTTCCAGCTGCCTACTGGGTAAAATGTAAACTTATTTATTGGCATGAAACACCCCTGACCACCCAGCTCAATCTTCCTGTTTTTCTTGGAACACCACTCACCTCCAAAGTGCCTCCCGCCCCCTGCTCCTTCTGTCTAGCCTGGCTTGGGGGGCCGCTCCTGGACCCTGCCCCTTTCTTCCCTCGCCCCTTTGTTCTCTCTCCTCCTTCACTTACCGGCTCCGGCAGTCAAGGCTCAGCACCACGGCCCTCTCTTGACCTGTTTTACACGCTCCAGGCAGCTGTGGTTTCCCTTTGCATCCAGGGCACACGTCTGGCTCTCTTACTGTGTTCTTCTGTCACCGGGCAGGTCTCTGGTCACAGGTTGGCCTCCTCTGCCACCTCCTTGTGGGCAGGGACTCAAGTCAGCATCTCCATTTTTTCAAAGCTACAGAACCCAATACAGTGCCTGGCATACAGACAGTGGGTTCTCCTGTTTTGTTTTCAGAGTGAATGGATAAACAGATCATGTGGCAAAGGGGGGTAGAAGACATGTTAGAAGTCCAGAGGTCAGAAGAGTTTTGGTTAATTGCTGTTGGCAATCTAAGAAAAAAACCCTGCTCCAGGGTGAGGTTTCAACCAGGTTACTATTTTTTCCCAGATTTATTGGAATATCATTAACTTACAACATGGTATAAGTGTAAAATGCACAACACCTTTGATTGGATGTACTTAAATGTTGCAATGCGATTACCACTGTAACCTTAGCATATCCTCATTGCATCACACAGCTACCATTTCTTTTTGTGTGGTGAGAACACTCAAGATCTCCTCCTTAGCAACTTTCAAGTATATACTATGGTATTGTTATCTATAATCCCAGGGCTGTGCATTAGATCCCCGGAACTTGTTTGTTCTGGGTAAAAACTGGAGCTTTTCACCCCCTGACCAACATCTCCCCCTTCTCCCCACCCCCAACAACCACCATTTTCCTTTCTGTTTCTATAACTTTGGATTTTTTAGATTCTGCATATAAATGAGATCATACAATATTTCTTTCTCTGTCTGGTTTCTTTCACTGAGCATAATGCCTTCAAGGTCCATCCACGTTGTCACAAAGGGCAGGACTTCCTTCTTTCTTGTGGCTGAAAAATATTCCATGTTTACACGCATGCCTATGCACACACATACACACAATGGAATATAAAAATATTCACACACACACACACCCTACATCTTCTTTATCTATTGGGTGAATGATATTTGGGTTGTTTCCACATCCTGGCTATTGTGAATAATTGTGAAAAAACATGGGGTGCATTCAAGATCCTGATGTCACTTCCTTTGGGTTTATACCCAGAAGTGAGATTGCTGGATCATATGGTGGTTGTATTTACATTTATTTTTTTAAATCTTTTTTTTAATTTACAGAGAAAGAGAGAAAGAGAGAGTACGTGTACAAGTGGTGGAGAGGGAGAGGGAGAGGGAGAGGGGGAGGGAGAGGGAGAGAGAGAGAGAGAGATTCCCAAGCAGGCTTGATGCTCAGTGCAGGGCTTGATCCCATGACCCTGCAATCATGTTCTGAGTCGAAATCAAGAATTGGACTCTCAACCGACTGACCACCCCCCCCCCGGGTGCCCCTGTATTTTTAGTTTTTTGAGGAACCTCCATACTATTTTCCATAATGGCTTCACCAACTTAGATTCCTACCAACAGTGCATAAGGCTTCCTTTCCCTTCATATTCTCCCTAACATTGTTGTATCTTGTCTTCTTGACGATAGCCATTCTAACAGGTATAAGGTGGTATCTCCTTGTGATTTCAATTTGCATTTCCCTGATGTTGAGCACTTCTTTAGAAAAGTTTCTGTTCAGGTAGTCTGCTCAGGTTTGAATCAGATTTTATTGTTATTGAGTTGTATGTGTTCTTTATATATTTGGGATATTAACCTCTTGCCAGATATATGATTTGCAAATAATTTCTCTTGTTCCTTAAGTTGCCTTTTGATTTTGTTGATGGTTTCCTTTGCTGTGCAGATGCTTTTTAGTTTGATGCGGTCCCTCAACCAGGTTACTGTTAAGATGACCACACAGATGGGGTGTGGGGTGATCAACTGGAAGAGAAATCTTTGTATGGTGTCATAGGCCCCTTAGGTTGAACACACGTGAGAGTGATGTGAGTCAGCTCAGCTTCAAGGACATATGACCTATGTGGTCTTCCAGGGTCCCACACTCAGACGGGTACTGCCCTTAACTTATGCTTTACTATCGCTGTCTTGAAATTCTTAACTTTTGAACAAGGGCCCAACAATTTGATTTGATACTGGGTTGTGCAATTTATATAGCTGGTCCTTGCTTTAGAGGATCAAGGGTTAAGTCTGGATATAGAAGGCCAAAGAGGGGGTAGGGCAGGGAGACAGGGTAGAGGGCAGCCAGGCTAGCTCAGTGCCGGAATGAAGGTAGATGAACAGGGTTGATAAGATTAAGGGGTGAGGTTGAATTGCAGAGGGACCCAGGTCAGGGGTCAGGAAGAGAGGCTCCAGGCAGATGGTGGCAGCAGCAAAATTGTACCAGGTGACTGAGGCCAAAGTCTCAGAGCCTTTGCTTCCAAGCCTGACCCTTGCTGGCTCCAGTTCATTATTTTTACTGATTTGGGCTTTTTGCCCCATTCCTCCTATATAGCTCCCCATTTGCTGAAGCAAAGAGTGCCGGGCAAGCAAACGGCCATTTGTGAAGTTATAGCACATGGGTCTGGAAGCTCTGGGGCTGCTTGAGAACCCACGCTCCAGTCTACAAGTGGCACCAGGAAAAGCAGGAGAGCGTGTCAGGCTCCTCTGCCATTGAACTTGTGTCCCAGGTCCTTCATTCCTCTCCAGCTTAGAGACTTAAAAAGAAAAAAACAACCCACATTTATTTATTTATTTTGAGAGACAGGCAGGGAGAGAATGAGCTGGGGAAGGGAAGAGAGAGAGACAGAGGGAGAGAGAATCCCAAGCAGGCTCTGAGCTGTCAGTGCAGAGCCTGATGCCAGCCTCAAACTCATGAACTGTGAGATCGTGACCTGGGCCAAATCCAAGAGTCAGACGCTTAATTGACTGAACCATCCAGGTGCCCCAGCTTAGAGACTACTTATTAAAAAAAATTTTTTTTTTAATGTTTATTTATTTTTGAGAGAGAGAGAGCACGGTGCAAGCAGGGGAGGGGCAGAGAGAGGGAGACCCAGAATCTGAAGCAGGCTCCAGGCTCCAAGATGTCAGCACAGAGCCCGACACGGGGCTCAAACTCACAAGCCGTGAGATCATGGCCTGAGCCGAAGTCAGATGCTTAACCGACTGAGCCATCCAGGCACCCCAAGACTTCTTATTTTTTATTATCATTACTACTTCTATCTCTGTTATTGTTTTCCTTTTGCTAAAGATGAAAAGATGATATATCATCATGCATTATCCACATCAGTACAGGGACGAATGAGGTCCAGGCAGCCAGCTCAGATTAATAGCCAGACTGATAATCAAGATCTTAGAGCCACGATGGGGCTGGGCTCAGGGAAGACAGAAGGAGAAGGGGCTTTGTGGGCCTTGGCTATGCAGGATCAGCCCCCCATGCTCCGTGCACCCGGTTTCACCCTTGTCCTCCTGTCCTCTGCCACCAGGATCTGGCAGTTTTGTTTTACAATCGTCAGCCTGAGTGAGCTGGGACAAGGGCCTTGCAGTCAGGACATGACATGGGAGACACAGGCCATTGGCCAGCTCCTCTCCATAGTGAGGAGAGGCCCTTTCACACGAGCACGGGAAGGTCTGTGTCTTACTAATGAGTGAATACCTACTGCCACACCCACCTCTCCCGGAGGCCCAGGCTCCACTGTGCCAGCGACCCTATGTGCATTGACCTTACTTAATCCTAGAGATGATTCTGGAAACAGGCATCATCCCAAGGCACAGCTGGTCAGTGGCAGAACCAGGATCTTCACTCAGGTCTCTCTGTCTCCCTAACAGGGAGGTTTTTCCCTATGACAAAGTGGTGTCGAGCCCCATAAGGGGGCAAATGGGCACTGTCCTGTAGAAGAGTCCTGTCTTGAGCCCACTTCAGCAGCATGGGGAGCCCTTCCGTGTTGGTTTCTAGAAAGAAGCTTTTGTGTCTACGCTGGGGTGAGTGTCAGCAAAAAGTCCCATTGCACTGGTGAGTATGCTCCTGCTTTTGTTTGTATTTATTAAAAAAAAAATCCTTCGAATGTTTGAGTATATCATTTATTCAAGTTTATCTCTTACCATCTCAATGACATTATAACGTTTCCTAGAAGGCAGAGCCCAAGTCTGAAAAATTAGCTCTTTTGGGTAAGGGTTAGATGTTCTCACACCTAAATAGATGCTTAATCTCTGATTTTAAGCCACTGGAATCTGTCCTGGATAAATTCAGATTCCATACATGGGAGGGTACATTTTCAAGCTCCTGGTCCCCATTCTGGACCAGACAGAGCAGGTAGCTGAAGGGACCCTCAACAGCAGGGGTTTAGCGGTGCTCCACAAGGCACTCCTGGTGGTTCCGTACATGAGAAGGTTCCCTACTGACGCCAGCTGGCTGGAGCCCCACCGCGTTCCCCAGAGGCACAGCACTGACTTCCCAGTGCACATGATGAATGGTCTGCCCAGTATGGATGTTCAGGTCTGTTAGCAGGCTACCTTGGCTTTGGATTCAATTCGAGGCTTTTCTAGACTTGGAGGGGCTGATTAGCCAGTGTTTTCCGTAGGCCTCCACAGCTTTGGGGATTTGCGAGCGCTCAGGGCAGAAAAGGTTTCTCTGCCACGGGGCTCTGACACTTGCCAAAAGAAGCAAGGTCTTGGCTATGTTGTGCGTCTTGGGTGTCAGGTTGGCTAATCCCTTTACGGGTTTCCATGCCAAGAACATCTCTGTGAGTGTCGCTAATCCCTGGGTTTTTCTGTTGCTCAGGAAATGGGCCACAATTCAGCTTTTTCCTGGGTTTGCCCTCGGCTGTCATGGACAAGGGCCCAGGATGTTCATTGTCTTCCTCTTCCAGTGGTGTGACCTCCACGGTGCCCCCAGGTCTCACGAGAGACTGTCCAACCTGCCTTGTCTTTGAGACTCCTTTCCGGCATCCGCATTCTTTACCATTGTGGTTTCCAACAACATCCTTGAGAGTCCTTCCCAGAATCCGCGTTTTTTAACGTTGTGGTTTCCAGTCACATCCTTGAGAGTCCTTTCCGGTATCTGCGTTCTTTAGCATTGTCGTTTCCAGCCACAACCTGGACACCCTGCTCTGGGTGTCACTCATTGGGAAAACGTGACTGAAAGACATCATGCAGACCCTAAGGGATGGTTCCAAGTGCAGATATGAAAGCCCTGGTTCCTGCTCTTGGGGATGTGGTCCTGAGTGGGGAGAGACAGGCCTGTAGACAAGTAAGGGTCACACATGGTCAGATGCGGAGACCGATGTGTGCCCGGGGTACAGAGAAGGGATGGACCACTTCTCCGGGGGTGGGGCAGTGGTTTACCAAAGGCTCCCGAGGGGGTCTTGAAAGAGGTACTGGACCTTGAAAGAGGACCTGGAAAGCCAGTAAATGTGGTGCTGATTGTGTGTGAGAGGAGCTTATGCAGGGGCAGGCAGTTACTACGGGCCGAAGGAGCACTGTCAGCAGCTGGTCCAAAAGTACAGGCAGACAAAAAGTGGGAACAGCTCGAAGTCCACCAGCAGGTGAATGGATAAACCAATAGTGGCCTGTTCATATGATAGAATGCTGCTCAGTAATAAAAAGGAACAGACTGATACTGATACCTGCGACACGGATAAGTCTCAGTGACATCATTCTAGTGAAAGAAGCTGGAAACAAAAGACAAAACACTGTATAATTCCATTTGTAGGAGGTTCTAAAAGGGGCCAAAAGATCTGAACCGTGGTTGCCCCTGAGTGGTGGGAGTGGGAGGGGGGACTGGTGAGGAGGGAGTATGAGAGAACTTTCTGGGGCATATCAGGATGTTGTCCCAGGGCTTGCCAGGGGTTTGGGTTACACAGGTGTATGCATTTGTAAGAGCTCATTAAATGGTGCATGTGCCAGGCTGAAAAATGGCTCTCCAAAATGACCACATCTTAATCCCCAGAACCTGTGAATGAATAACTTTGTAGCAAAAGGAACGGCACAGATGGGATTAAATTAATGACACTGAGATGGGAGGTTTATCCTGGATTATCCAGGTGTGACCACAGAGTCCTCGTGAGAGGGAGGTGGGAGGTCAGAGTTGGAGCTATTTGAGGATGTGGGGCGGAGGCGGTCCCGAGCCAAGGAATGTTCTAGAAGATGAAGATGGCAAGGAAATAGATTGTCTGCTTACAGCCTACAGAAGGAACAAACTGCTTACACCTTGACTTTGGTCCAGTCTCATTTTGGACTTCTAACCCATAGAATTCTGTGCAGGAGAATAAATTTGTGTTGTTTTAAGACATTAAATGTGTGAGGATTTGTTACGACAACAAGAAAACCGATACATGCTTCTCAGATTTGTACCTTTTGCTGTATGTTAATTCTGCCTTGAAGAGGAAAAAAAAAAAAAAAAAGAACCAAAGACAAATGTGAAACTCTAGTTAATAAGGTGCATGCTGAAGTATTTAGAGGACGTGTATAGATGTCTACACTTTACCTTGAAATGCATAAAAAGCAAAATGGATAGAGGGAGGGATAGCTATGTGATAAGGCAGAGCTCATAAAACATTAATTGTAGAGTCTGAGTGGCGGATATATGAGCATGTGCTGTAAATGCCCCTCCAACTTTCTGTATGTTTGACAGTTTTCACAGTAAAAGATTGGGGGGAAAGGCAGTCGACTGACCCTCGCTGGAATGTTCAGGAATGGTGAGCAGGTCTGCCCAGCTAGGTTGTTGGGTTTGTGGTGGGAGTAGTTGGTGCAACTGGAGAGGTAGATGAGGGCCGGATGTGGACTTCATCCTGGAGGCATTGAGGAGCCAACAGAATGCTTTAAACAGGGAGTAACAGAAGTGGGTTTGCCTTTTTACCTCTCTGCACAAGTCACACCCTGCTTGAATTTTCTGAACAGCTGTTTACTTGACTTGAAACACAAACCATCTGGAGTGCGGTTAGGAGAGAGCAGTTAGTATTAGTTGAAGGGTTTCCTCCCCCTGTGTCTGCCTCAGTTAGTGGGGGTGACAAAACTAAAACAGTACAGATTTGAGAGCTCACAGTCTGTAGCAAAAGGGCAGGCAATTCTAGCCTTATCTTTATGGCTTACTTGTTCTTGGAGGCAAGCAACATGAAGAAATAAAAATAAAATCCTGGTATAGACTGAATCACAGAGGAGTCCATTCAGGAAAATGATGTAGAAAAAGCCCAGGATCAGGAGTCAACCATCAGTTATGACATTTCCTGGCTGTGTGGCCTTGGGCAAATCACCGAAATTCTGAGACTGGTTTCCCATTTGTAAAATGGGGATAACGCCAGTCAGTGCCTCATAGGGTTGCTGTGAGGGCTACCGTAAGTGAGGGAAAGGTATTCGGCAGAAAGTCCTTGATATAGTGCCTGGCGTGTAGTCAGTTTGGAAGAAATGTTCAGTGTTGTACTTACTGTTCACTGGTCCACTTCTCAACAAATAGCATTGCAGTAGGAAGCTTATCTGTACTCGTGGCCTATGCCATTTCTCTAACGTCTTTAAAATGATTATTAAGTGTCTTACTGTAGTCCGGGCTATTCGGAGCTTTAGACCTATATACTGTTTCCTCATGGGTGTCTTCATTTGCTTATCCCATTGGTACCACAAATTCAACAAAGTCCAAGCAGAACACATCATCCGCACAGGTTTCTTGCCTCCTTTATCATGGGAATGGCACCAGCCCCCCACCCCCCCCATCAACCCAAATGGCCCAGCCAAGCATCTGACAGTCCCACCAGACTGGGACCTCTTTCTCTGGCAGCCTCCGCCCCTGTGCGACTTGTGAGCAGCACGCAGACGCTTGATTTTTCGTCTGCACTCTGGTCCCCCTGCTGTGGGCATTACGGTTCACCTCCCTTCCCACAGGAGACCCTTCCTGACCTCCCTGCTCCCAAACTTGCCTCCTCCAGTCTGTTGGTCTCTGCCATAATGGAGATCTGACCATCCACTGTCCCGTCCAAGTCCTCCAGAGGCCCCCACTGGGATCCAAGGGCTTCCACAGGTTGGCTTCTGTGACCTCTGCAGTGACTGCCACCTGGGACTCCTATCGCTCTTGCAATGTCCAGTTGCCTGCAGCTCCCCCCTGCACCCCATATCTTTATGCTGCCTCTGCCTGGAACCATTCTAACCTGTCCCCTATCTTTGCCTGGCTGCCTGTGCCTCTGTGATGCCCCCTTGACCATTTCCATCCCAGGCTGTGCCCCGGCCGGCACTGACCTCCAACGCAGTCATCATTGTCCATGACATTGACTGTCTGTAACCTCTGTCTTTCATCTTTGCAACCCTAGTGTGTAGCTTTGCATCCTTGGCATATTGTAGATATTATATTTGTCTGGTGAATGAGGTTGACTCTAGGATCAAAGGAGAGTAAAAGAAAACTCAGCATGTCAGCTAGGGGCCTGTTAGGAAACAGATGGCATTCTCCCAGGGGGAATGAAAAGACTTTAAAGAAGGGACTATTTTCAAAGGTGAGGCAGGGTTAAGGGAAATCATCAAGGGACAGTGAAGCACCCTGAGGCCAGCAGCAGTTGGAAGCCATTTTTTAAAAAAAAAATGTTTATTTATTTTGAGAGAGAGAGAGACAGAGAGCATGAGCAGGGGAAGGACAGAGAGAGAGAGAGGGGGGAAGAGAGAGAATCCCAAGTAGGCTCTAAGCTGTCAGAGTAGATCCCAAAGTGGGGCTTGAGTCCACCAACTGTGAGATCATGGCCTGAGCTGAAATCCAGAGTCAGATGCTTAACAAACTGAGCCACCCAGGCACCCCAGTTGGAAGCCATGTTCACCCCTAGACCCGAAGGAGGCAGAAGTGGTTCTAGAAAGAGGGAGACTTGTAGGACAGAGCCGCCTGACAAGATCTGTGGCCTTTGGTAGAAGGACACTGCCATGTCAAACTAGGGTCTTGGACGGAGGAAGCCAGGGGACCAAATACCTTGATCTCATTTACCTGTGAGGGCTACCTGCAGACTGAATCCATGGCACGAGGGAGTCCATGAATGCAGTCCATAAAGGCCAGCCTGCCAGGGCACAGGGCAGGGTGGAAAGGGTGGGAAGTACATTGGAGGATCAAGAAAATAGGCACTTAGGAATCCCGGTCTCCTGTCCACAGACTGGGTCTAGGTCCCTGAGACGGAGCATGGAGGAAGGAAGGCACTCACATCCATAAGAGCACAGTACTTCCTTTCTTCTTCCGGCTTCACCTTTTCAACCAGAAAAAACACAGTGGCAAGTGAGGAAGTCTGGAGCCATTCCTAGTCCTGGCACAGTAGTCACCAGGGCTCCTAGAGACAGACGCTTGATATCCAGTCTCTCCTGGACATTCCCAGCGAATTCTGTGGAGGCCTTCCTATGGTGAGCTAGCGTTCTCTTCTGAAACCATTAGAACCTGGGGCTAGTTTCTGTAGCTCACAGCAGTCAGGAGTGAGTCCATGTTCTACTGCACGCTCAGCATAAACTTTAAGTACCCCACTTTTATTTTTGACTTCAGGTCTGGCCACATGCTCTGTTAGGAAGGAGCCTCCTAAACCAAGTCTCTAGGGCTGCACCTAATTGGTTTCCTCCTCTTCTATTCTGAGCACCCAAATTCAGCCCATGTGCCTCAGGCGGGCTCAGTTCATGCGCCTTCAGGCAGAAAACATCATGTTCGGAATCATGGACAAGACTAATCAGAAGTAGTTGGAGTCACTCTGTTCCCCCTGCGATCCACTTTTCTTTCCCTGGTAATGGAGTGACAGGAAAGACTCATTCTGTTATGATCGGGCACAGGGAACCAGCATTGTCCCAGGAGTTAGGCTGAGTTGGGTAATGTGTAAGAGCCCCCGCCCTCTGGTAAGGACTGCCGGGAGATGCAAACACACCTGAGCCAGTCCTGACTTCAGGGTTTATGTGCTAGTTGGGGAGGTAGGGGGGGCTACAGAGAACACGCAGGGTGGAAGTGTCGGCTGGGGGCTTCCCGAGCGAGGGAGGGTCGCCTGCTTGCGAAAGGGTTGTAGACGTAGATGGGGGCAAGTGGGGTCAGCGTGATTGCAAATACGAGCTGGGCGCGCAGCGGGGTGGTCCCTCTCCCCCACCCCCCCAACCCCCGCGCCTGATCCCAGGCCCTCCGGAAAGGGTGGGTGCTCCCGGGGCAGCCCTTGGAGGTTCCGTCCTGCAGGGTGCCGCGGGTCAGGACGGGCGGCGGGGTATGGGGCTCGGGGACCGGGTACGGCCTCAGGGGCGGGAGCGCCCTTCAAGGCCACACCCCACCGCGCCCGCCTCCGCTAAGTGCAAAAGATCCCTTGCTTCCGGGGTCAGAGAAAAAGCCCACCGCGCGTCGGGGCGTTTCCTCTCTCGAGGCCACAGCTCCCTGCTCATTGGCTGTCAAGAGAGTGAACAGCAGGCAGGTTGTCCATTGGCTACGAGAACATGGCCACACCCTCTCTCTAAGCCCCGCCTTCCCACCCCGTGATGGGGAACAGCGCCACCTCGTGTCCGGGTAGCGCGGCTTCGCGGGGTTCAGAAATGCTTCTGTTCCGGTTTTGGTTGCGCTCAGCAAATGTTGAATGCATGCCCACCGTGGGCAGGCACTATGCCAGGGGCTGATTTCCCCTACATGGCAGGGATAGGCTTGTATGCTACTCGGGATAGCACCACCCTTCTAAATTCCTCTCATCTCATCCAAACCACGCGACCCTTTAGGAATTCAGCAATGGAATGAGAAGTTTCTAGCTACGGTGGCATATCATTTCCTTCAATCCTTACGTCTAGCCTCAGCTTCTTTCACTGCGTTTCCTTTTTCTGGCTTTAAACGTTTTGGGAAGTTGAGGCATCCCTGATGTTGATTTTACTTTTTTCTCCAAGAAAGTGCTGCTCCGCGTATGAATTCATCTCTAAGATTGTGGTTCTCAATTTTGGGGAGTGTGTTTTCAGTTTGCTGCGACTTCTAAACAACTAGAGTACCTGATTTAGATGTGTCTGCATCCATATCTGTCACAGTAATGGGACACCCTGAATCTTATTTATCATCCAAAATAGGGATTTTAGAACTTCAAGGAGGTGGTCGGTTAGCGTTCCCTCTTGGATTTGGGTCATATCATTTCTGATTTTCAAGTCAGATTATAATCTATAGATTTCTAGCCAGGTCACTTACCACTTCAATGGAATGTGCATTCCTGTTAAGATTTGTTGAAAGAGCTTTGAGTTTGGCAGAACCGTGACTTCTTCATCTTTCTTAAAATTTTTTTTTAATGTTTATTTTTGAGACAGAGAGGGAGAGAGAGAGAGAGAGGGAGGAAAGGGCAGAGAGAGAAGGAGACACAGAATCTGAAGCAGGCTCCAGGCTCTGAGGTGTCAGCACAGAGCCTGATGTGGGGCTCAAACTCACGAACTGTGAGATCATGACCTGAGCCGAAGTCAGTTGCTTAACTGACTGAGCCACCCAGGCACTTTGTCTTTCTTTTTAATTGTACAATCTAACATATAGATAAATACACATTAAACATATAAATATGGTTGTGTGATTAATTATAAAGCAAACTTACATACCTCTAAATCAAGTCATTGCTCAGTGCCCCGAAAGCATCTCCAATATCCTCATAATGACGTGCCCTCCTCTCCCTCACTCCACAAGAGGCATGTGTGCTGACTCTTGCCAAGCCACTTCTTTTCTCCAGACTAGTGTTCTGCTGTCTATGTGTGTGTCCCTAGAGGTTATAGATTGGTTTTGCCTGGTTTGAATTTTGTATAAATAAAATCTCACGGAAGGCATTTTTTTTTTGTATCTTGCACATTTCGCTCAATTTCATATAGTTGTGGGTTGTTCATTGCTATCTCATTTTCTACTTTGGGAGTTTGCAACAATTTATATCTCCATTTTATCAACACTAGATATGACAGATATTAGGCTTGTTTTCGGTTTGGGAATGTTACGAACAATGTTTCTATAAATGTCTGGTGCTGGTGAATATGTGTACCTGAGTGTATGCCTCAGAATGCAGTGGTGGTCCCATTAGCCATGTATCTCAATTTTTCTAGTTCATGCATGTTTTTCAAGGTAGTTGGTGCCAGTTTACTTTCCTGCCAGCGGTGTGGGAAACTGTTTATTGCCCCACACATCCTCACCAATATTGTCAGACTTAAATATTTTTGCCCAATATGGATGATTATTTTAAGTTATGTTATTGTGGCTTTAATTTACCTCACCCTGAATATTGATAAAGTTGAGCACATTTTGCTTTTGTTTTTGTTAAAAGATTTAAAAAAAAATGTTTATTTATTTTTGAGAGAAACACAGCGTGTGAGCAGGGGAGGAGCAGAGAGAGAGGGAGACACAGAATCCAAAGCAGGCTCCAGGCTCTGAGCTGTCAGCACAGAGCCTGATGCAGGTCTTGAACCCATGAACTGTGAGATCATGACCTGAGCTGAAGTTGGACGCTTAACTGACTGAGCCACCCAGGTGCCCCAGTTGAGCACATTTTGTAAGCTTATTCATCATTTGGATTTCCTCTTATGCAGTGTGTCTGCTCAAATCTTTGATCATTTTTCAAATTGGGTTGTCTGCCTTATGATTTGTAAGAATTCTTTTTTTTAAAGTTTTTTTGTGTATGTAGGGGAAGGGGTCAAGAGGGAGAGAGAATCTGTCAGGGCAGAGCCCGATGCGGGGCTCGAACTCACAAACAGTGAGATCATGACCTGAGCCAATATCAAGAGTTGGACATTTAACCGACCGAGCCACCCAGATTCCCACCCCCCACTTTTTGAATTTATGTATTTAGAGCGAGAGGAGGACAGAAAGAGAGAGAGGGAAGAATTCTTTATGTTGGGTTAAACCATACGAAATCTCTAGTATTTGACCATTTTTGACTTACAAAACAGGTGGTTTCATATGGTTCAACTGAACACATTCTGGATACTGGACCTTTGTTAATTATATGTATTGATAAATATTTTATCACACTATATGGCTAATCTTTTTGTTTTCTTCATTTATTTTTTGAGGGTCAGAAGTTTCTAATTTTAATGTAGTTGGATTTTCAGTTTTTCCTCTACATGGCTAATACTTTTTATGTCCTGTTTCAGAAACCCTTCTTGTCTTTTGTGCTGAAGGTGACCAGACTGTGGGGGCTTGGAGCTGTGTTCCTAGGACGTTCTGTTCTGGGGCCTGGGTCACAATGCTTCCACTGTGGGGTAGACAGATTCCTTTGACACCTAAGACTTGGCTGGGTTGGGTGGAGGAGAGAGACCACTCCTGGGGTTCTTCTACCATGGATCCCAATTTTCCAAGAAGAGCTTTCCAGAAGGCTGCTCCCCCACCATTCTTATGAGTGTGGAAGGTCTTCTCAATGAGCCGACCTGTGTGCCACTTGGGGCAGGACTGAGCTAACATCTCCGTGGATGCTCAAGCGGGGTGGGCTGTGACAGGGTGAGTCCAACTCAGAACTGGGATATCTGGTTCCTGAATTGTGTCCCTGGAGCAGATGAGGTGGCACAGGGAAAAAACTGGCTGGAGACAGTAGAGCAGTAGGAAGCACCCTTCCCCCTCTATATCTGGAGTATTGGGAATGTAATAACATGATTCTGACCAATTGGCTCACGAGGAGCAGGTGGCCTAAGGACATGCCTGATAGAGGAGGGGGAAAATGTCATGATTTATTGGATCTTATTCCTCAGTGTCACCAGGGTTGGGCAAGGCAGGGAACTGTCCAACCTGTTTAGTTTCACTTCGACTATCCACAGTGCCTGCCACATGGAGATAATAGTAGATATTTCTTCAAAAGTGCATTCATAGTTTTCAAAGAATTGTGTGAAAAAAGAGTTATTTTTTACTCTTCTAGTTTCATCTGAACAAAACTTTTAGTAGCCACTAGGTGGCGAGGTTAATCACATCTGTGTGGCTTGTAAGGGGGATTTCTGTTTCGGGGATTTGAATTTAAATTGAATCTTGTTTTAGTTTTGTTTTTGAACTCAGTCATTAAGTTTGAAAAGCATACCGTCATAAGAACCAACTGCAAAGTTGAAATAAAGGCCCTGGTGAATTGCTTTCTTCCTCAAGCTAAAGATGGTATGAATTTCTCTTCCATAGTGTTTCTGAATCAGTCCTTTTATGGCTTGGCTGGATGTAAATTCTTTCCATTCTTTATTCAGATAAACGAATGTCAACTCAGTTTGCCCTTCTGCACAGAAGTCTTTTACTGTCAGAATCTGGCAACCTCCTTTGTTTATTGCCTCTGGCAGATCTGAGTCTCTGAGAAAAACCTGGCCCATTTACAAGTCACCTCCACGGCTCTTCCTCAGCCCTCCCCCCACTCCCCCCTCTTCTGCCCCAACAGCCTCACAGAGTCCCGGGATCTTTGGATTTCTCTTCTGCAGGAAATCAGAAGTCACGTCATCCCTGCTTTTTGTTTAAAACAAAACAAAACCCAAAAGCAATTTGTTTATTTGAAAATACAGCTAAGATCAGTTTTGAGGTATTTGGTTTTTATTTTATTTTATTTTATTTTATTTTATTTTATTATTTTATTTTAATTTTGAGAGAGAGAGAGAGAGAGAGAGCACAAGCAGGGGAGGGGAAGAGAGGGAGAGAGAGAAACTCCTAAGCAGGCTCTGCACTGTCAGTACAGAGCCCAGTGCAGGGTCAAACTCACAAACTATGAGATCGGACATGATCCAAGATCAAGAGTCAGATGCTCAACCCACTAAGCCACCCAGACGCCCCTTGAGGTATCGGTTTTGATGGGGAAAATGAAGATACACATCTGGAAATGACTCTGAGACTTTGAGATAGAGATAGGCAAATTACCTCAAATTTATCTCATTATTATTATAGTAAAACTGACTTTTTTTCCCCTGTGAACAGTTCTGTGAGTTTTAATGCATGCATAGATTCATGTAATCAACACCATGATCAGGATAAAGAATAGCACCATCACCCCCAAAACTCCCTTGCACTACACCTTGTTTAGTCACAGTTTCTGTTCCACATTGTGCCTGTACTCAACAATTACAAAAAATATTGTGCCACTTCCTCTGGCCATCATGGTTTCTGATGAGAAACCACAGAAATTTGGATGACTCTTCTTTGTAGGTAATGGGTCACTTTTGTTGGGTTGTTTTCAAGATTTTTCCTTTGTCTTTAGTTTTTAGCAGTTTGATCCTGATATGTCTGTGCTTGCTTCTTGGAGTTTGTTCTGTGTAGGGTTCACTGAGCTCCCCGAATCTTGAGGTTTATGGCTTTCACCAAATTTGAGAAGTTTTCAACCATATTTATTCACACAAGCAAAAGTCATTCTTCTGGATAGCTTTCATTTACCTCTCCAGATAGTCTTTCCACCTTTCTCTAGCCTTCTGTGTGCCCCAAAGGAGAGTCTCGTATTGATCACATCAGTAAGCTCTCGTGTTCTATGACTTCCCACTGGGTTTGGCCAATAGGAAACACTAGCAAGAGATGGGAGGGGGGTACTTTGGGTATTTACTTGCCAGGATTCCTCCCTGAAAGTTCATCTCAGGCTGGCTGTGTCTCTCTTGGAAGGGGACAGCTCAAATCAAGCACCATCCCTGTCAACTTTCTCGGTGTCTGGCTGAAACACAGCAATTGCTTCCTTTCCTCATCTTTTGGGCCGAGAAGTAATGATACCCTCCCTGATCCCCCTAGGTTAAGGACCCCAGTAGGGCATGATCACATACAGTTCCCTACAGTTTGCTGGCACCCTTGTACATAGCCCCTTTATCAAACACTTCTCAAATGATCCACTTCGAGTGTGCTGTCCATTTTTTGCATGGACCCTGACAAAAAGAGTGGTTTTTTTTAGGACCACAGTTGGCCTGTCACCCCCATCATTCCTAAGGACTCATCACCCTTGAGCAGGCAGCTGTCTCTCATTGTTCCTACAGGTTTTGGTACTTTTCCGAGTTGGGCATCCTGAAGAACAAAGGTCCATTCAATTTTTGCTGATAGGTTTTACATCAATAGATTTGATGAATGACTTTTGCACTAGTCATTATTGCATATTGTTTTGAAATTAACTCAAGCAAAGGAAGTCCTGATATGTACTTTTTATTGTGATTATATCATTCAAACGAAGGGGGAAGAAAATGTTTATGTGCAATTTTTGTAATCACAATCATAATCATAATGCGTCTACCACCTAGGTTAAGAAGAAACTATGACCACTACTGCAGACCTCTATGCAATTCTCCGTAGACATACTTTCCCCCTCCCCATATCTGATTCCCCTACCCTGGTTTTCCTCTTATCCATCTCCCTGCTTTCCTTTTTAGTTTTGAGATATGTAATTATAAATAACACATTCTTTTATTTTGAAGTACTGAGGGGCAAGTACGAAGCTGGGTGTGTCAGGAATGGTCAAGACGGCCATCCCTGCGTGAAGATCAGAGACTGGATTGCCCTTCAGCAAGTCATGGGAACCCTTTCTGACAGAAGTCGGTACAGAGTTAGGAGCAAGTCTAGGGAAATGTAGAAGTCACCAGATCTGAGGCTGCTGCCAGGGCTGTATTATGGGCCAGAAGGAATATGGTCAGTGGGTCACCATAGCTCACCTCCCACTCACTGGGCTTGGACAGAGCAAAGCAGAGCCCTTCTTTAGGGGGTGATAGGACCATCCTCGGCATACCCAGGTGGTAGGATACTAAGGGGACATGCACAGGATGCAGACAATTCAAGTAAAATAAGAACCTGACCATTTCAGTCTTTGGTCTGATGCTGGTTGATCATACCCCACTTTTCTTCTATGACTCATGTTATCCACGTAGGCCCAAACAATGCTTCTTTAAATATATATAACCAGGGGCACCTGGGTGCCTCAGTCGGTTAATTGTCAGACCCTTGATCTCAGCTCAGGTCGTGATCTCACAGTTCATGAGCTCTGTGGTGACAGCATGGAGCCTGCTTGGAATTCTCTCTCTCCCTGTCTCTCTCTGTTCTTTCCCCACTTGTGCTCTGTCTGTCTCTCTCTCTCAAAATAAATAAACTTAAAAAAAAAAGATATATAATGAGCTTTCAATTATCTATAATCAAGTTGTGCTTTCCAGCTTCTGCTCTGGGAGATACTCAGTCTTTTTTTTTTTTTATGTTTATTTATTTATTTTGAAAGGTGGGGGGAGGGACAGAGAGAGTGAGACAGAGAATCAGAAGCAGGCTCGGCTTTGTTCGAACAGAGCCTGTCTGACACAGGGCTCGAATTCATGAACCGTGGTCAGATTATGACTTGAGCCCAAATCAAAGGTTGGATGTTGAACTACTGAGCCACCCAGGTGCCCAACATACTCATTCTTTAGATGAAGGATTTTATCCACAATATGCTGACTAGACAGGCTTAGCTCTCACTCTTTTGAGGGGAATTGTATTAATTAGAGTAACATCTGGCTGTAAGTGACAGAATATGTAAAATAACCCAAGTTTCTTTCTCACATGAACACTTAGGCGAGCAGCCCAGGATTGAGTATGTTGTACTATGGGTTACACTTTTTCTGTCCTGTTGTTCTCCAATGAATGGACTCTAGTCCCAAATCACCTTCTGGTCTAAGAAGGCTTGCTCTGGACCCAGCTATCACACCTGCATTCCAAACATCATGAAAGAGGGCACAGTGGGAAGAGGACACAACCCCTCAATGGGTGCTGCAGGGAACTGCACGTACTACTTTCTCCTAAATCTCATTGCCTAGAATTGAGTGACTTGATCATACTTTGCTGGAAAAGAGATTGAGAAATCTAGTCTGCATTCTGAGAAGTTATGTGCCCAGTTAACACCCAGATGGCCTATTATAAGGAATAAAGGAAAAATGAAAACTGGAGAACAATACTAATCTCTGAGGAAGGGCACCCCATTGCTATTTCTAGGCACAGCAGACCACACCTTCTACTGTGCCTGCACAGTTCAGGTCCACTGATGGCTTAGCTCTGGTCTCCCTAATGCAAATCTAGAAGTTCAAAGGAGGGGATAGTATTTCCATTTGGGGATGTTATTTTACCTCCTTTGAGGGAAGGAGGAGAGAGGATTTGGGGATTGGTGAGTACTTTCTGTTCTCCCCAATTTTGTCTCCAGTAATCCACATTGCTTTGACAAATTTGTACTGTGGGGTGTCCAATTTTTTAGACAGTGTTATATTTATATTTATCACTCAATCCTTACATTAACCATGGATTTTAGGTACAATTGCCTCTGTTTTACTTTATTTTTTAATTTTTAAAGATTTAGATATTTTTGAGAGAGACAGAGAGACCGCAAGCGGGGAAGGGGCAGAGAGAGGGGCAGGACAGAAGATATGAAGCAGGCTCTGCACTGACAGCAGTGAGCTAGATGCGGGGCTCAAACTCACAAAACTATGAGACCTGAGCCAAAGTCAGACCCTTAACCGACGGAGCCACCCACGTGCCCCCAATTGTCCCCATTAAAAAAAAATTAATGTTTATTTAGTTTTGAGAGAGACAGAGACAGAGTGCAAGCAGAGGAGAGGCAGAGAGAATGGAAGACAGAATCTGGAGCAGGCTCCAGGCTCTGAGCAAGCTGTCAGCACAAAGCCTGACGTGGGGTTCAAACTCACAAACCGTGAGATCATGACCTGAGCTGAAGTTGGACGCTTAACTAACTGAGCCACCCAGGTGCCCTGCAATTGTCCTCATTTTAAAAGTGAAAAGACTATATTGCTCAGGAGGTAATTGTAACTGACTCAATGTTGAGGAGCTAGTAAGTGGCAGTGCTGGGATTTGTACTCAGGTCTTCTTACTTCTGACCCAAAACTTGTCCATTCCTGCATTATTCTCCCTGTTGTCTCTGGTTTGACTCTGCCAGCCAGGGAGCTGTCTGGTCTGAATGCCTACCTGGTCCAATTCCCCACCCCCCCTTTTTTTAAAAATGCTTATTTAGTTTTGAGAGAGAGGGAGAGGGAGGGGCAGAGAGACACACACACACACACACACACACACACACACACACACACAGAATTCAAAGCAGGCTCCAGGCTCTGAGCTGTCAGCACAGAGCTCGATGTGGAGCTCCAACTCACAAACCATGAGATCATGACCTGAGCAAAATCAGATGCTTAACCAACTGAGCCACCCAGGTGCCCCTGGTCCAACTCCTTATTTGAGTTTCATGGGACAGTGAGATTGTCTGCTGATCTTGGTCTTTTTTTTTTAAGCTTATTTATTTATTTTGAGACAGAGCACGTGCACTTCCACACGTGCACGAGCAGGGGAGGGATAGAGAGAGAGGGAAAGACAGAATCCCAAGCAGGCTCTATGCTCAGCGCAGCACCCAACTCAGGGCTCTATCTCATGAACTGTGAGATCATGACCTAGCTGAAACCAACAGTCAGACACTTAACCAACTGAGCCACCATACGTCCCTGTTCTTGGTCTTTTGATCTGTATCAATTTGAGAATTGGCTAAGCAAGAACTAAGAAAGGCTGTTGAGTTTTTGATTGGAATTTCATTGAATTAATGAGTCAATTTGGAGCAAGAAGCCATCTTTACAGAACGGAGTCCTCCCTTCTGTTGACATGGTGTATGCATTTCTATTTATTTAGGTATTCATAAACAGTTTCCATTAATTTTATTAATGTCTTGAATATATAGATTTGATCTTAGGTAACTTACAGTTTCCTTGTTATTGTAAATGGTTTCTTTAAGAAGTTATTTTCTCTTTTTTTTAATCAGTAAGGAAATAATTTTTTTCATAGACAGATATTAAAAGGTAAGCAATCCAAGGCTGGTTTGGCACATGCAATCATGCTGTGGAAGGCACAGGCTCCTTGGGTCTTCCTTTGCACCATCTCCATCCTGTGGATGGTACCCTCCTCATTATAAGACAGCTCTTCCAGCTGGAAGTACAGGTTCCTGCTTCTGGGAGAGAATGAATAAAATGGGAGAAGGAACAAGTTCTGCTGAATTGACCACTAGTGGCCTTTTCTTCTGTAGGAATGCTCTCTGCCTTAAAGTCTGATTTTAACAGAGCCAGAGCAATTTAATTCTTATATAACAAAATATTTGTATTATATATAAAATGTGTAATTGTTTAAAAATGTTTTTAAGGGGCGCCTGGGTGGCGCAGTCGGTTAAGCGTCCGACTTTAGCCAGGTCACGATCTCGCGGTCCGTGAGTTCGAGCCCCGCGTCAGGCTCTGGGCTGATGGCTCAGAGCCTGGAGCCTGTTTCCGATTCTGTGTCTGCCTCTCTCTCTGCCCCTCCCCCGCTCACACTCTGTCTCTCTGTCTCTCAAAAATAAATAAACATTAAAAAAAATTAAAAAAATGTTTTTAATGTTTTTATTTTATTTTTTTTAAATTTTTTTTTCAACATTTATTTATTTTTGGGACAGAGAGAGACAGAGCACGAACAGGGGAGGGGCAGAGAGAGAGGGAGACAGAATCGGAAACAGGCTCCAGGCTCTGAGCCATCAGCCCAGAGCCTGACGCGGGGCTCGAACTCACGGACCGCGAGATCCTTACCTGGCTGAAGTCGGACGCTTAACCGACTGCGCCACCCAGGCGCCCCTAATGTTTTTATTTTTGAGAGAGAAACAGAGCGCAAGTGGGGGGAGGGGCAGAGAGACAGGGAGACACAGAATCCGAAGCAGGCTCCAGGCTCCGAGCTGTCAGCACAGAGCCTGACACGGGGCTTGAACTCACAAACTGTGAGATCATGACCTGAGCGGAAGTTGGATGCTTTAGTGACTGAGCCAGCTAGGTGTCCCTCTTGTGTTTTCTTAATTCAGAAAATTCCTCAGCCTTTATGTCTGATTTTCTATTTACTTTTCTCTTTCTTTCTATTTCTTCCTTTTGGAATTCTGTCTATACATGAAATCTAAATATCTCTTAAGTAGTTCTCTATTTTCCATTTCTTTTTTTCTGTCTGAGCTGCATTTCAGATAAATCTTTTAGACCTATCTTCTAGCTTAGTATTTCTCTCTGCAGCTATGTCTAATTTGTTTACTAGGGTTTTTATTCTAATGACTATAATTTTCATTTCTAGAGGTTGTCTTTGGGGTTAAAAAATCTAATAATTTTTGCCAAGCTCTTATTTTTGCCAATACTTTAATTCCTTTTTAAAATTTCTTTAAACATATTAAGCATGCTATTTTTAGATAAGAAAATAGCAATGACTGAAGGATTTGTGTTCCTGATTTGATGTTTGTAAATTTATGCTGAATTTCAGTTTCTTTTTTCTTTTCTCTTCCTTTCTTCTTTCTTTCTTTCTTTCTTTCTTTCTTTCTTTCTTTCTTTTCTTTCTTTCTTTCTTCTGTCTCCATGAAACAGTGTTTTTAGGAATTCTTAGAGGTCCAAGGATGTAGGTGAATTTCTCCTGACAGAATTTGCAATTGGTTTCTGACAGGTGTCTAAGGTCACTACCATCTTGAGGACTTTGAATTCTTTTCTCAGGGTCTCAGATCACCCAAGCAGTAGGAATTCAAGCCCCAAGTCTATATTAGAGTAGATTTGCTTTCATGGGTCTCCAGTCACTTCTTTCACCTAGAGTTTGCTCGTCACATACTTTGATAGGGTGGATTTTCCCCCTAGTTGTTCCCTGAAATTGCAGATTTATATACAGGATTCTTCACTTTGACTCCCCAATTTAAGTGACTCTAGGATTTGATGGCTGCCTTTAGCATGGTTATGAATTGCAGTTTTGGGTTACAGAGTTTGATAGATGCCTCCACAGCAGTGAGCAGGAAACATTAACATAGAGGCTGCTCCTTGCAAGGCCCTGTTCGAAGGACTAGCTCTGGGCTGCCTTCTCCGAATTTGGTTTTTGGAATGTTGTTATACTGATAAGGTTGTTTTGTGTGCTGGAAGCACTGAATTGCATTGTATCAACTTTCCTGGACTGTACAATGTGATTTGAGGTGGACACCTGCTTTTCTTCTGAGAGCCTTGAACTGTGGTCATTGTGCAAGTGGAGAGACTGTCTACGTGAACAGCCTCCGGTAAAAACCCTGGGCTCTGAGACTTCAGTGGGCTTCTCTGAGCAGAAACACTGCATATGTGTTTGTAGGAGTGCTGATAATAGTGACTCCATCTTTGGTCCCCCATCTTGTTCATGTTTGCTAGATCAGAAATGCCAGCCAATGTCGGGATGGAGGAAGCTTGTTTTGCCCCCCCATACATCTGTTAGAGATAACATAGTTTTTCCCTTTCCTGATGCCCGGGTGGTGCCTCAAGACCTAATAAAAGGGTATCTGTCAATTAGGAGCATATAAACCATCTGAGGTGCATGTGAACCCTTTGATCTCATGACAGAATCTGTGGACTGAGGTCTGGACTTTGTGGAGAGTAACTTTGCAGCTGTCGTGGACCCCTTGCGAGTATGTTAGCCTGAATAAAACTCTGTGTAAATGCTATGGAGTGCCTCCTTCATTTTCCAGTCTCAAAGTGCCTTCCAAGGGATACTTGATTATCCTTCCCCCACCTTTGAACTGTGTTACTGTCCCTCCCTTACTGGTAGGAGGATATCGGAAGCCTGAACCCAGACTCCTCCCGAGTCTACCTGATACACTTTGTCCCTGGTTGATACTGCTGTGGACCCTTTTGCTGTAATAAATACAGCCATGAGTACAACCTTGTGCCAAGTTCTATGGATCCTTCCAAGGCAGCACTGAATGTGTGGGTGCTCATAGAAGTCCCAGACAGGCAGATCATAATATCAAGACTCAGTTCTCTGAATTCATGCTCCTACTTCTATTGTAGCCTATTCAAGTTAGCCATGAATTTAAAAATACATGATTCATATAGTTTCCAGAAGTTCTAGGTATTTTTTTCATGGGGCAACTATTCAGGGTTTCTATTTCCTCAACTGTCTTTAAAAGAAAATAATTTCCAAAATGATTACATCTTCTGTTTCTCACTTTTTCGAAACAGCCAAAAAACCAAAAAACAACCCCTCCCTCCCCCAAAAAATAAAACTAATTCTCAGTTTGCCCAGCATTCACTCTGTTAAATCTGAATCATAGGGAGCAGGGCTCAGAGCCCCCCGCTTGCCTCATCCTTTGTACACAGGCACTTGGATGTACAGTTCCAGAACCATCCTCAAAGAGAGGCTACTTTCATGGCCAGTGACTCCAGACCCAGATGGAAGGTTGGGACAGGGAGGAGCATCTTAGGTTTGCATCAGCTCATTCTCCTCCACCTCTCCCAGCCAAGAGAAATTCCCTGGAAGAATTGTGCAAGAAGCTGGGAGCAACAGCAGGACATTTATTAGCACCACTGCTCAGGAGGGACGGGAAGCAGAGCGGGATGGTGAAGGTGAGTCAGCCAGAAGAGCTTCTGTCACGATCAGTGGGGCATGGCAGTGGGCACGGCAGTGGGGGCAGGAGCTGCTGCAGAATCTCTTTTCCCCAGTCTTGTCCTTCTCCCAGGAGCCAGAGGCAGGAACATGCAGTCCAGAAAGAGTCCAGGCTTGAACACTCAGGAAAAGCAAGGCTAGATTTCACTCACATGAAGCAGTTTCTTCTGGTCTGTTTCCTAAGGGAAGCAGAGGGGCAAGATAGCCCAGGGAGAGAAGGTGCAAATCCTTTCCTCCAGGGCAGCTTAGTTCTGGAGCCAACCAGATCCAACACTAGCCTCATGGTACCTGACGCAAAGATCCCTAGAATCCCACCATGGATATGGACTTCCCTGCCTTCCTGGGGTCCTTATCGTGGGGACCACTTGATCAAGGAGTGAGGCTCTCTGAACTGGGCCACCAATGGTGTAGAAAGACAGGCATGATGCCCCTTGGGACTCGCTGTAAGGGCCCTTTTCTCCTCCCCAAGCCATGGGCTCTCCATCTCTGTCTCCTCTGGACAGTCTCTCCACCCAAACACAGAAGCATGCTTTAGGGACTCACCTTACATCGGAGCCTTTTCCAGCAGTACAGACACACGGGGACCAGAGATGCCAGAAGCAGCAGAGCCCAAACCCCCAAGAGCATGGCCTGAAAACTTATGAACAGGACCTGGGGACAGAGGACCAAATCTGTCACCACCAAAGTGCTGCCATCTGTGCTCTGTGCTGTCATGCATTTCCAACCTAGGGTCTCTCTCTACCCCTTCATCCTCAAGTCTGTAGCTTCTTGAGGGGCTGAGGAAGGAGCTGTGCATGGGGGGTAAACGAGTCCAGCACGCAGAGAGCAGCCAGAAACCCCTCTCATCAGACCTCAGTGTCCTTGTTCCGACAGTGAAGGGCTCGGGCTACGATTTGGTGCCCCAGCAGCCCCACGGCTTGAGAGGATCAAGGGAGAACATGCATTTAATGCCTTTGCAGTACTTTGCACACTCACAAGGTTAATTCATTTATTATTATTTCAGTGTTTGTATTTTCCACAAATCTGTAACACCCACAATCCCAGGAACTATTTCTAGTTTGTTTAATGCCACATTGGTGGTGACACTAGTCAAGCTAGGTGTGGAACAGGTAACACAGCCTTACTCTTGTGTTCCATCTTGGTCTTTCCTGCCCACTGCCAGCTGCACCCCTCCCTCTTGCCCCCCTACCTTCAGCATGTTCAGATAGGAGAGACACAGGTGCAGCCTTCTGACTTCTTCTGGACTCGGAGTGCTGGGGGGCGGGGTGCCCCTGTACCAGGTGCTCGAGGAGACATCACAGATAAAGTCTCCAAAATCAAAGTAGCCCTTATAGAAATTATCAGCCCCAATGATGATAGCAGCAATGGCCGTGGAGAAAGCTGCCAGGGCGAGCAGGGTCCTCAGCAAGGCCTGGTGAGCAGAGGAGGCAGAGAGAGACCTTGGAGACTCAGCGTCTCTGGGAACCCAGTTGGGGAGAGAGGGGTAGGCCCATGTAGCCTATGTGTGTTTGAGCAGAAGGCTTGGTTGGGTGGCCTCCAGCTTCTGGGCCTGGTGCCTACTCCTGCCCTTCCCCAAACTCACCCAGTAGATGCCACCCCGTTTCTCATAAATGAAGGCAACAGCTCCAGCCAGCACAGCCTGGGGAGAGATGGATGAGAGCAGGGCTAACACAGCAGATACAAGACTTTCAGCTGCCAGTAACCCCATCAGACAGAGCCAGCCATGGGCTGGTCCTTCCTTGGCGCACTGCAGGTGGGCCTGAAGTTTTGAGCTAAGCTTTGTCATCTGTAGTAAGCTAATGGTGATGGTTGGGCCAGGATCAAACTCTCGAGGTGACAGGATCCTCTGTTTTAGGGACATTGGAGAGCCCTCCCTCCTTTCTCCAAAACCTTCCTTTTAAAGCAATGGTGCTTTGTGAAAGTTCCAGATGGTGGATGCCCTAGGATATTGGAGAAGCTCTCAGTGCAGGATGAGTCTCTGGGTGGTCTCTAGTCCAGGCACCTGTCCCAGCAGGTGCTCAGCAACCCCACAACCCGGGCTGATAGACCAGGACATCTAGCACATCATGGTAGACAGATGGATTCGAATCCTATCTGCAATTCTAGAACTAATCTGAGTGTTTTGCCTTTGGGTAGATGAGGATGATTACTTTTGGCTCCTCTCTCAATAAATGCGTGTGTTTTGCTATTACTCTGTGCGTGTGGGCATGCCAAAGGGCCCCTCAGTGCTACCATGACCTGCCCCCAAGCCCTTGTTGCACACACCCATCTGTTGACATTCATCACTGTCATTCAGTGACCCCTATTGGATTCCCACTGTGTACAGGTCCCGCACAGGGCACCAGGAAATGATGAAGAGTTGACTTTATCTTGTAGAGTATACACTCTCTAGTATGTTCTTCCTCCTCATCTCAATGCAAGTGTCTGGAAATCAGCTATGTCCTAGAGCCTTGGTTGATGTTTGCTGAATTGGGGTGAAGTGGCCCACCTGGTGGGAGAAGGCCGGGGTGGGAAACCAGGATAGCTGGCCAGTCGACTTTGGACAGACCACTACTTTCCTTGGCTGTTTTTTCATCTGCATTCTCAGCCTAGAATAACTGAGGGACTTTTTGATTGCTGACATTTTATAGTACCATGGATGATGGTGCTGGTGCTGATGGTGGTGGTTTATCACCTCTGATAGGAGGTGACTCTGCCCCTTCTTGGCCTGTCAACCATCCCCTTGCCGCACTCACCACAGCCCCTGTCCAGATGGCAGCTCCTGAGTTGCACAAGGGGGAAGAGTAGAAGATGTACAGGAAACTCCCTAGCACCCCACTCAACACCCCCAGCACGATCTGTACCACCTGGAGGAAAAGAGAAGAACTAAGAGCTGATTCCCAGATGCCTGGGCCCAGGAGCAACCCTCTGACCCCAAGTCTCAGGCAGCTTTGAGGATTCCAGGTATAAACAGTTGGAACCCCCCATGGAAGAGAAATGGAGAAGGGAGAAGAGAGGAGGGAGAGCCAGCCCACGCTGGGTCTGGAGGAGGGGAGAGGATGGCTCAGGGCTCCACCAGGTGGGACTTTAAATGGCCATGTCTCTCCTGCACCCTTTTAGCCCAAAGCCCACTCTGCCTACAGCTTTTATGGAGAAGCCAGTAAGTACATAAAAAAGTCAGAAATGGAGCACAGGAGATCTTGATTTCTAATAAGATAAAACTGGCTCAGCATCTGATTCAGAGAGGCTGGTAAGGAGTGTGCACAGCAAAAGAAAGTTCTTCTTTTCCTGATGTGGGGAGCATGGGCACCCCTCTGGGCCCCTACTCACCCAGGAGGCCACCAGTATCCGGCTCCTGCTCCTGGTCTGGGAGAGGTCGCTGGAGATGGGGGAACGAAGCAAGGAGCATCCACTTATCAGGAGTTTGGCCAGAGCTGACTCCTGGTGGATGTGCACATCAATGTGGGTGGGCTGCAGGGCTCCAGGGGCCACCTCATCACTGTCTACTGTCCCCATGCCCGTGGACATCTTTCTGGGAGGGAGGAGGAAGGGAGTGTCAGGGAGAGCATTGGCAGAATGTTTCCAAAGATTTCACTGGCCTTTGGGATTGGTGGAGGTCCCTGATCACAGAGCAACATCCCTGGCCCTTTCTTGAGAGGTGTCCTGTCAGGACAGCTTAACTCTCCTGGTGCTGTGGCAAATGCTGAGCCCACTGGAGCCTCCCCCTTCACCCTCAACCTGCTGTCCCCCCATCATCCCATGGCCTTGAGGTCTGCACCAAGCAGTGCCCTGGATTCCTCACCTCTCCAGACTCTTCCCAACCTGCATGTGCCATCGCGGTCCCCACCCGGAGCCCTTGGGCTCCTGGGAAGAACCCAAGTGACGGGCTTCCAGGTGAACTTCTGTTGCCGCAGGTGCTCCACAGAGGGCCCGGGGATCCCCCTCAGCCCCTAAACACCTCCCTCTCTACCAACAGCCATTCAGCTCTGCACGGCCTGTTCAAGCTGCGCTCCCCACTCCCACACACATCACACATAAGGAAGGACCAAGTTGTGTGCCTGTGGAGGTGGAGGTCAAGGCCAGACTGACTTGGTATCAAAGAGGGACACACCTGCCTTCTGCTCCTGCCACCTTCCTGGAGTCCATTCTCCACAGGCAGTTGGTCCCTCCCTCCCACCATCCTCAGCAAGTTCTGGACCAGGCTTTGGAGGCTTGTGAGGGGGCGGATGGGAGTCCGGTGGGGAAGGGTCCTGGGAAAGGGTTGCCTGGCTGTGGGCTTGCCTCACCTGCTCTCTCTTTGGGTTTCCGGATGGGGGACGGCAGGGAGTGTGCCAACAGGGAGGGCTGAGCTGGAGCTGGGCACCAGGCGGATGGAGAAAGAGGTTGATAGAACACCAGAGGGGCAGGGTGGAGGAGGGGCAGGCTGAATTTTAGCCGCAGCCTCTCTGGAAGACAGCCCAGGCAGAAGGGCCCCTGTGTGGGGGGTTTCCAGCTGCCAGTACATCCTTGGGCTCCAGCTTGGAGAGCATGGGGGCAAGGTGGGTGGACTGGGAGTCCATAGAGGTGATCAGCCCAGGGAAACCCTGGGAAGCTTCCCTCTCCCCCATGGCCACCTGGGCAGGTGCTTTCTGAACACAGATCTGCCAGTGCTGTGAGTGTGTGTGTGTGTGTATGTGTATGTGTGTGCACTCCCATACACACAGTCTCTTTCTTCCACCCCTCACCAGCCTGGTTATCTACTCAAGACTGGACCCCCCCCAGAGGGGCCCCTTTGCCTCAGCCTTTTTCTGGGAAGTTGCGGTGCTGAAGGTCAGGCCCTCCTCCCTCTACCCCTGGCTTCTGCTCTTCTTCTCCTTCCTACCCGCTGGCAGGGGCTCCCAGAGGACAGCAGGTGAGCAGGGCCCCCACAGGCCAGGTGGCCCCTTCCCTGGAGACTCTCACCACAGGACATTTTTCTCTTGCAGAGTCTCCAAAGCCAGTTCCCAAAGCCCCCATCCTATCTCACAGGATGCTACTTGCCCCCATTCCCAGTTCCTATAGGACCTGCTTGGGGGTGGCGGGATGCCCTAGACAGAATGTGACCTGGGGAAGGGAGGGACATGTACTGGCTGCAGCAGCCTGGCTCTCTATCACCTCACCAGGCCTCACCCTACCTTCATTGCCAGTGCAGTAGCTGAGACTCAGGTGGTTTGGTGGTGAGAAGTCCTTCAGAGTGAAGCTGGAAAGTGGAGGGCCTTGATGTAGCAGGGGTCTGGTGGTGTGGGAGGGGAGTTCTCATGGGATTGGCCTGGTCCAGAGGTAGAGCAGGGGGCTCAGCTGAGCTGGGATTGTAATGTGTTGGGGGAAGTGGTGGTTCCCAGGAGGCTCAGAGAGGGCTGTTCTGTGATGCTGGCTCCTGGGACCCCAGGGGAGATCTGGCTGGAATCCAGCCGGACGTCCTTATGTATGTCTATCAATAAGTCTGAACCTCCTTGTGTGTCTGCAGAACTGTCAAACACCTGTCCTTTTACCTCCAAAAAGAACAGGTAGGTGCAAGTATGGCACTGCTCTGAAAAGAACATAGAATACAAAAGGAAGACTTTAGGATTGCCATCATTGTTGTTGTTAGAATTGTTACTGATATGATTATGATTTCCATCATTGATGCTGAAGTAGGATGCCCATTAGAATTACTATGGAGGGTTGCTTTTGGAGGTGGGCAAGTTGATTCCAAAGTGCATATGGAGAAGTAACCTAGCAAAAATGGCCATGAAAGAAAAAAATAACACGAAGGGTTATGAAATAACTCAGTTAAATATCCTCATTTTTACTCCATACTCTTTAAAGATTTACTCCATATTCATTTAATTAAAAATTTTTTACATTTATTTATTTTTTGAGAGACAGAGTGGGAAAGAGCACGAGTGGAGGAGGGGCAGAGAAAGAAGGAGACACAGAATCTGAAGCAGGCTCCAGGCTCTGAGCAAGCGTTCAGCATACAGCCCGATGTGGGGCTCGCACCCACAAACTGTGAGATCATGACCTGAGCTGAAGTCGGACACTTAACCGACTGAGCCACCCAGGTGCTCCTCATTTAATTTTTTAAAATAAATTTACTCCATACTCATTAAAAATTTTTTTAATTTTTTTTGGAGAGAGAAGGGAGAGGAGCAGGGAAGGGGGCAGAGGGAGAGAGAGAAAGAATCTTAAGCAATCTCCATGCTCAGCACGGAGCCCACAGGGCTCCATCCCATGACCCTGGGATCATGACCTGAGCCGAAATCAAGAGTCAGACACTCAACTGACTGAGCCACCCAGGCACTCCATAAACCCTATACTCATAATTAAAATTGTGGCAATGGTACCCGACTCATCAGAAACACCAATGGGTGGAGTATAAAGACTAGAATAGCCCTGAATTCCAATGAGAATTTCGTTTTTGTTCAAGGGAACATTTTTAATCAGTAGGACAAAGATAATATATTCTTCAAACAGACCTTATCCTTCAGAAGTTAACCATCTGGGGGAAAAAAACCCACAACAACTTGTACCCATACATTCCAACTTACAAGATAAATCCCAGATGGATTGACATTTAAACGTGAAATTGTAAAGAAATATTTGGAAATCATATCACAGATGGCAATTTTTTGAATACGCAAAGAACTCCTACACAAAACAAAACAGTAAAAATGAGAAGGACATAGGATATGAACAGAGAGCTCACAGAAGAAGAGAAAAAAATGGCTCTTAGACATAGGAAACAATGACCAATATCATTCATAATAAGAGAATTGTGGATTGAAATTATACTGGAATAGTCACAGAAAGCAGATCAGTGGTTGCCTCAGGCCAGGGGTTGGGAGGCTTACTGGGCAGGGAACATTGCAGAACCTTTTGCAACATAGAAATGTTCTCTGTCTTGATTGTAGTTGGGGTTGTACAAATGTATGAATTTGTCCAATGTCGCTGAGATATACACTGGAAGGGGGCAGTATATTACATAAAACTAATTAAAATCTAAAATGAAATGTAATTTTCCTGATATGCATTCGAAAAAGACTTAAAGATTTGCTGACACCTTCCTCTGGTCATGGAGAGGGGCAGTGGACCTTCTTCCATCTTGCTCCTAAGTGTGAATTTCATGGGGTAGCTCCATAGAGGGCAGTATCTATTCAAGTGACAAATGCTTATCCCATTTACCTGCCAATTGTTTGTAACCAATTATTCACTGGTTTGTAAGAGACAATTATTGTTTGCAAGAGAAAATAAATGTCTACCAATAGAAGACTGCTTAAAATTCATGATGCGTTCCTACAACAGAATACTTTGCAGCTGGACAAATGAGTGAGAAAGGATCATTTTTGAATACAGTTCTGTGAACAAATCATTGTGCAGACAGTGTATGTAGTATCCTGCCATTTGTGGACAAAGGGGGAAGAGAATATTTTTATATGTTTTTGTGTGCAAAAAATGTCACTGTAGGATATAGAAGAAAATGATAATATTAGTTTCTGACTAGAAGGCAACTTGGTGGTGGGAGAGCAAGAGAGGGAGGGTTTTATATCTTTTATATCTTTTGAATTTTTTCACCATATGGAAGTGTCATGTGTAAATATGTATACTAAGTAAATAATTCAGATTCCTTTCTTTGTCCAACCCAAGACCCAGACAAACCATATCAGACAATTCTGGGGAGAGACCCAAGAATATACGTGGTGAAGAACTCTAGAGGTGATTTGGATTTGCATCCCAGATTAAGGCCAGGTGACATTGATACTTGCTCTGGAAAGACCCTTTGGATGTTGACAAGGGACTGTTTTCTCTCCTTTCACTCAGGTGACATATTCCTTTTTATCTTACTTGGTTCCCAGACCTCACTTCCGTACATCTTCTTCCCAGCAGGAAGGATGACCCAAAATATGGTGACTGTGAATGGAGTCGATGTGGCCTCTACGCTGTCCCAGCCCACTCACATCAACATCCACATCTACCAGGAATCAGCTTTGGCACAATTGTTCAAAGCTGGGGCCTCCCTGAAGGAGCTTTTTTCTCATCCTCTGGACACTAGCCCTTTCAAGGCCAGGATGAGCTATGGGCAGCTGGCACTGGGGGTAAGAGTGGCAGGTACTGCAGAGGATGGTAACTCTCCTTCCATAGGATGGAAAAAAAGTGGGTTGACTCCTCATGAGAACTTACTAATTGTATCCCATCTTTTTTGGGAAAAGAAAGTTTTAGCAGGTTCCCCACACACTTAGATGGAAAAGAATGATGGGCCTCTTCTTTGGTACATACAGCACGGGCTGTCCCAGCTGGAGGTGGGGGATAGGTGGAAGAATCCCTGGGGGCTGTTAGCTCAGTTGAATGGAACCCATGTGAACTGAGGGCCTGCAGATGTGAGGCAATATCATAAGCACTTCAGGGAGAATTACAGAGAGAATCCCTAGGCTGTAACCTAAAAGTGCTCAACATCCATCAGAGGGGATCAGATCACTACACGCATAACTAGAATTAAAGGTAAAGCAGGTGAGATCCTTGGGAATTGACCTGCAGGAGTTGGCATCTGAGCCAGACCTTGAATGGAGGAAGAGTGCATGTAGACAGAGGTGAAAGATGGAAGAAAAAAAAAAAATCCCACGTCAGGAGAATGGCAGGAGCAAGGAGGGAGAAGAGAGTATGCATCGGGCAAGTCCCATCAGAGATAAGAGAATGAGGTTTCTGGCAGATCAGACTGGAAATGCAGCCTAGGGCCCTATTGCTGAGAGCCTTGAGTGACAAGGTGAGAAGTTGTCCTGAATCAGCATCAGTGGTGGGATGGCTGTGGGTGGCTTCTGAGCAGGAACCTGGGCTCTGGGCTGCCTCACAGCTGGGAATTGTCCAGATAAGAAGGGTGGAGGGTCTGCACCTCCTGTGCCTGGGTCACAGTAGAAAAGACAAAGAAACAGAGGAGTCAACATTATCTGTAAATGATGTCTCTGTTACTTGGGAGTGGGTGGGCTTGCGGTACAAAGGAGGAAAGGAATCCAAGAACATGCTGAGGTTTGGAGTGTGGGTGACCAGGGAAGTGAGGTCCTGGAAGTCAGGAGAATAAGACACTGGGGGTGCAAGTGAGGTGTGGAACTTGGACATGACAGATCTGAAATACTGCCGGGATGTGTAGGTGTTGACGTCCAAGAGACTGTTGGGTCTCCAGGAAGCAGGTGCTGAGTCAAGAGTTCAATGTGCAATGTCACAGTGTGACAGCTATGAAATGAAAAAGAAGGGAGCAAGATTGGCAAAGGGAGCCACCAGAGCATGATGCAGTCTCGATAAGGTCTCTGCCAGCCCAGTACAGGGCTCCAGAGCAAGGACTGCCCATTATCGGATGCCATGTTGGATGAAAGTGGCCCTCATACCACTGCCCTGCTTCACCAGTGGCCATTTGGCCATCCCCAAAGAGTGTGCCCATGGCTTGAAAGATGAGGGGACCCTGAAAATGCTGACCACTGAAAGCTGTCAGCCAACACAACTCTTTTTTTCTCTTGAAGGGAGTCCTTTCATCCCATCTTGGATGGGATGATGGGATTCCCAAGGGACAATGAGGAGAAAAAAGTGAGAATCATCAGGTAGGATGACAAAGTGTGATATTTAGGAAAAAGTAATGATAAGAATTCACATCAGAGGGATGGTGAAGAGCCATGATATGCTTGCTGGTTCATGGATGTAAAGGGGCCAGAACCTTCTAGAATCAGAGCTGCAGAGAGGTCAAGACAGGAAAAGGAGAGGAAAGACAGCTAGGTAGGAGCTGAGTGGCCATTCCTGGGGCCTGTGGACTGGTGGAAAGGGACCTGGCTTTTCACCTTGTCTTTCAGGTGACCCAGATATTGCTGGGGGCTGCGAGCTGTGCCCTTGGAGTGTTGCTGTGTTTAGGGCCCTGGATAGAGCTGTGTGCCTCAGGCTGCACCTTCTGGGCAGGGTCTGTGGTGAGTAAGGAAGGGGCTGTAAGCTCAGTGGGAGGCAAGTGGTTATGGGTGAGGAGAAAGTTCCTTTGGATCTGGGTCAGAGATTTGGGGAAGAAACCAAACACCCAGATCCAAATGCCCTTTGCCATGAGGAAGGTGCCTTAAGGGACAAGCAAAACCCTTTTACTCTCTACTTCCCTCCATAAGGCCAGGCTGGGAAGGATGGGGTAGCTGTAGTGGAGCCCATCACAAGTGTCCATATGCTTACTTTCTTTGTCAGTCCTTCGGATCCTGCTTCAAATCTGCAGTCCTGGGAATAAATGAGGGGTCATTTCAGGAGGGTAAACTGGAGGCCTTTTCCTGTGTCTTGTCTTTCCAGGCTATTGTAGCAGGAGCTGGGGCCATTGTCTATGAGAAGCACCGGGGAAAACTTTCAGTGAGTCTTGGGTGTCCTCTGCCCCCTCCTATGTCTGTTTTTCTGCCCTAGTTTTCGGTCTTCTTCCCTTTGGTCCCTGATACCTTGGGATCTTTGCTACTGGGGGGATGGGGAGGGATTTCTGGGCCAGGAAGTGAAGAAGAAGAGACAAGTTTGGAGCCAGGACCTTATGGCTCTATCCTTAATAAGGAGGGTCTGAGCCCCTGCACTTCTCCCTCTTAGGGCTGCATATCAGGTCTGCTCATGCTGGCTGGTGTCGCCACAGCCATGGCTGCTGTTGTCCTTTGTGTGAATAGCTTAACCTGGCAAAGTGATGGCTTCTATGACATCGACTATGTGTGTGATTACCCAGAACCTGCTGCCACAACCACTCGGTACCAAGAGACATGGCAAAGAAGTCACAAGTCACATTGGACAGAGGATAGATGTAAAACCTACATGCAAATACTGATGGTGAGAAGAGTCCAGTCTTCCAGAGATCTATCACAAGGCTCTATTCGCAAGGAGCTAGGGCACCAGAGGGCAAAGATGTAGGCTTTTTGAGCGTGGACCTAGGTCTGTGGTTCAGGAGGTTTTAACTTAGCTGGAGACATATTTCAGACCCTCATGGCATATGAATTCCCTGAATCAAAGGGAATGAGGGGCAAAGAGGAGACACTGAAGAGAGGACATCATGGAATTCCTTTCTAGCTTTCCTGGTGTGCCCCTGTCCCAGTTATCTATTGTTGTATAACACAACACCCAACACGTTGTGGCTTAAAACTGTAACTTGTTATTATTTTTTACATTCTGTGGGTTGGCTGGACTCAGGCAGTCTTCACTTGGGTTTTTTTTCATGCAGTTGTAGTCGGATGTCAGTTGGGGGTGAAGTCGTCTGAGAGCTCATTTGGGCTGGATCTCCAAGATGGCTCTCACATGGCTGGGAGCCCAGCTGAGGCCATCAACCAGAGAGCCTACAATGGCTCCTGCATGCGGCTTGGGCTTGGGCTTCTCACGGCATGGCAACTAGGTTCCAACAGGAAGTATCTCACTGTGCATATTTTAAGAGGCAGGAAATGGAAACTGCCAGGCATAGTGTCACCCTCCACTGTATTTTATTGTTCAAAACAATTATAGGCTGTTCCAGATTCGAGGGGTGGAGAAACAGACCTGCCTCTTCATAAGGTGTGGTAAGGTCACATTGCAGACCACTATGGCGTAGAGCTGTCGCTGTCCACTAGTTGGAAAATGCACTCCGTTTTTGTGGGAAGTAGTTGGTTGGACAGAGTCTGACACCTGGCTGGGTTGATAAGATGGTTGTAAGAGCAGAATCAGAGGAGCAGACTCCTGACTATCTCTTTTTCTTCTTTCATCTCTAGAACTTGTTCCTAGGAATTCGTGCTCTGCTCCTGGCTGTCTGTGTCCTGCAGGTCATTGTATCTTTGGCTTCCCTGAGCGTGGGTCTTCGAAGCTTGTGTGGCCAGAGCTCTCGGCCCCTGGTGAGTTTTCGAGGATGCACTGGGGAAAGAATGGGTCTATTTGGTGAAGCTCTGGGAAAATGGAGGGTCATCAGGGAGCACGGCTCAGTTGCTTTCTGGAACATGGCTGAGCCCTTTGCTGTGCGAGGAGCACGTGCCAGCACCGTGTCTGGGTTGGCCTCTGCCCTCTGCCTCTCCAGGCCCTCCTTTGCCCCTTTCTGTCCCAGATCTCTGGCTAGCTCACCCTCCTCTGTATCTTTTCCTTCACCTCCTCTTTCCTTTCCCAATTTCAAGTTCTATGAAGCTAACAAGGTCCTGTCTTTTCTCCCACAATTATTGACTTCTCCCTGTTTTTTTCAGGATGAGGAAGGGACAGAGAAGAAGCTACTGGGAGAGAATTCAGCGCCTCCCTTCCCCTCCAAGGAGAAGACCATGGATGCCATCATCCTGTGAGCCGCCAAAGACCCTGCCTGGGCTCCCACATGTCCCTGATGGGAGTAGCCCAGCGCTACTGGGGAGGACAGCACCCACTCCCCAGGACTCTTTGCTGACCTGCCCTTCACACTCGCCTCTCTTTTGGCCACTGTCCCGGCCCTCCTCCTCTCCCCACTGTTCCCATCGCAGTGGCCTCAAGTCATTGAACAGGTGTTGTCGCATTTTCTCCAGCGCTAATTAAACAGAAACAACAGGAAACATCATTTTGCCCAGAAAAGATGTGGTCTCCCTTTGCTTATGCACACAGTGTGCTGTGAAGCGACTTACTCTGTGTTGATACATATTGAATTAAATGAGGGCCAGTTTGTGACATGGAAACAAAGTCCCACTAAGACTAAATTTAATTATGTTCTGCTCTATATCCCAAGTGGCAAACTTCCTTTTTTTGATTTCCTTCTATTCAGTGTAAAGTGAAAATAATTCTCATATACTGTACTTAGAATCTTTTTACCTATTGAATTTGTCTTTAAGCATCTATAATTTTGACTATAACTTTCTTTGGGATTTATGGGACTATGTGAGGCATGGAGCAAGACTTTTTTTTTTTTAATGTTTTTTATTATTTATTTTTGAGAGAGAGACAGAGCACGAGTGGGGGATGGTTAGAGAGAGAAGGAGACACAGAATCCAAAGCAGGCTCTGGGCTCTGAGCTGCCAGCACAGAGCCTGACTTGGGGCTGGAACCCACGGACCGCTAGATAATGACCTGAGCCTATATCGGATGCTTAACTGACGGCTCCGAGCTCTGACTGAGCCACTCAGGTGCCCTTGGAACAAGACATTTCCCTCCCTCCCTTCTTTCCTTCTCCTTCCTTCCTTCCTTCCTTCCTTCCTTCCTTCCTTCCTTCCTTCCTTCCGCCTCTCTTTCTCTTCTTTCTGCAGTAATTTGTTAGTTCTTTCCCTCTACACACACACACATGCACATACCTATTATTTTTCACTTTCATTTTAAATGATATGAGGAATTTTTACAACTTTTTTCATTTTCAGGGTGCCCGAGTGACTCAGTCGGTTGAGCATCTGACTCTTGATTTCAGCTCAGGGTTGTGGGATTAAGCACCGCATTGGGTTCCTCACTGAGTGTGGAGCCCACTTAAGATTCTCTCTCTCTGTCGCTCTGCCTCTCTCTCCTCTTGTGCATTTTTCCTTTCTCTTTCTAAAAGAAAAAGAAAAAGAAAAAGAAAGGATAATAGCTAAAATTTTTTTCACTTAAAAATTTTTTTTAAATGTTTTATTTATTTTTGACAGAGAGAGAGAGAGAGACAGAGCATGAGCAAGGGAGGGGCAGAGAGAGAAGGAGACACAGAATCCGAAGCAGGCTCCAGGTCAGCACAGAGCCCAACTTGGGGCTTGAACTCACAGACCGCGAGGTCATGACCTGAGCTGAAGTCAGATGCTCAACCGACTGAGCCACCCAGGAGACCCTTTTTTCACTTTCTTTATACACCTATAAAAATATATTATAAATATATAGATGTAAGCATTTCTGAAGGGTAAGAAAGGAGGTATGGTCTGTAGAGTTAACAAGTGATAGTGAGTCTGGCTATCTGATTCCAACGTAGCCAGTGGCCTTGTACCTCCATGTGGCTTTATGAAATCTCTGTGAGGTGGGATTTATCACTCCTTAGCAGACCACGGGAATAACTGGTCTTCAAATCCAGGCAGACTGGCTCAGAGCCTCAACCTTCACCAACCACACAGTGCTGCCTCACTGGGTTGTGCTGAACAGATGCAGAGCTGCTAAAATGAGTGAAGGATGGCCCTGCACATGGGGGTTCAGAATGGAGGGTCTGTGTCTGTCTCCCCAGGGCCCCTTACCACCTCGTCCTTGATAGAGGGTTGTAAATAAGCTTGTGGAAGAAAAGGTCACAGAGACGAGACAGAAATATGTTCAGAGAACTGAACAGGGGTTGGCAAATTTCACTCTGAGGGTCAAGTCCCATCTGTCACCTGTTTTTGTCAATAAAGTTTTATTGAAACATAACCACACCCATTTGTTTACACATTGCTTCAAAGGCAGAGTGGAGTGGCCTCAACAGAGACTGAATGGCCCACAAAGCCTAACATATTTACTAGCAGACCTTTTACAGAAAAAGTTTGCTATCCCCTGGTGTAGGGGACCACAGTGGGGAGAGTGGCTAGTTCTACCGGGTGACTGACGGCAGCCTATATTCTTTTTTTGGTTTGTTTAATTTTTTAATGTTTTTATTTATTTTTGAGAGAGAGAGAGAGAGAGACAGACAGAGAGAGAGAGAGACAGAGCACAAGCCAGGGAGGGCCAGAGAGAGAGGGAGTCACAGAATCAGAAGCAGGCTCCAAGCTCTGAGCTGTCAGCACAGGGCCCAATGCGGGGCTCAGACTCATGAACTGCGAGATCATGGCCTGAGCTGAAGTCGGACACTTAACCAACTGAGCCACCCAGGAGCCCCAGGAGCCTATATTCTTGCTGCCTCAAGTGTGAATCTGCCCCCAGATACACTGGCCTGTGTCACAGGCAACTCAGGGAGATTGCTAGAGATACAAACCCTGCCCCATCCCAGACCTGCTGGATAAAAATTTGTATTTTCACAAGATGTACAGGTGGTGGTTCATGTGCTGAACACATTTTGAGAAGCATAGGGATAGATAATGACACCTTGCTGGGGAGAATTCAGATATGGAACATGGCCCCTTGAATTAAATCTTTTTGTTTTAGTTCTTTGTATGAGCTTGTCAGATGCTATTAGTTTCTGTGCGTCAGTGTTTCTAAACCAGTCCATTTATGGCCAGATCAGATAGAAGTGGTTTTCATTTTTCATTCTGGTAAATAAATGTCAACTTGATGAGACGGTTTTTTGGGGGGTTTTTTGGATGTTGTTGCACGAAATGGTCTCTTACTGTCGGAGTCTGGCAACTTCCCCCTGAAGTTGCGAAGTCTCTGAGGGTGGTGCTCCCTCCATCTCATCCCTCTCCCCTCCCCCATTTCCTCTATTCTTGTCTCCCCTGCCCTCCCTCTCCTCAGTCTGTGACTAGCCCTGGATGTTTCTGAATCTTTTTCTTTTCTGTAGGAAATCAGATGTGAAACCCCTCTCCCCTTGCTTTTGTTTACTTAGAAAAACCAACAGCTATTGGTCTATTTGCACAGCTTGGTCTTGGTGGTGAAACTGTATATATAGATGGAAATAACCTCATGGCCCTGACATGGGGTCAGGCAAGTAATCCTAAGCTTTATTTACATTTATTGAAGGATTTAAAACCAGAGTATAAACAGGAAATGGTTCTATTTTTATTCCCTAATCACTGCTTTTAACTGTGTTTTTTCAACTCGTCATTTCCTCATTGGATATGAGGTCCTTCAGCATCAGGGCCAGGTTCCAGATTCCAAAACCTGCACATGGTCTCACATTTGGTGTTCAAGACCCAGTCCTATTCATTTTCATTAGTTTTTTATTGTTTATTTTTAAATGTTTATTTATTTTGAGAGAGAGAGAGTGTGTGTGAGAGTTTGAGCAAGGGAGGGACAGAGAGTGAGGGAGAGAGAGAGAGAGAGAGAGAGAATCCCAAGGAGGCTCTGCACTTTTAGCACAGAGCTGGGTACGGGGGCTGGAACCCATGACCGGTGACTTGGTGATCTGAGCTGAAGTTGGATGCTTAACCGACTGAGCCACCCAGGCGCCCCACTGTCCATTATTTAAAACTTCACTGGTCAGAGCTTGGCTCCCCTGCTCCAGTGTAGACCAGGATGCTAGACTGGGAGGGACTGGAAGGAACTGTACCCCACTCTGGGAGGCACCAGGCAATTCCCCCGCCCTCTGTTCCATTTGCTGCAAATGGGAAAACTTCCTGGAAAAGTACGTCCAAAAGACAGCGCCAAGATGGTGGGAAGGGGAAGGCTTTCTGGCAATGGGAATCTTCCTTAACTATTTCTGGCCCTTGCAAAACACAGTCTCTTCAGATACGTTTCTGAGAACAAGGTCAAACCCCATTGTCTCAAATCGCACAAAGAAAGCCCTGGAACCTCAGGTCCAAAGAACTCTCTCTCTCTCTCTCTCTCTCTCTCTCTCTCTGTCTTTCTCTCTTACACACACACACACACACACACACACACACACACACACACACACAATGTGCAATGAAAGTTTAGGAAAAACTGTGGACTTTATTTTAAACATTCCTTCTGAAAGTTGGAAGGAGACATGACAACTGTTCGTTTTCACCGCTAGGGGCTGCTGTGGCCGTCGTCAGTATTTTCTGGCTGAGTTCATTTCTCTCTCTCCCCTCTTGAGGCGCCCCCTCCTCATTCATGAGGATTTCTTGTTTTGTTTTTGTTTGTTTTTGTTTTTAGTGGATTCCCTTGACATCTTTTTTTTTAATTTTTTTTTTCAACGTTTATTTATTTTTGGGACAGAGAGGGACAGAGCGTGAACGGGCGAGGGGCAGAGAGAGAGGGAGACACAGAATCGGAAACAGGCTCCAGGCTCCGAGCCATCAGCCTAGAGCCTGACGCGGGGCTCGAACTCACAGACCGCGAGATCGTGACCTGGCTGAAGTCGGAAGCTTATCCGACTGCGCCACCCAGGCGCCCCATTGACATCTTAAAAAAAAAACCAAATAACAACAACAACAACAACAACAACAAACTTGCGCACTTGACCAAAAGGTGATCAATATCCTATCCTCTATCTGAAAAATACAATGCCTTTAGAGGATTCCTTGCTACATGCCATTCTTGTCTTGAATTTTAAGTTCTATCTTGATTTATTTTAATCTCACAAATTGGATATCTTATTTTTTTGGTGTGCTCAATGTTTGTTCAGATTTGCTTATTTCTTTTACTAAGAAAAGAACTCTCTCCTTTTCTTCTTGTAATTCAGGCCTTCTTTCTGATACTGGTTTTCTTCTTAAGTTACATCCTTTCTAAGTTTCTTTAAAAGTAAAGGTCTCACCTCACATCTGTCAGAATGGCTAACATTAACCACTCAGGCAACAACAGATGTTGGCGAGGATGAGAAAGGGAACACTTTTGCGCTGCTGGTGGGAATGTGAAGTGGTGCGGCCACTCTGGAAAACAGTATGGAGGTTCCTCATAGATTAAAAATACAGCTACCCTACGGACCCAGCAATTGCACTATTAGGTATTTACCTGAAGGATACAAAAATGCTGATCCGAAGGGGCCCATGCACTCTCCTGTTTATAGCAGCACTGTCAACAATAGCCAAGGGGCGCCTGGGCGGCTAAGTCGGTTAAGCGTCCGGCCTCGACTCAGGTCATGATCTCGCGGTCGGTGAGTTCGAGCCCCGCGTCGGGCTCTGGGCTGATGGCTTGGAGCCTGGAGCCTGCTAACGATTCTGTGTTTCCCTCTGTCTCTGCCCCCTCCCCCATTCATGCTCTGTCTCTGTCTCAAAAATAAATAAACATTAAAAAAAACACAAAACAATAGCCAAAGTATGGAAAGAGCCCAAATGTCCATTAACTGATGATATATAGAAGATATATATATACATACACACACACACACACACACACACACACAATGGAGTGTTTCTCGGTGATCAGGAAGAATGAAATCTTTGCAACTATGTGGATGAAACTAGAGTGTAATATGCTAAGTGAAATAAGTCAGTCAAAGAAAGAGAAATATATGATTTCACTCCTATATGGAATTTAAAAACACAACAGATGAACATAGGGGAAGAGAAGGGAAGGAAAAATAAGATAAAAACAGAGAGGGAGGCAAACCATAAGAGATTCTTAAATACAGAGAACAAACTGAAGGTTGCTGGCAGGGTGTTGGGGGGGGGGCAGGCTAAATAGGCGATTAGCATTAAGGAGGGCACTTGGGATGAGCACTGGGTGTTATATGTAAGTGATGAATCACTAAATTCTATTCCTGAAATCATTATTACACTATATGTTAACTAACTTGGATTTAAATTAAAAAAAAAGAATGCATAAAGTACTAAAACAGAAAAAAAAAGTAAAGGTCTCTTGGTGGTAAACCTTTTTAGTTTGTATTTATCAGAATATTCTTTATTATACCCAGCTCAAGATAAACAGTTTCACTGGACATACAATTCTAGCTTTTGCTAAATGCAACCGATTCTGGTTGCTCCTTAAAATCTTTTCCCTTTCTTTGGTGTTTTCAAGATTTTCTTCAAAATGTGTTGGTGCATATGAATTTATTTTCCCTTGAAAAAGCCTTCCTGAGGAATTATTTTAAAGAATTCTGAGTCTTGGAATTCACACTTTTATTTTTATATTATTTTTTTATTTTAACTTTTTTAAATGTTTATTTTTTGGGGGGGAGGGGCAGAGAGAGAGGGAGACACAGAATCTGAAGCAGGATCCAGGCTCTGAGCTGTCAGCACAGAGCCTGACACGGGGCTCAAACTCATGGATTGTGAGATCATGACCTGAGCTGAAGTCGGACGCTTAACCAACTGAGCCACCCAGGTGCCCCCACACTTTTATTTTTAAAACCTGGGAACCTCTGAATTATGTCTTTGATCAGTCCTTTTCCCGGGTTCTCCCCTGTAATTCCTTCTGAAATCAAAATGAGACATGCATTAGACCTTCACACTCCAGCCCCTGATCTCCTTGTTCCCTTCCTGATTTCCATTTTTCAACTCTTTGTTTCTACTTGTTTCATTACGGATAAATTCTTCATAATTATTTACCACGTTCACTCATTACTGCCTAAGTTATAGCAGTCTGCTTTATTTTTGAGAGAAAGAGAACGGGGGAGGAGGAAGAGAGCGCACTCATGAAAACAGAGGAGGAGCATGGGGCGCCTGGGTGGCGCAGTCGGTTGAGCGTCCGACTTCAGCCAGGTCACGATCTCGCAGTCCGTGAGTTCGAGCCCAGCGTCGGGCTCTGGGCTGATGGCTCAGAGCCTGGAGCCTGTTTCCGATTCTGTGTCTCCCCCTCTCTCTGCCCCTCCCCCGTTCATGGTCTGTCTCTCTCTGTCCCAAAAATAAATAAACGTTGAAAAAAAAATTAAAAAAAAAAAAAAAAAAAAAGAAAACAGAGGAGGAGCAGAGAGAGAGAGAGAGGGAAAAAGACAATCCCAAAGAGGCTCTGCTCTGACAGTACAGAGGGAAGCTGGATCTCATGGACTGTGAGATCATGACTTGAGCGGAAATGAAGAGTTGGATGCTCAACCTACTGAGCCACTCAGGCGTCCCTGTAACAATCGGCTTTTAACTATCCTATTACATTTAAAATTCTTATTAAATATCTCTAGACATTATATTCACTTCTTTTTCAAATCTTCCTCTTTTCTGTTTTTTTAATGTTTATTTTTGAGAGAGAGAGAGAGAGAGAGAGAGAGAATGAGCTGGGGACGGGCAGAGAGAGCAGGAGGGCAGAGGATCCGAAGCGGGCTCTGCACTGACAGCAGACAGCCCGACGCAGGACTCGAACTCATGAACCATGAGATCATGACCTGAGTCGAAGTCAACCGACTGAGCCACCCAGGTGCCCCAAATCTTCTGGCTCTCCTGATCCTCTCTTGTTCCTCAGCCATGCCGCTGAGGATCTCTTATATTTCTTTAAAAGCTTACTGCATTATTTATTTTATTGTCTGTAGGAAATAATACCAAAGTTTGAAGGTTTGAAGTCTTTGTTGTTTTCTCCTAACCTACTCTCACTAACGATATCTAATTTATTTTTATATACAACTCTTTTTTTTTTTTTACCATTTTAATCAGTATTAAGTGTACAGTTCGATGGCATTAAGTACATTCACATTGTTGTGTGACCATCCCCACCCTCTGTCTCTGGAATGTCTCATCTTCCCCAAAGGAAACTCTGTCCCCATGAGCCACTAACTCCCCCCAACCCCCACACCCCCTGCCCCCTGGTTTCCAGCCCCTGGAAACCACCATTCCACGTTCTGCCTCTATGAATTTTATGCTCTAGGTGCCTTATATAAGTGGAATCACACAATATTTATTCTTTGTGACTGCTTGTTTCAAGGTTCACCTATGTTGTAACATGTGTCACAGTTCCCTTCCTGTTTAACCATGAATAATATTCATTTGTATGCATATAACACATTTAGTTCAGCCACTCTCCTGTGGATGGACAGTTTGGTCTGTAAATGTAAATTTGGAAGTCAGCAGTGAATTGTAACGGTAAACAAACCTTCCTGTTTTGTATATACAAGAGTGATAGTAGGGAGAGTTGGGAGGAAAGCTTCTAAATATTTGTTGGATGGATCAATAAATGGAATGGATTATTTTTTCTAGCTGTGCATAGAGTTTGTTTGAGCCACTTACATTCAATTTGCATTGGGATTAGTGGGACATGTTTGGGTGGTAATTGAGTAGGGTTGTGATTTCCAGTGTGGGGTTAGAAGAACATTCCTACTAGGAGATACATCAGAACCATCTGGAGGCTTTCTCAAATTATCCACCTTTTCTTGGTTGAAACATTGAGGTGAGGAAAATACTTTTTGGGAACCAATGGGTGAGTGTTAGTATGGAATCTCAGAAGCAGGTGGCCTCAGCATTCATTCTCCCTTTTCCTGAGGACGGCCCTGGATTTCCATTTGGGGATCCTCCTTTTCCTCACTGTCTGGCTATGTGTTCATGGTGGGGCTTTATCTTCAGTTCCAGGGATGAAGTATGTAACCCAAACTTAGACCCCAAATTAGGCCACAGATCATTTCCTTGAGACCATGGTGATTGTTTCACGAGTGGGCACACCTAAACTGGCCACATCAGGGTAAGTCTTAGGGCTACCAGAAAAGACTTTTGCTCTTTATGCTGAACTTGAACCTGGAAGGATGTAGAGTTGGAGCTGTGGTGGCCATACTGTCACCATTAGAGGTCCACCCTAGGAACTTAAGAATGAAGACAAGCTGTGGAGTCAGAGCTGAGGTGGAAAAAAAACCCACTCCAGATGGTATTGCTTGGGCCTGAATTCAGCAGTGCCTGAAGCCAGAGTGACTCTTGATCATTTTAGTATGTGACCAAGTAAGTAATCTTTTCCCTAAAAGCCACTTGCTGTTGAAACAGGTCCAATTAACAGGTGGATAGGGACGCCTGGGTGGCTCAGTCAGTTAAGTGTCCCACTCTTGATTTCGGCTAGGTCATCACCTCACGGTTTATGACTTCAAGCCCCACTTTGTCAGGCTCTGCACTGATAATGCCAAGTGGGCTTGGGATTCTCTCTCTCCCTCTTTCTCTGTCCCTTCCCTGCTTGCACTCCCTCTTTCTCTTTCAAAAATAAATAAATAAACTTTAAAAAAAATAGGTAGAGAGACAGAGATAAGTAACTGGCATTTAAGTTGGTGCCCAGGAGTCTCTAGCTTCCAGATGCTAGGTGGTGCCCTCAAAGCGTCCTGAGCTGGGTACTATTTCTGGGAGTGAATCGGGCACTTGCTTGATTGTTGTTACTTGGTGGGATAAAACATTATGTAACACCAGGGAGAAAATCACATATGCACCAACGTGACTGTCACATTATACTGACACCATTCCCCTAAGTTACCACTCCCTGATGAGCAAATTTGGGTTACAAAACCATATGTGTAGCATAACAGATCGTATATATTCTTTACAATGTAGGCAAATATACACATGCATATATATGTAAATGTATGGATATTTATGTACATATGCACAGGATGGTTTGGGGAGGAAACACCAAAACTGGTGACATTGGCTGCCTCAAGGGGGAGAAACTGAGCAGGTAGGAGAAGAGGTAGGAGGGAGATTTTTATTGTATACCTGTTCCTATGTTTTGGATATTCTCCAATCAAAAAAGTAATTTGAATTAAACATTATAAAAGCTTCTAAAAACTGGAGGAAGTCTTCCCCTACATCCTCTTTCTGCTCCCCGAGCCATCTGGCTTTCTCACTAAACCCATCTGCTTGTGTCATTTTACTTCTTTAAAGCGAGACAACAGCATGGCATCCTACAATCTGTGGGCTGACCCAGCGTGCACAGAGAAGGACCCAGAGGGCTGGCCAAAGAGCAGAAAAACTCATAAACCATTAAAAGCCCTTCTCTAGAATGACTGAGTCTCTTGGGAGAGCTGAGATTTCAAGTGGTCCCCTTTCTTGAGCTGTTTTGGGGGTTGGGAGTCCCTGACTGGACTGCTGGTGTGGGGAGGAAGCCCTGGAGAGAGAAACCCAGGGTTGACCAGGTACCTGAGGAAAGTAGAAGGCTAAATGAGCTGAGAGAAAAGCAGGCTCTAAGAGAAGCAGAAGGGAAATGAAGAACATCCAAATAGCATATGTAGCATCCTTTTTAATGGCTGCGTAATATACCCCTCATCTCCCCACTGGTGAGCTTTGACTCCACATGCTGTATTTTTGTCTCTGGAAACACTGCTGCATTGCTAGAAGGCCCCGACCAGAGCTTTTATTGCTCTTAGAGGAAGTCTTTGGATAAGATTGCTCGTTGAAGGGCATAAATATTTCAAAATGCAATCAATATCATCAGAAAGCTTTCCAGAAAGGCTGTAATAATTTACATTTCACTGGCAGTCCATTAAAGCATCCTTTGTACTTCTCCTTAACCTCCCCACTAATTTGTGCCCGTCGTGGATATTATTACCCTTTCCAGTGTTGGCAAGTTGATATTTTAACTTTCACCTCCTTTACTGTTTACAAAGTTGAGTATGTTTTCATAATGTGGATCGGGTGTTTATTGTGTGCCTTGGAACAGCCCACACATATGGTGCACACTTCCTGGATTTTTGTGAGCTCTTTTTAGAACAGATTTTAAATTTTCATTTTTAAAAAACGTTTATTTATTTTTGAGAGAGAGAGAGAGAGACAGAGCAGGAGCAGGGGAGGGGCAGAGAGAGAGGGAGGCACAGAATCCAAGGCAGGCTCCAGGCTCTGAGCTGTCAGCACAGAGCCAAAATTTTCATCTTTTTTCAAATATGGTGTTTTTTTTTCTCATTTAACTTTATTTATGGCATCTTTGCCATAATAAAATATTTAAAGCTATCATTTATTTATTTATTTATTTATTGGATAACTTCTGTCTCCATGTCTTGGTTAAGAAAGTATACCCAACTTGGATTGCACAGTTTCCTGTATTTTATTTTAATATTTTTGCTTTTTTTTTTAATACATGGGAATTTGATCTTTCTTAGATTTATATATAGTGTGAGGTAGGAGCTCAGCTTTATTGTCTTCTAGTTAGAAAACCATTCAGGTCAGCAACTCTGACCACATAAACTGTTACTTCCCTGCCTTTGTCATATATTAAATTCCATTATTGACTGGGGTTCACTCTGTCCTATGTATATTATTCTATTGAATTATTTGTTTGTTCTTATGTCAATATCAGACTGATTTCATTATACTTAGGCATTTTTCATCCCATGGGGGCCTTAAAGTATTGTGTGATTCTGCACATGAAAAGTTGGGATTTCAGTTGGAATTACATTAAATATCTACCATTTTGGAAGAATGCATACTTTTATAATATAGTATTTTAATTCAAGAAGATAGTACATTTTTCTATTAGTTCAGATCTTGCTTCGTGCTTTTCAATCTGGTTGAATTTTTGTAGTTAAGTATATCATGTATGTGAGTGTATGTATAATGTAAAGAATATCAATGAATCCAGTGTAAGAAATAGAGCATTGACTTTGAGGCTCTTCATCCCAATTTCTTCCTTCTTGGTCACATAGCTCTTCCTCCCTCTCACCCTGATGTAATCACTACCCTGTCCTTTGTGACCATCATTCCTTGATTTTATTTACAGTTTTACTATAAAATTTATGTCTGTTGCTGTAATACATATTTTTAGCGTTGTCCATTTTTAACCTTGACAAAAATGGAATCAGACTCCATATTCTTCTGGGAAGTGCTTCTTTTGTTCAACATAATGTATATGAGATTTTTTCAGGTTGATGCTGATACCTGTACTTTGTTCACTTTTACTGCTGTGTATTTTTCCATTGTATGTGTCTTCTGTGACTTGTTCATCCAGTCTACTGTTGATGGATATTTGGGTTGTTTCTAGGTTCTAACCTTAATGAGCTTTTTTATAAAAATATATCATCATGTGTTTATGTAAGAGTTTATCTAGGGCAATGGTCTTCTAACATTTTTGTTTTTCTATTCACTGAAGAAAATTTATTTATGTATTTATTTATCTATTTATTTATTTAAGTTTTTGAGAGAGACTGAGACAGCATGAATTGTGGAGGGACAGAGAGGGAGAGAGAGAAAATCCCAAGCAGGCTCCACACAGTCAGCACAGAGCTCAGTGTGGGGCTGGATCTCACAAATTGCAAGATCATGACTTGAGCCGAAATCAAGAGTCAGACACTTAACCCACTGAGCCACCCAGATGCCACTTCACTGAAAGGATTTTAAAACTCTAAGTGTTCTCTTGAGCATTTTAAACTGAACTTCTAAAATTTTTTCATCCTGAGTGCTTGCAAAGAATGCAATTTCTAGCACGTTGTGGATATTAACGTTTTAAAATAATATTACTACTTCTTTAAAAAATATAAAAACACAGAAATTGAATACCTATAAACTATTTTAAAAATACATGAAAAAATACGTGAGATTGAGTCCCGTGTCAGGCTCTGTGCTAAGCGTGGAGCTCGCTTGGGATTCTCTCTCCCCCACTCTCTGTTCCTCCCCCTGTTCCTCCCCCACTCACACACACACACACACACACGCACACACTCTTTCTCTCTCTCTCTCTCTCTCTCTCTCTCAATAAAGAAAGAAGCATTTAAAAAAATACAAAATACATAATACATGTGCAAACTCTTTTTTAATAGTCAGAAAATTTACACTCTTCCTTTTTCTCCTTCACTGTCCACTTACCTGCCCCACTGAACTGTATTTTATTATAATAGATTTTTATGCTGGGAAATTCTGATCACCCTAGTCACCTACATTTCTGCTATAAAAATATATATGAAAATTGAGGAAAATGATGTGACTATAGAGCTTTAAGTTTGAATAGCTTATGTAGCTACAAATACAGAAGTGTGTCTTCTGTATTTGGTTATTTCTTAGCTGTTATTTGTACACAATTGATCAAAGCAACACAAACGTACCACATTTATAGAAAAAAACCAGAGTTCTATTTTGGAAATGCATCTCTCAATGGGATGAATGACATTTCCCCCCATTTCTTTCATATATATGTGCATGACTATTATTCTTTGCAGGAATGGGGCAATGTTCAGATTAATTCTATTCCAATATTTTGTTTTAACCAACGCAGGCATTGAGAAGCCTCAGTCACATAAATAAATAAATAAATAAATAGGAATGGAAACAATTTCGTTATGGCAATGCCACTCAATTTTAGTACTCCTTCCAAGATGAATGCCAAAACTACAATAGCGATCTGCCATTAATTTTTAATTGTCTGTTAATGGATACATCTGCCTTCCTTTTTGTTGAACACAAAATAGTGTAAAGTGCTTGACTTGCAAAAGGATTTATCAGTCAGTCATTGGAGACATGAGATTTTGCAGTCTCTGGGAAGTGTACCAAAAAAGCTTTACCAAGATGTATCAAATGACTGTACTGTCTCTCTTACTTTCTCACTGAGAGACTGGAAGTTATCTTGTTTAGCCCAATATATCTAAAATGTTTGGGTAAATGGAAATTTTGTGAACTTTGACAAATCTTTGTCAATATATTTTGAGTGGAAAATTCTATATAGAGAAAAGTTGAAAAAATAGTGTACTGAACTCCAAGTATCCATCATTAAACGTCAACTACTACCATACATGGCAATCCTGTTTCATCTAAACCCTATCTCTTCCTCTCCCGATTATTTGAAAACCAACACTAGATATTATCATTTCATCTGTGAACATTTCAGCACATCACTCTAAAGCAGTAGGACTCTCCTTTTTATTAATATCACATCTAAGAAGTGAATATGTAATATTAAATTTCTAGGCAGTGTTCAGTCTTCCTCCACTGTCATGATTTTTATTTTGCATTTTATTTGAATCTATATTCAAAGGATGTATTTGGTTTATATTCTATGGACCACATAAGGTCCATGTGTTGCAACTTTTGAGTAATGTGTACACTTCCTCCGGAGGCATGTGATGTCCACTTGTATCTCTTTTAGTGATACCTATAATCATTGATGATCATTGCCTAGATCCATTAATTTATTTATTGGTGTTGCAAAATAATAATACTTTGTCATGCCTCCGTGTTTATTAGCTATACTCTATCTATAAAAAGAAGGCCTTGGCCACTGGGAACTCTTCAGGTTGCCTCTTGTATCCTTTTGATATGACCTCATAGAGCCCTATATCTCTCAAGGAAATAAATAAAATCTATACTTTAAACATTCCGAAAAAAGGAAACTCCAGGCCCAGATTATTTCACTGTTCAGTTCTATAAAATATTTAAGGAAAAAACATCAACTCTACATAACACAACTCTTTCTGAAAATAGCTCAGTTCCTTAACTTCTTGACACTATAAGACACTCCAAGCTCATCTTGTATTTTCCCTGTCCCAGCCCTGGAATCAGCTACTTCTCTAAGGAGTCCTGGTTCCTTTCTACTGGAGAGTGGTTTTGGAAACTGAGACCTGTGTGCTGACTGTTCTTGTTGCTCCTGGGATGTATGTGTTACTGATCCATATATATACACACACACACATATATTTGTTTCTCTATTAAAAAATAAGTCACTAATTCATATTGGTATTTCTGACTCCAGTCCAGCAAGAGGGTTTATTCTAGCATTCTTCCTTTGTTCATTTGTAATTTCTTGCTTTGACAGTGAGAAACTTGGCTCTTGTTAGCTGCAGTATATTTGCTAATTGGTTGGATCATAGTATTCTACAATTTCAAAATTGCTAAGTTTCCCATCTTAGGGCTAAATCATTCAGTGTTTCACCATTATATATAATGTAATGCAATGCAATGTAATATAATATACACATTACAATATATTAATATATTAGCATGGTACTATAATATAATATTTTTGGTAGATGCCCTTTATCAGAATGCAGAAATTCTTTTCTTAGTGTAAGAGAGTTTTAATATGTTTCTTGAATTTTGTCAAATTCTTTTCTGCATCTAATGAGATGATTACATGATTTTTCTTCATCAGTCTATATACACGGTGAATTGCATTGATTGATTTTTGAATGCTGATTGATTCAGCCTAGCATTTCTGTGATGAAACACATTTTCATCCTTTTGAGATATTGCTGGGTTTCACCTGCTAACATTTTGTTTAGGATTTTTGCATCTATGTTTATGAGACATAAATGAGGATTTTCTTTTTTTGTAATGTGTTTCTTTGATTTTGGTATGAAGATAATGCTGGCCTCCTAAATGAGTTGGTGAGTATTCCCTTCTTTTCCACTTCTAGACAGGGTTGTGTAGAGTTGATATTATTTTTCCTTAAGTATTTGATAGAATTATATGGTGAAATAATCTGAGCCTGGAGTTTCTTTTTCTTTTTTGGAATGTTTCAAAGTATGGATTTAATTTCCTTGAGAGATATATAACTATTTAGGCTATTTTTTCTTGACTGAGTTTTGGTGGTTTGTGTCTTTCAAAGAAGTGAAGACTGTTGAAAGTCTATTTTTTCTAAGATGTCAAATCTATGGGTATAGGGGTGTTCATAGTATATCCCTAATGACTATTTAATTTTGGTGGGATCAGTAGTGATGTCTCCTCTTTTACTGGAGATATTGGTAGTTTGTGTCTTCTCCCTTTTTTCCCTTGGCAAATATTTTTTAGAGCTTTATTAATTTATTGCTCTTTTCAAAGAATCAGCTTTTGGGTTCATTGATTTTTCTCTATTATTTCTTCTGTTTTTAATTTCATGATTTCTGCTCTCATCTTTATCCTTTTTTGGCCTTTTTGCTTGCTTTGGGTTTGCTTTGTTTTCATTCCTCTAGTTCTTAAGGTGCATGCAAAATTACTTTTCTGAGAACTTTCTTCTTTTCTGACAGAGGCAATTTATGCTTTCTATGGTCTGAATGCTGGTGTTCCCACATATTCATATGCTTATCATTAGTGTGGTACATTTGTTTTAATAGATGAGCCAGTGTGATACATTATTATTAATGAAAGTCCACAGTGTACATGAGGGTTTCCTCTTAGTGTTGTACATCCTATAGGTTTTGACAAATGCATAATGACACGTATCCACCATCACCATATCATATCATACAGAGTAGTTTCACTGCCTTAAAAATCCTCTAGCCCCACCTATTAATCCAATCCCCCAAACCCTGGCAACCAAGTGATTTTTACTGTCTCCATAGTTTTGCCTTTTCCAGAATGTCATAAAGTTGGAAGCATATGGTATGTAGTCTTTGCATATTGGCTTCTTTCCCTTAGTAATCTGCGTTTACGTTTCCTCCACGTCTTTTCATAGCCTGATAGCTCGTTTCTTTTTAAAACAGAACAATAGGGGCGCCTGGGTGGCTCAGTTGGTTAAGCGTCTGTCTTCAGCTCAGGTCACGATCTCACGGTCCGTGAGTTCGAGCCCCGCGTCAGGCTCTGGGCTGATGGCTCGGAGCCTGGAGCCTGTTTCCGATTCTGTGTCTCCCTCTCTCTCTGCCCCTCCCCCGTTCATGCTCTGTCTCTCTCTGTCTTAAAAATAAACGTTAAAAAAAATTAAAAAAAAAAACCAGAACAATATTACATTATCTGATGTACCACAGGGTATTTACCCGTTCACTTATTGAAAGATCTCTTGGTTTTTTTCCACATTTTGGCAATTATGAATAAAGCAGCTATAAATATAAAGATGCTATAAAAATATATATATTACTTATGTCCATGTAAAAATCTACATGGACATAAGTAATATATATATTTTTAAAGTTTATTTATTTATTTATTTAGAGAGAGAAAATGCACAATGAGCAGGAGAAGGGCACGGAGAGAGGGAGAGAGAGAGAGACAATCCCAAGCTGACTGTGGGGAGCCCAATGGGGGGCTTGATCTTAGGAACCATGAGATCATGACCTGAGCTGAAATCAAGAGTTGAACGCTTAACTGACTGAGCCACCCAGGTGCCCAGTAATATATTTTTATTTTATTTATTTATTTATTTATTTTTGTTTATTTTAGCTTATATTCATTCTTTTTTCCTGATCCTTTTTTTTAATTTTTATTTTTAAAATTTCATTTAAATCCTAGTCAGTTAACATATGGTGTAACAATGATTTCAGTAGAATTTAGTGATTCATCACTTACATATAACACCCAGTGCTCATCCCAACAAGTGCCCTCCTTAATGCCCATCACCTGTTTAGTCCATTGGGTGCCCAGTAATATATTTTTAAATACAGGGAGGAAGTGGGGGTGGGAGGACTTTCTAAGAGTGACAGAAACCGTAAAGAAAACAGTTGTTGTAATTTCTGGACTTAGTTAAAAATGCACCATAACTAACTTATGACAAACAGCAGGGGGTGGTATTTGCAAGACATTTGACAACCTTTGACAATTCTGTTTTACTTAGCACACAGTGAATTTAAACCACGTTAAGATTTCCAAACTCTGATTATTCTATTTTGTTTTATTGTATTACCTGCGTGCCTGTGATAGAAGAGGGAACTATCAGCGACCTCTTTTGGATCTGTCCAAGACATTTTGTAAGTATTTAGATCTCTCAGGAATCACTAGATTTCAGTATACATCTCACTGATAGGGAAACTATTTTTAAGAAGGACAACCATAATTCTCCAGACTTTTGGAGGTGACGCCCAGGACAGAGCTACAATTTTCAAACACTGACTAGCTCACAGACTTCTTTGTAGGACCAAATATTTGCTGTTTTTCTCTGTAGCTGTAGGAGAAAAGGAACGATTTCCCCCCCCCTCTTTATTGCTGACATTTCTCTCGCCAGTGTTTGAAGTGCTGTCACTGTAATTCCATGAATTAATGTTGAGAGAAAAGAAGAGACCGAATGGCTATAAACTCTGAATGCAGAAAAGAAATGGGCAAAAAAGGATTGTTAGCAGGTGTAACAGAGAGTGGCTGATATTTTGCTTTCTTGAATCAGAAATAAAGGCCTTTCTTGAATCACCTAGAAAAATACATATAATTTAACAGAAAAAAAAATCAACCAAGTCTTTGAAGAGAATGTGTAGAGGAAAAGGAAACCGTCCCAAATAGAATGTCATCCCACCTCAGTCTACAGAGTAGCTGAGGAAATGCCTAAATACAGAATCAAGATTATTTTTTTCCCTCAATGGTTAATTTGTATTTTCTCTGAGGCACAGAAAGTAGCTGATTGAGATCCAGTCTTCTGTCTCTGGTGGAGACACAGGAGTATTAGCCTGGGTAGTTTACATGTTCACCTCAACCATGAAAACCATGCATTTGATACCTTTGAGCAAGGTCCCTTTCTTGCATGTTAACTATTTACAAAATATATGCTGAGGCAACTAAATGAGTTGGCTTCAGGCATAAAAATAAAATAAAATTCGTGACAAAGCAGTTTAGAGCTGATAAAGTTCTATTCAAAATAATTATTGGGGCACCTGGGTGGCTCAGTCGGTTAAGCATCTGACTCTGGCTCAGGTCATGATCTCGTGTTTTGTGAGTCCAAGCCCCACATGGGGCTCTCTGCTATCAACGTGGAGCCCACTTTGGATCCTCTGTCTCCCTCTCTCTCTTCCCCTCCCCTGCTCTCTCTCTCTCTCTCTCTGAAAAAAAATAAACCTTTAAAAAACAGTAATTATTTTTGTTTTGGAGGAGCTGATCTTTAGCCTTGTTTTTTTTTTTTTTTTAATCTTGGCAAAAATGAGATATCAGAGGTATTTCTAGCTGGTGAAAGAAAATGATATCTGCTATGCATTAGACACATGCCATTCTGTCTTCCATAGCAAGAGGGCAGATACCCACCCCATTCAGTGTAATAGCCATTATTATTTGGGAAGTGAAGACTACAATATTAATACGGGAGAATATTTTGTAAGTCACGCATGGCTTTCATCGCAAAATGTGAATTGTGTTTATCTGCACTATGATTGCCCTTCTCTCTAAACTAAGCCAAGAAGCAAGAGTTACCTGTATCTCATTTTCCTTCTTCTAGGTGCTCTTCAAGAAGCAGTCTGCACTCAAATGTGCAAGCCACCAGTGCAACTCTGCCTCACGCAACCTAAGGATGTCTCCAGAAGGGCGTTTAAACCACCCAGGACGCAGGTGCTCTGCAGCAGGGCCAGTGGGCACAGGGAGAGGTGGAGCATTACCCAGGGCAGCGTGAGGGGCCCAGAGCACCCCTGACCCCTTCAGTGCTTGTCGCTTTGCCTCAATCACACCGTGGGGTGGGACCGGATGTCGCCCTGGTTTCTGTGCATGTACGAATCCACCTGTGTGGGAAGAAACCTACTAAACCTTGTTTACCTCTCAGGTCAGAGCACCAGCAAGCCAAGTGCAGGGCATTTGGCAGAGAAATAAGAGAGAGGGCAGAGCCAGAGACCATCTCAGCGAGATGCTGGCCTTGAGCCAGCCTTCACTGCCATCTCGAATCACGTATAAGAAACTATCTTTATCCCAGAGAGGTATGTGGCAGGGATAGGGAGATGCATATCCAGTCTGAAAGTTTTATTTCTCCCAGAACCACTACATTTGGGATCCAGTGAAAGGCAGCGGCTGGCTTGGTTTGGGGTGACTCAGAGGTTGATAGGCTTCTCTGGGTCTCCATTCTCCTGACTAACTTGGGTAGAGAACTTGTTTTGCACAGAAGCATTGTGAAGCTGTGGTGGGGAGAAGGGAATGCAGCCGTTACTAAAAGCAGAACAAAACAGAAAACTCTTCTCCTCTGGAGTCTCCGAGGGCTTCTGGGTCACTTGGAGAATGGCTTTTTGAGGAAACACACCTGTTGTTCTTTTCCTGTTCCCAGGGACACGGTCCAACACCTCCCCTCACCAGACAGAATTTGTGGCGGCCAGTTTTTTCTTCTCTCACTGCGTGTGTGTGTGTGTGTGTGTGTGCGCGCGCATGTGTGTGTGTGTGTGTGTGTGTGTGTGTGTGTGTGTTTGAAGAGACCAGAAGCCAGTGAGAGAGCTGCACAGGAGAGGAGGGAGGGGAAGATTGCTCAGACACCCTCTGTAGAACTTGCAAAATAATCCCAGGGCCCACCAGATAACATCTGTGTCAATCTGGACATTTGATCTTTCTAAACTTTATCTTTATTCTTAAATAATTAGGGTCAAGGATTATATACCCTAAAGCCCTCGATAAGAGCAAACTGAAAATATTACTGATACTATATTTTTCAGAACCTAAAATTTTGAACAGAATGAGCTCAGAGCAATGAAAAGCCCTTTGGCGATACAAGCTTATTTCCTGTGTTTGTGCAAAAGCGTTTCCACATATACACCTGCTGCACCCGTACCCGGGTGCACATGTAGGGTGCCCTCCCCGCTGCTGGGCAAGGAAAGATGCTTGAACTTCCTCCCCTACTTTTCCCCCGGAAGTCATAGGATGCCCTCTGAAAAACAGGCTGAAAACTTGCCTTTTAAAAAAAAGTTTATTTATTTATTTTGAGTGGGGGGAGGGACAGAGAGAGAGGAAGAGAGAATCCCAAGCAGGCTCTGCACCGTCAGCACAGAACTTGATGTGGGGCTCGAACCCACAAATTGTGGAATTGTGGAATCATGACCTGAGCAGAAACCAAGAGTTGGATGCTTAATCAACTGAGCCACCCAGGCACCCCTGAACACTTGTCTTTTGATTTTCATCTTCATTTCCATCACTTGTTTTTGTTGAACATACCACCCAACTTGGTGGAAACAGTTTCCATTCTAAAGCGAGGGAAGACGATTTCAGGGGGTATGGCTCAAAGTGATCTGCTCAGGTAAAGCATTTTTTTTTCTTCTGATAAAGAAACACACGCTATTGTTTAAAAATTTATTTAAACCTCATCGTTAGCCAGAATGTAGTTATAAGCAGCAGGGTTCTATTCCTGGGAGATGACTGGCCTCTACCCTCTCACTGGCGGTTTCCTGCAAATGCACCTGCTTCTGCTCCCGCATCAGCGCGGACCATCTCCAGCCCCTCCAGTGGGGGAGGGAGGGATGACATTACTGTTACTCTGGGTAAACCACAGTGAGTTTCAGACCACTTTGCACTTCCCCCAGAGGTGGCTCCACCTTTCCTCTCCCTGCGCTCTCTCTCACCACTAGCTGGAGTGTTGCAGGACGCAGGGCTCCCCAAGGGGGATGCTGGGGACCCCCTTCCACTCTCCTTCTCTCAGAGGTGCTTTCCTGGCAAGAAGGAGCTCTTGTCTAAACAGCCCCCCCTCCCCCGCCGCCGTCCACCAAGCGGATGAGGTGCTTAATAACATTTATTAACGGATTAATGGGAGGACGGATGGCTGGAGATGAGAGGCGGCTGGATGGGCAGCCCTGAGTAGGGTTTTGAGCAGGGGGGAAGCCTGATGTCTAGAGGGGACTGAGTGGCCACCAGGGCACAGCGACGCGCGGGGACGGAGCGGGGAGGGGTGGCAACAGCCGTGTGGCTCCAGATGGCCGCTGGACTGGAGGAGTAGCACTGTGACTGGGGAAGGAAAAATCTGCCCGCCCGCGCCCCCCCCCCCCCCCCCCGCCCCGCCTAAACAATTGAGGAAGCTGAGGAAGCCTGAGATGGCCTGGAGAGGGACTCTTTTTTTCACTTCTCTTCCGTTCAGTCTGGCTTCTGGGCTAGGGGCCGAGGGCGGTCACCCCCCTCCCCACTCTGCGCACGGGGCAAGAATCACTGAGGGGTCCAGGCAGGTGCAGCCCCTTGAATCCCACCGTCTCTCCATCCTGCGGTCCTGGGCGAAGACGGCTTCGTGTCTCTGCCGTGTTAGGGACCCCGCAGTGCATTGTCCCCCCCCCCCCCCCGCCACAGGTAAAAGAACTGATGATGTCACCTGACTCCAAGGTCCTCTCTCTGCCAGTCTATGCACACCAGCCCCCTTCCTGGCCGTGCTCCCCCTCTAGAGACCACCACCGAAGACGATCCAAGGACAGTCAGTATGTGGGAAAACAGAGCACCTTGGTTTCAAAATCCTCAACATCGAAAATAAGCTGTTATCTCAAAAACATCAGCTTCCAGCATTGCCACCACCCATGCAATCAAGTCTTCCAAAAAAAAAAAAAAAAAATCTCCATCTTTGAAACTCCATCCTTGAAAAGAACCAGACAAAGATGAGAATTATGTTCAGGTTTGTTCCTTCCCCAACTTTCAATAGGGGGAACTGGGCTAGACTGATGTATTAGTCAGTGTTCTCCAGAAAACAGAACCAATAGAACATATAGATGAATACATATACTTTAAGGAATTGGCTCATGTAATTATGGGGGCTGGTAGGTCCAAAATTTGTAGGGCAGGTTGGCAATCTGGAAACTCAGGCAGGAGCGGAAATTAAAGTCTTGAGGCAGGATTCTTTCTTCTCTGGGAAACTTTGCTTTTTGTTCTTAAGGCCTTCAACTGATTGCACGAGGCCCACCCATGTTGGCAGGCAATCTTAAGGACATCCAAAGAACACTCTCACAGCAATACCTAGATCAGTGTTGGATTAAATCACTGGGTGCTATGGCTTAGCCAAGCTGACACTTAAGATTAACCACCACACTTGATTACACAGGCCCTTTCATGGATGGCAGGATGACAGAAAATTCTTGGGGCTGATCTCCATCCAGCAGACCCACACTTGCTTTGACATAAAAGCAGGGCCTGACTTGAATATCCAGTACTGTGGTTCAATCTGGATAACTCTTATTCAAACTGGACATTCAGGGGCACCTGTGTGGCTCAGTCGGTTGAGGGTCTGACTTCGGCTCAGATCATGATCTTGCAGTGTGTGAGTTCAAGCCCCACATTGGACTCACTGCTGTTAGCCTGTCAGTGCAGAACCTTCTTCAGAACATCGCTGCTTTTCTTTTAGGCGTTGTTGGATGTAAGCATGATGCTTGGAACCCCAGCAGCCATCTTGCATCCATCCTGATCTTGAAGGCAACACTTCCAAGCAGACAGAGAGATGGAACAAACCTGAGCCTTGAACCAGCCAGTCCTGAAGCCCACCCTATCTCTGGATTTCAGAAATGTTAACCTACAAATTTCTTGATGTTTCAGTTCTTTTGGAACTACACTTGGAAATATTTGAACTAATGAAGAATTCTCCATATTCCTTTTTAAAAAATCTTTAAATCTCTCAGATCTTTCCTGTTCCCATGCTTCTTCTGAGGACAGGGCACTGAGAACAGATGAACTGGTTTCTCTTTTCTTATTCCTAGAATTGGGAAAGGCCTCCCTCTACTACTAACATGTCTGATCCATAGTAGACATTCAGCGAATCCTGAGTAACGTGAAAACTCCATTTAGTTGGATGATTTTGATAAAATGGGAGAGAGTAGGGGAAATATGAGCCTCTCTTGGCAAGTCTTCTGTGCGTTTCCTTTACAGTTTTTAGGAGAAACAGAGCTTACCTTTGAACACTTTCCAAGGAATTTCTTTGGCAAACATTTTCATGTGAGTAAATGTTTAACAAAACCGTTTCTTCATCCCTGCTATAAAATACCTTTGGGCCAGCTCTCCAGCTTTATTCCCCCTGTAGAGCAACAGAGGTGGGGTGCAGTCTGGATTACTGGGCAATGACACAGACCCCTTGTGTGAGCCCCGGGCTGGACCGGGAGTCTGGGGATGGACCAGCCACACGCCTGGAGGGAGGCTCTCCTCCTGTAACCCTGCTGCAGCCGATACTTTGTTGGGCTGTTTATGCCTCATCCAGATGCCTTCCTGAAGGGAGGCCAGATCATCCACTCTCTCCTGGATCTGTACTGATGTCTCAGAAGGCTTCAAGGTTGGCACATTCAGATCCAAAGTCTTCACCTTGCTCTGCTCAAACCACTCTCCCTCTGAAGGTGCAGGGCAGTGAAGGGAGTTACATGTCACAGGGTGGCCCAGACAGAAATCTGGTTCCCTCCCTGATTGATACAGGAATCTCCTTCTTTTGAAAGTTCATGGTACGCCACTTTGCTTTTATAAAAGACTTACAGGGGCGCCTGGGTGGCTCAGTCGGTTGAGTGTCTGACTTCGGCTCAGGTCATGATCTCACAGCTCATGAGTTCGAGCCCCACGTCAGGCTCTGTGCTGACAGCTCGGAGCCTGGAGCCTGCTTCAGATTCTGTGCCTCCCTCTTTTCTGCCCCAACGCACTCGCATTCTGTCTCTGTCTCTTTCAAAAGTAAATAAACATTAAAAAAATTTTTTATGAAAGACTTACATTAGTACCTGTTTTGCTTAGTGAAAGAAATCTGAAGAGGATTTTCATTTTTATGACAAACAGCAAAAAGTGAAAATAGATTTCAGCGTTGGTTTTGCAATGAGACTTTGGAGGGGCAGATGCACCCCAGGCAGTGAGGGCGGCCCTGTCAGTGCTTTCCCCTGGAGCTCCACACAACGTCTCAGCATCCAGCCTCCGGAGCTCTGGGCTTTATCTCAACTGATTTTGTGCACCTGTTAGCGACATGTGCCTGAAGAATGATTATTTTGTGGGTCTGGGAATGCTCAAAAAATTTTCATATAAATTAACAGTAATTGTTTCTTTGCTTTATGCCATGTTGGCTTTCAAAAGGTTTCCTAGGAATGTCCTGCTTTTGGAAAAAGCAGACAGCCTGTGTTGCTGTCTAGGACCACCTGGTGTTGATTCTGCCCCTCCTCAGTGTTGCCCATGGACATCCTCTCCTTTCCATCCATTTCTTTTGCTACAGCTCAGGCCCTGATGGCTGAGATGGAAATCTTCTCTTCTAAATGTTGTCCCTGCCCCCGGGCTTACATTTATAGAATCCAACCACCACGTTGCTGCTACGGGAACTTCTTAAAATATACTAAGCTCTTTAAAAGCCTCCAGTGACTTCCTTTCTGTAGGAGACAGCCATGGAGCCCCGGAGGTGATGCCCAGGACCCCCCTCAGCCCTGTCTCTCCCTGCCCCAATCCTCCCGCATGTTGATTCACCTCTTCGTCCTTGACAGTGGCCTCCCCCAACCCAAAGTGACTGCCCAGAGAGGCCAGCATGTTCCTAGACGGCACACAGCACCCTATCTAGGGAGCCTGTGTAGTCTCCTTTTGGTGGACACCTTATTTCTCCAGTAAATTTCCCTTATACCCACTTCCATGTGCCCTTCACCCTTCCACCACACAGTCACGTGCGTGAAGCAGGAGCCATGTACCGTTTATGTTCTATTCCTGGTGCCCACGTAGAACCCGGCACTCAGTACTCATGTAGTAAACGCATGCGGAGCTGGACCAGATTAACTCAAGGAAGGAGAGACCGAGTAAGGCTGGCCAAATTGGGACTACTGCCTTCAGGAGGTGGTCCTTGGCCTGAGAACTCAAAGTTCCTTAGTGTGTCCAGGGCTTGAGGAGCTTAAACTTAACACTCGTGGAACATGTCTGGAGTCAGTTACGTGATACAGTTGTAAGGTTCAATATGGCACCTTTATTATATTGTTATAGGCTTGGAGAATGATGCTTGGGTGTCACATCGAGTTCCTGAGACTCACCCCACATCCAGTCGCAGGCTGCCCAGGGTGACTGCAGGTCCCTCACAGGTACAAAGGAGCACAGAAGGAGGGGCAGCTATCAACAAGATGGCAGGGGAGGGGCCACTAGACACGCCCTCATCTGATTTCCTGTTTCTGCTGAACTCATGACCTCTGCTCAGATTCCACCCCAGTGTCTGCCCTCTTCTCTTTACTACCATCGAACGGTTGGACACGACCCTTTTCCCAAAGTCCCACGGAGAACACACATGATTGAACTGGCGTTTCCTGGGTTTGAGGTTAAGATGTTGCATTATAACATAGCTCGACCAGCAACAGGAAATATACCATAAGATAGACCCACTCTGGCCTGCTGTGTGTTTCATATGTCCTGTGAGGGAAGAGAAGCCTTCACATTTTAAAATGGTTGAAGAGGGGCGCCTGGGTGGCGCAGTCGGTTAAGCGTCCGACTTCAGCCAGGTCACGATCTCGCGGTCCGTG
>NW_024412700.1:0-24706 GCF_014898765.1 Herpailurus yagouaroundi | reverse complement strand
CACGGACCGCGAGATCGTGACCTGGCTGAAGTCGGACGCTTAACCGACTGCGCCACCCAGGCGCCCCGCCACCAGCTTTTAATGTAACGTGTGTCTCCCCTCGACAGCATCGTTGCACAAAATAGGGCCCAGAGGTAGGACATCCGCACAGCTTCACAGTCCACCACCTTCCTTCCTGCAGACATCCTGTGACGGTGAGTTTCTCATCCCCTTTGTTCTTACTGCTACAATTTTTAACAAAAACAAAAAAATTTTTTTCCTTTGGATTTTATTTACCTAAAAGCACTTGAAAAGAAAAGGAAAGGTGGCATGTCTAATGCAAGGAAGAGAAACTGAAGTGAAATTATGTAAAAAGGCATATGAAGAATCTGACACAGACAGAGACGGGGACTCAAAAAATAATATAGCTGACTGCAGAAATCATCTGAAAACGCTCAGTGTGCATGAGTAATACACAAGTTAATTAAAACGGCAAGAAAAATCAGAAAGCATATAACAAGGAAGGCAGATATCCCAGGGTTAGAAAACACCCAGGTTTTGACTCTGAGGAGCACCCTGGAGGCCCAGTTACTGCCTCTCTCTTTCAGGGCTCGCTGCTGCTTTTCCACATACTCCTGCACCTTGGTCAGGAAGCGCCTGTGCTCTTCCCCGTGGGCACTGCCCCTGTCTTGCAGCAGCATCTGGGCTTCAAAGAAGAGGCTGTTGGTGTGGAAGGCGCCCTGGCTCTCCCTCTCCAGCCTCTCGACCACGGCCATCAGCTGGGCCCGCTGCTCCCCCTGCTCCTCCCCGGTGGCCTTGTTGTTGAAGGCGCAGTATCTCTTGCTGCACTCCTGGACCACGCTCCTCAGGCTATGGTTGTCCGTGTTTGCGACGTAATTGTCCAAGGACTCGCCCATCAAGTCCTCCTTGTGGGTGAAGAGGACCACCATGTGTTTCATGGCTTCTTCCCCGAAGATCTCCATCACCCTCCTCACCGCCACCGTGTCCTGGGCGGTGAAGCGCCCCAGCTGGGTCACCAGCAGCAGCACGTGGGGCCCCGGGGCAGAGAGCAGGTAGCAATCCCCGATGTCCTTGTACGTGTCCTGGGTCTGAGCCCCTGCCTCGAAGATGGGGGGTGTGTCAACCACCAGGATGTTCCTTCCATCCCAGGTCCCTGTCTCTGCCTGGCACTTTCTGGTCACAGGCTGGCTCCTCAGCTTGGACTCGAACACTGGCTGGCAGAGGATGCTGTTCCCTGTGGCACTCTTCCCGCTGCCTGTCTTGCCCACCAGGATGATCCTCAGTGAGGACGATGTTGCAAACCAGTTATCTTCCCCTCTGCCTATGAAAAAACCAATTTGTGTGTGTCTTACTAAGTTAGTGATTAAGATTTCCAGGGCAGGGACCTTCATGGAATCGCATGAAAACTCGTGGACCTCCCTGTCGCCAAAACAGTCACATCTAAATACATATGAAAGTTCGTATCCTTTAGGATGTTCTTGGATCAAAGAAAGCCTATGTTAGAAATTAGAAGCTTGGACCCACAACCAAGGGAGGGACCGCTCCACTGAGAAGAATGCTCTAAGCACTTCATCTACAGCAGGGAAAATACAGCTTTTTTTTTTTTTTAAAGGAATGTGATCCCAGGGCTTTTCCATAGATGGTGCTTTGGTCAATTTCATGCAAGATAAATGTGAGATTAGAAGGAGGCAGAGGATGAGAAGCCACGAATGAGAAAACATTATCACCTCTTTTCCACCCACAAATCCCCAGGCTCAACGCACACATATGAACCTCAGGCATAAAGTGCATCTCAGCTGTCAGAGCTTCGGTGACCTCCCGCCAAGGACTAGCTGAATGTCCCTGGATGTCTGCTCTGTGGGTGGGCAGCTGGAGGCTTGAAACTGAGATGACAGAAGGTTGTTAACGTCAAGAACAAAGTCTGGGAGATGCCCCTGGATGGAAGGCTGAAGAAAAGTGGAAGAAAGGACATTAGAAGCACATGTGTTGGAGATATCTGGCTGAGTGAACTACACAGGAAACTGGCTGAGTGAACTGCACAGGGAGGTGTTGCAGGTGGGGTGACACGAGCCAAGAGCTAAAATCTTCAAGGGTTGGAGGGGGGTGAGAACCTGAGGACTTTTAGAGTTTTCATGAGTTCAAATGAATTAAGGCCATTTCAGGCTCCTAAAATCTGTTATTTTATTCCTTCTACTTGGTGTTGGTTCCTCCTCTCCTTAAGCATTTGGAGCATGCAGGGTTACTAAATCTCTACGGGAACTCTTCCTCTTTCCAGTTGGGAGCAGACAAGGAAAGAGAAATTGTTTTCACAGCCTGGTTCCAAATCCTCCAAACCCTGACGTGAAGTCTCACCTCCACATTTCCCACCGATCATGTGCAGGCGAGAGTGTGCTGGGCACGATGATGACAGGGAAGGGGAAGAACAGGGGACAGTTGTCTCTTTCTTCTTCAGCTTATTTTTTTTTTTAATGTTTACTTATTTTGTGAGAGGAAGAAAGCGCGAGCAAGGGAGGGGCAGAGAGAGAAAGGGAGAGAGAGAGAATTCCAAGCAGCCTCCTCACTGTCAGTACAGAGCCTGTGGCAGGGCTGGATCTCACAAACCATGAGATCATGACCTGAGCCGAAATCAAGAGTTGAATGCTTACCTGACTGAGCCACCCAGGTGCTTCTTTATGTGTATTGTCTTCGGTGATATGTTTCTTCATATCGCCCATTTTTTATTTATTATTTATTTTATTTTTGATGTCTTAGTATTAAGTTTGAAGATTTCTTTTTTTTTTTTAAATGTCTATTTATTTTTGAGACAGAGAGAGACAGAGCATGAACAGGGGAGGGTCAGAGAGAGAGGGAGACACAGAATCCAAAGCAGGCTCTAAGCTCCGAGCCATCAGCACAGAGCCCGACGCGGGGCTTGAACTCACAAACTGCGAGATCATGACCTGGGCTGAAGTCGGACGCTCAACCGACTGAGCCACCCAGGCGCCCCATGAAGATTTCTTTTTTGAATATACCATAAAATTAGGTATGGATTTTTCCAATATTTTCTCCCAGTCTGTAGCTTATATTTTTTCATTCTCTGGACAGTGTGTCACACCAAAGAGTGCCACCCAGGCACCTCCTCAGTTTAAAGTAACTGGGTTTCTGTCCCCGTGTTTGAGGTGAGAGTCGGTGGAGACAGAACAGTGATGCTCCCGGGTGCCTGGAGCTCCTGCAAACACCAAGGCTTTCTTACCTTCAGTCATAGTTCCATATCTGCTTCTCTGAAGCCCTTCCATTCTCTTCTGGAATAAAAAACAGGAAAGGAATAAAAGCAAGTGTCCATATGGGAGTTGCTAAGGCCTGAGAACACTTTCAATTCAGACAACTAAGAATAATTATCCTAGGATGAGCCATTTCCATTGCTAATTTTCTAACTCATATTATACTTCCAAACATCTATGAATAACTATGCAAGCCAGGCAAATTTAAGTTAGGTTATGTTAACGCAATGCACTGTTGCTTTTTTTTTTTTTTTCAACTTATAGGAAATTAGGAAAGATTTTTAAAACGGAATCAGTTGGTGTTTCTTTCTCCAACTTGAAAAGGCATGAAATGAAGAAAGCATTCTTCTATGGAAGCAGGAGTGGGGCATTATTATTAGTTGGAATCAAAGTAGGCAAACTTGCTAGAATACAGAGAAAAAAACAAAACCCTGCCTTTCTGTAAATAACACTGGTTTGTTTGAAGTACTGAGAGTTTTTGCTCCCAGAAACTGTGTCAGATACTCCATTGGCAAAGAGGAAAGCACAATGTTCCTTCCAGTGGGAGAGCGGGATGGGAACAAGGTTAACTTTAGGCACTGACAGCAGAGGAAGTAGTTGTAGAGGGCCGAGCCCCAGCACCTTCCTTACCACCCCATCCCCCACTTGGCCCCACCCCAGGGAGTTTGGTGGAGAGAAGGTGGGGCCATGACTGAAGGGACAGAATCAACATTCAGGACAAATTCAGGATAAACTCATTGCCTGCTCAGATCTTAATCCAACTTCTTTCCTGGTGGGCTCTGAGGTCCTGGTCCCCAGATAATCGCCTTTTCTGTATCTCAGCGGATTTAATCAGAAATCGGCACCAGGATTGGCATAAATGTTTCATTCAAATGAGGCAGATTATTGGGTCATTCTTCTTGGTATTAGGAAAGGTAAGTAAGCATTAGATAAGGCAGGCACGAGACATGCAATATAATTAAGATGAACTCTGAGGTTCTTTGTCTTTATCCAGGTTTAAAGATTACGCGGTTTTGAAACACATTTTTTAAGTGGAGAAATGCATGAAGTAGCTACCATTTGCAATGAACAAATGTAAATATTTGGGCATTTTTACTGGAGCTATTCTGTTTGAAAAGTCAAACGTTACACATATAGTTTCATTAACATTGTTTGGCTCCCCAGCCTTATTGCCCCTCCCTCTGTCCTCTGAAAGACAATATTCTGAGGATTTTATGGATCATTCTTGTTTACCTATTTATACTTCTGCATACACATGTCTCTATAGATAATGCATAGTACTGGTTTTGTATTTTAAGCTTTTTATGTAAATGACCTTGTTTATGGAACATTTTATCAATTATCAACAAACTTTGAGCTGTTTCAAGCTATGTGCTTGTACTATCAACAATGCTGCAAAAGAATCCCCATGTATGTCCTCTTGTGCACACGTGCAGCAATTTACCTGGGATAAACAGCTGCCATCTGACTAGGTATTGCTAATTATGCCCCCAGGATGGTTGTGCTAACTCACATTGGCACCAGCCACGTATGAGAATTCCCAAACCTTCACTGGCATTTGGTGATATTAGGCTTAATGTTTTGTCGCTCTTCTGGGCATAAATAAGGATATCTTAATTGGTTTGAACTCGAATTTTACTAATTGCCATAGAATCAAAAGTGTTTTTCATAGCTTATTGGCTATTCAGGTGGCTTCTGTCATATAGAAATAACTTCTGCATGCTTTTCTCCTCATGCAGTGGATGTGTTTTTTTTTGTTTGTTTGTTTTTGTTTTTGTTTTGTTTTGTTTTGTTTTGTTTGGCCCTCCTTAGGGGAAACCATCCTCTTCCACATTATCAGAATATATTAAGACAATTTCCTTCTTTTCCCTTCTTCCTTTCCTTCTCTTTCCTTTTCCTCCCCTCCCTTCTTTAAGCCCAGAGAAGACCATTTGCCTCACCATCTTTCACATGCTGTCCTTTGCTTTTGGTAAATTATATTCCAGCTTTTGCTAAAACTCCTCAAGTTCTCTGACATCTTTTGTATTTTTAGATGACATTTTCTGAGGTTTGGGAACCTCATAAAACATGCTGGAATCAATCTACTGATTCCGTAAAGGCGATGATGATAGGGGTGAGGATGTTGATGATGGGTTTCATCATTGTGAACATCCTCTGTGCAGTTATCTATAACCTTCAGAATTCTTTCATGTTCACGATTCTAACTGTTCTTCTAAGTTCCCTGTGATGTGAGGGGTGCCTGGGTGGCTGTCGGTTACATGTCCAACTGTTGATATCAGCTCAGGTTGTGATCTCATGGTGGTGGGATCGAGCCCGTCAGGCTCCATGCTGAGCATGGAGTCTGCTTGGGATTCTCTCTCTGTCTCTCTCTCTCTGTCCCTCCCTTCCTCCCTCTCTCTCTCTTTCTCTCTCAAAATAAAGAAAAACAACAACAACAAAAATAAAGAAATAAATTCCCTGTGATGTGATCAAGATAGTCTTGAAATTTCTGTTAAAATATTAGGAAATTGAGCATCAGATGACTTGCCCAAGGTCACCCAACTGCCATGGAGCTAAGCTATATAAAAAAGGCCCCTTTTGCCTGCATATTCTCCTTGATTCCACAGGGGGTAAAAGAGATTATTCCAAAGAAGTCCACCATCATCTTGGAACACCGCATACAATGTTAGCATCCCACAGTCAGAACATCAACTGGTGTTGACAGGCTGGATGTCTGCCTTAGAATCAACACGGAGAATTGTATTGCAAAATCTTTAAAATTTTTCTTTTACATTTATTTATTTTTGAGAGACAGCATGAGACAGTGTGTGAGTTGGGGAGGGGCAGAGAGAGGAGACACAAAATCCAAAGCAGGATCCAGACTCTGAGCTGTCAGCACAGAGTCCGACTCGGGGCTTGAACCCACGGACCACAAGATCATGACCTGAGCTGAAGTTGGCTGCTCAACTGACTGAGCCACCCAGGCGCCCCTATTGCAAAATCTTGAGTGCATGTTCTAAAAAAAACATATATATATATATATATATATGTTCAAAAAAATTTGCAGGAGGCAGGAGTTGCTCTGAATTGAAGTAGTTTGGTTTAAAATAATCTGGTGTTTTTGCTTGACTTGATTAAGTGTGACCCAAATGGTGCAGTGTGGCTGTCTCAAAAGGCCAATCAACCCAGGTTACATTAGTGGAAATGCAGTATAGTGGTTCTTCTGAACTATCTTCTGAGTGGGTCAGGCTGCGGGGGGAGACATACCTCCCCCTGAGGGATGGATTTTTAGGCAGATGTTAACAAATAAGAAAGTGTCCAGAGGCAAGTCTGAAAGGATATTGACAGAAATGTTAAAATGAGTCACAGACAAAATATTAACAGGATGGAATAAAGCCTCGGAAAAGGCTGGGGAAGGATTGTATACCTGAAAGAATGTGGTACGTGTCAACCTCAGCACAGGCAAAAGTGAGTGATTTGGGAACGAAGGCAGATTTCTTCTCCAAAAGGAAAATTCTGCTAACCTTCTCCAAAATGGGACGAGGTATCATGAGAGAGTGGCAGGCAGCATGTGAGCAGAAATGACAGAATCAGACAGGGATTGTAGGAGGATCTAGCCTAGGTAGGAATTGAAAGCAAACATAATGTGCATTCTGATTTTAAAATTGTAGGAGCCTGATTTTATCATGATGCTACTTCATTTTATCAAACCATGAGAAAGCAGGCTCTCTAATGCTGTTCTGGGAAAGATAAAAAATATTTCTTGCCTAATTCACAAATATCTCCTTCACTCATCTGCCCAGTCCCTGTATTTCCTGGTTTGGCTCACTTGTTCTGTACTTCAGTCACTGTGAGGTTGTGACACAACTCCCACCAAGGGTTAGCAGACAAAAGGATTGTTCCCATATGCCCTGAGCATAGTATGTTTGCCCTAGAATAGAGTCCTACCTATATCGTGTCATACAAAAGATGGGGGGGGGGGGTAGTATTTGGGGGAGAATGGAATGGCTTCTGATCAAAGTCATGGGACAATGTCCCCTGAGGGGTCTTTTTGGAACACCTGGCCCATGGGACTGGTGTGTGTGGGGGTGAGGGAATAATAATCCCGCATTTGCCCTTTGCAACCCTAGGAATGCGTCCTCTTCTCCCAGACCTTTCTGGGCCTTGGCACAAGTCAGGGATCGAGGGTGGTGGGGAGGTTAAGAGATTGAAACTGAGACGTGTGTCCCTACCTGGCTAGGGTACCTGGGGCGTTTGAGTTTTCTCATCTGTCAAAGGGGAGGACAATAGTCCTGCTTTAAGAAACTCTGCGAGGCTCACGAGGATCACCGGGGCCAGGAAGTGGACAACTGGCCTGTGGCGCCATGAAATGTGCTGGGTTGTGAGCGCAGGCTGAGTGGTTCCAAGGCTGTTTCCAGCCACCCCGAATCCCCTGAGCCCGTAACTCCCACCATCACCATCCCGGTTCACTGAGGGGCGAACCCACAAGTCCTGCACGCTGGGTGAGATCACACCAGAACTGGGTGGGACTAAACCTTGGGCCCTCGGACCCCCTAAAGACTTTGGGACCGTCCCCTTACCAGGAGCGGCGCCGCGGGCTGCGTGCTCGACGTCGGCTCTCGCGGCGGCGGGGACGCGGCGGCAGGAGGCTCTCGGGGGCCCGTGGCTCTCGGGCGGCTTTCGGGGCGGCTCTCGGGCGGCTTTCGGGGCGGCTCTCGGGGCGGCGGGGACGCGGGTGGCTCCCGGGGATGGGAGGTGGGGTGAGGGCGGGGACGTGGGCGGCTTTCAGGGCGCTGAGGGCGCAGCAGGAAGCGGGGCGGGTGCATTTAGGGAGGAACCGCGGGGGAGGCCGCGGGCTCCAGGGCTCGGCCTTGGCTCCAGAAGGCAAAGGGGATCAGGGAGCCTGGCCCCCGCCCGGCCCAGACGGGGACGGTCCCTTGGGGTCCGCAGCACCTGGAGAGCGGCGAGCGAGTGGGTGGCCGTGTGGCTTCCATAAAGGGACAATTCCTGTTTGAGCCTGCTGGGGTCGCCATGTCTCCTCCCATTGCCTTCCCCGACCCCCCCCCCCGAATATTATTTTATTTTATTTTATTTTATTTTATTTTATTTTATTTTATTTTACTTTATTATTTTATTTTATTTTATTTCATTTAATTTCACTTTATTTTATTTTATCATTTCATTTCACTTTATTTTATTTTATTTTATAATATGAAATTTATTGTCAAATTGGTTTCCATACAACACACAGTGCTCACCCGAACAGGTGCCCTCCTCAATGCCCATCACCCACCCTCCCCTCCCTCCCACCCCCCATCAACCCTCAGTTTGTTCTGTTTTTAAGAGTCTCTTATGGTTTGGCTCCCTCCTTCTCCAGGTTTTTTTTTTTTTTTTTTTTTTTTCCCCCTTCCCCTCCTCTATGGTCTTCTGTTAAGTTTCTCAGGATCCACATAAAAGTGAAAACATATGGTATCTGTCTTTGTATGACTTACTTCACTTAGCATAACACTCTCCAGTTCCATCCGCGTTGCTACAAAAGGCCATATTTCATTCTTTCTCATTGCCAAGTAGTGTTCCATTGTGTATATAAGCCACAATTTCTTTATCCATTCATCAGCTGATGGACATTTAGGCTCTTTCCATAATTTGGTTACTGTTGAAAGTGCTGCTATAAACATTGGGGTACAAGTGCCCCTATGTATCGGCACTTCTGTATCCCTTGGGTAAATTCCTAGCAGTGCTATTGCTGGGTCATAGGGTAGTTCTATTTTTAATTTTTTGAGGAACCTCCACAGTTTTCCGGAGCCGCTGAACCGGTTTGCATTCCCACCAACAGTGCAAGAGGGTTCCTGTTTCTCCACATCCTCTCCAGCATCTATAGTCTCCTGATTTGTTCATTTTAGCCACTCTGACCGGTGTGAGGTTGTATCTCAGTGTGGTTTTGATCTGTATTTCCCTGATGAGGAGCAATGTTGAGGTTGAGCATGTTTTCACGGGTCTGTTGACCATCAGGATGTCTTGGGACCTCATGAAGATAAAAAGCTTCTGCACTGCAAAGGAAACAATCAACAAAACTAAAAGGCAACTGACAGACTGGGAAAATATATTTGCAAATGACATGTCAGACAAAGGGCTAGTATCCAAAATCTATAAAGAACTCACCAAACTCTACACCTGAAAAACAAATAATCCAGTGAAGAAATGGGCAGAAAACACGAATAGACACTTCTCTAAAGAAGACATCCTCCCATTTCCTTTTTAGGACTTGTTAAAATAAACGGAATTTGGAGGTAGAGGCTCTGAAGACTGTGGAGGACCCCCAGGTTAAGAAACACCTCCAGTGACCCAGGAAGGGCCCAGTGGGGCACTCCCCTCAGCACTCATGGTACCCAGACTCCTGTTTCTAGAATGCTTCTGCTTATCAGGGACGGAAAGGCTGTGCTGGTCCACAGAGGGTCTGAAAGAACAACTCTAAGGATGTGATTTCAAGGGCTTTCCAGACCCCGCGTGCTGGCTACCCCTTGCCTGTCCTCTGACAAGCCAGTCTTAAGGGGCTTAATGGGGTTTGGCACTTATGTGTCCATTGATTCCTGGGGCAGGTTTGGGATGCTGTGGCTCTTCTATTTGTCAACTGATTGCACATTTCAAGCTAGAGTAATGAATATAAAACAATTACTTTGCATTTGGTTCTCTTGCCTCAGGAAACTATTGGGGCTATATCAAAATAAAAAGCTTCTGTACAGCAAAGGAAACAATCAACAAAACTAAAAGACAGCCTAGGGAATGGGAGAAGATATTTGCAAATGACATATCTGATAAAGGGTTAGTATCCAAAATACATAAAGAACTTAAATGGCTCAACAACAAAACCCAAATAACACAGTGAAGAAATGGGCAGAAGACAGGAGCAGACATTTCTCCAAAGAAGACATCCAGATGGCCAACAGACACATGAAAAGATGCTCAACATTACTCATCATCAGGGAAATGGAAATCAAAACCACACTGAGATATTACCTCACACCTGTCCAAATGGCTAAAGTAAAAAACTCAAGAAGCAGGGTGCCTGGGTGGCTCAGTCCGCTAAGCATTCGACTTTGGCTCAGGTCATCATCTCACGGTTTGTGAGTTTGAGCCCCACATAGGGCTCTCTGCTGACAGCTCAGAGCCTGGAGCCTGCTTCAGAGTCTGTCTTGCTCTCTCTCTACCCTTCTCCCACTGATGCTCTGTCTCTCTCAAAAATAAATAAACATTAAAAAAAACTCAAGAATCAACAAGTGTTGGTGAGGTTGTGGAACAAAAGGGAAACCCTTGTGCGCTACTGGTGGGAAGGCAAACTGGTGCAGCCACTGTGGAAAACAGTATGGAGGTTCCTCAACAAATTAAAACTAGAACTACCCCATGATCTGGTAATTGCACTACTGAGTATTTACCCCCCAAATTACAAAAAAAAAAAATGCTAATTCCAAGGGATACTTGCATCCTTATGTTTATTGCAGCATTATTTACAATAACCAAACTATGAAAGCAACCTATGTGTCCATCAATAGATGAATGCATAAAGACGATGTGGTGTATATATACAATGGAATACTACTCAGCCATAAAAAGAACAAAATTTTGCCATTTGCAACATGGATGGCTTTAGGGTGTATAATACTAAGTGAAGTCAGAGAAAGACAAATAACATGATTTCACTCATATGTGGAATTTAAGAAAGAAAACAAATGAACAAAGAAAAAGAGACAAACCAAGAAACAGACTCTTAACTATAGAGAACACACTGGTGGTTTAGTAGAGGGGAAGTGGGGGGAATGGGTGAAATAGGTGATGGGGATTAAGAGTACACTTATCATGATGAGCATTGAGTGATATATGGAATTGTTGAATTGCTGTATATACACCTGAAACTAATACAACACTGTATATTAACTATACTGAAATTAAAATCAACCAATCAATCAAAAACAATTATGTTGCAAAGCAAGATCAGAGCATGATACGTGTTTAAGCAGAGCCCAGTCTTATCCTAGAGAATCTCCAGATTCCTTTCTGCTCATATTTGAAGTTAGGCTTAGGGTCACCTAATAATCATTGCCTGAGATTTTGGGGGGGAATATAGTTTGAAACAATCTCTTGCTAATTCAGAAAACCTCTCCATCAAAATAGAAGAGAAATAAAACAGTTTTATCTTGGAACAGGCATTAAACCAGAAGGTGATGTGCGTCACAGGTGATCCTCAAAGAGATTGCAAAGACAAGGAAATTGTAGCCTGCTATGTAGCCAAGCAGATGCAGCCCACTGTATATGTGGTCAGGATAAACTGTAACTATTCCTCAAGTAAGAAGACTTGACTGTATTATTTGTTAGACGCAGTTCACCCTAAATTCACATGGTAATTTGGAGGACCACCTGTTAGCTAATTGCCTTTATCCAAAGGGAAAGTAAACTTCTCCAATCCATCCTTCAGATAATAGGAAGCACAGCACTGGGTAAGGTAAAAAGTGAATGCAAAACCAATTCCTCTGTGGGGGGTGGTAAAGGGGGTTGATTTGCACAAGAGATGCTAGAAACAGTTCAGTGACAACATAAGAAGTCATGAGAGGCCATAGCTTGTGTATTTCTGACACCCACAGCCTCTGCTGCCATTAGCCTTGGGGAGACGTGCATGTATACATTTTTTCATCTGCAAGTTTAACCCAGTGAATAAATAAGTTCTGTGTAGACAGAAGGCAAGAAAGACAGCCATGGGAGGTGAGAGCTAGAAGGATCTCAGAGTTCATCCAGAAGTTTTTCTTCTTCTTTTTTTCCCTTTCATTTTACAGATAAGGAGACTGATGCCCAGAGTGGAGGAATGCCACTCACAAAATCACATGGTTAATTTTACTATACAGTGTAAAGTATGCATCAAGATTATTTTTTATTTCAAATCGATGCCCATTTTCTTTCTTTCTTTTTTTTTTTAATTTTTTTTCAACGTTTATTTATTTTTGGGACAGAGAGAGACAGAGCACGAATGGGGGAGGGGCAGAGAGAGAGGGAGACACAGAATCGGAAACAGGCTCCAGGCTCTGAGCCATCAGCCCAGAGCCCGACGCGGGGCTCGAACCCACGGACCGCGAGATCGTGACCTGGCTGAAGTCGGACGCCTAACCGACTGCGCCACCCAGGCGCCCCCTCGATGCCCATTTTCTATCCCCATGTCTTGAAAAGATTATCCTATCTCTTTCTCTTTCTCTCTCAATTTTTGTAAAAATTGCCAAGAATTTATTGGTTTTTATTGGTCATATTTCCTTTGGTCTATTTCTGGACTCTATTCTGTCCCACTGATCCATATGTATGGTAACCTTTACTAATACCTTGCAGTTATGATGAGTATAGATTTACAGCAAATCCTGCAATCAGAGAGTGTGAATCCTCCAACTTTTTCTTATTCAAAATAGTTTTTGTTCTTTGTTTTTTCATATAAATTTTAGAAGCAGCTCGTGAACAAAAAAATCCCACTCAGATTTTGATCAGGATTGTATTGCTCTATAGATGAAATTGGGGAGAATTGACATCTTAATAATACTGAATTTTCTTATCCACAAATGAGATATCTCTCCATTTATTTAGGCCTTCTGTGATTTTTCTCACCAACATAGTTTTCAGCATAAAAATCTTAGATTTATCCCAAAGTAGTTCATGGTTTCTAATGCTATTACAATAGTACTGATTATTTAATTCCAATTTCCAATTGTTCATTGCTAGTACACAGAAATATAATCAGTCTTTGCACATTGATCTTGCATTATCATACCTTGCTAAGCTGATTCATTAGAATCAGAATATTTTTTCCCCTCTAGAATATTTTTTTCCCCTCTTTGGGATTTTCTGCATAGATAATCACATCATCTCTGATGAAAGAGAGCTTTATTACTTCCCTTCCAGTTTTTATGACATTTCTTTTCCTTGTCTTAGTTCACTGGCTGGATGTCTAGTATGATGATGAACTGGAATGATAAGGAGGGACATACTGGCCTTTTCCTCACCTTAATGGGAAAGTATCCAGTCTTACGCCTTCTGTATTCTTACTGACTTTCTGTCTATGTGTTTTACCCAATAGTAAGAAAGGAGGTTAAAGTCTCCAAGTATACTTTTGGATTTGTCTGTCCTTTTGATTTGTGTCACCTTTGCTTCATGTATTTTGAAGTTTTAGGTGCATGCGTTTTTAGGACTGTTATGTCTTCCTGGTAAATTGACATATTTATCCTTCTATAATGTCTGTCTTTATCTTTAATAGTATTCTTTGTTTGTAGCCCACCTTTCTATTGATATAGTGATTCAGCTTTCTTTTCATTAGTGTTTTCATGGTATTTCTTTCCCCATCCTTTTGCTTTTAACCCATCTATATTGTTGTGGTAGAAAGAATTCTAAGATGGGCCCCAAGATGCCCCTGCTACTGGTGCACAAGACCTGGACTATCCCCTCCCCTTGAGCATGGGCAGACCTGTGAATAGGACAGATGTCACTTTACATGGCAGAGGTGAAGGCATTCTGCCATGTGATTAAGGTCCCTAATCTGTTGGTTTTGGGTTAGTCAAAGGGGGATTATAGGGGAGCCCGGGTGGCTCAGTCTGTTAAGCGTCTGACTCTTGGTTTCAACTCAGGTCATGATCACATGGTTTCATGAGTTGGAGCCTCCCATCCGGCTCAGCGTTGACAGTGCAGAGTCTTCTTGGGATTCTCTCACTCTCTGCCCTCCCCGACTCGCACTCTCTGTCTCTCTCAAAATAAACAAACTTTAGAAAAAAGGGGGTGGGGTGGGATTATACCAGGTGGGCCTCACCTAATCAAAAAATATTCAAAAGCAAGAGATTCTCCCACTGGAGAGAATATCCATGTTGAATACCCATATTGAGAACTGCCTATCAAGAGGGGCAGCCAGGGTGACCCTCTGGGAGGAGGAACTCTGCCCTACAACCACAAGCAACTCAATGCTGCCAACAACTTGAATGAATTTGGAAAAGACCCTGAACTCCACAGAGGACACCACTGAGCAGCTGACTCCTTGACTGAAGCTTCAAGCAACTCTGAGCACAGGACCCAGTCAGGCCTTGCCTAGACTCCAGACCCCCAGAGACGGAGCCAATAAGCGTATGTTGTTTCAAGTTGCTACGTTGGAGGTCATTTGTTAGGCACCAATAAAAAAGTAATGCACTTGTTATATTTATAGTGAGTTTCTTTTATTAAAAAAAATTTTTTTTCAACGTTTATTTATTTTTGAGACAGAGAGAGACAGAGCATGAACGGGGGAGGGACAGAGAGAGAGGGAGACACAGAATCGGAAGCAGGCTCCAGGCTCTGAGCCATCAGCTCAGAGCCCGACGCAGGGCTCGAACCCACGGGCCGCGAGATTGTGACCTGAGCTGAAGTCAGATGCTTAACCGACTGAGCCACCCAGGCGCCCCTATAGTGAGTTTCTTTTAAATAGCATGTGGTTGGCCTTGCTTTTTAATCCAATCTTACAGTCCCTGCTTTTTATTCTGGGATGTTTAGACCATTTATCACAGTCTACATGGAAGTACTATTAGACCACTTCACATGTCATTTAAGAAACTTACATTAGTGTACTTACAATTTCTGTCTCCTGGGTGTTGTCATATGCCTGACTTTCACATACGTTGTAGGTTCCTCAATACACTATTACTATATAGATATCCATAGATATAGATCAAAATCTTTCCACATTTGCACTTTGTAACTGGCATCTAATCATATCCTACCTTATACTTCAACTAGCTCCCAGGAATATACACACAATAATGTGCAGTATTTATTATTGTGAATAATACCTGTGGAGTATGTATGAGTGTGAAATGTATCTGTTTGTGAAATCTTTTTTTTTTTTTAATTTCTGAGTATTTACTATTACGAAAAGTTTCCTCTTGGATTTGATGATTCTGTATCACAGTTTTATGGAATTTAACCTACAAAGTGGTTTTATCATATTATTTCATCATACACGAAAGCTATCAAGATGAACATTAATGTGATCATGTCAATAAAGAAACGGAACCCCTTTCGGCCCCACCTCTTGGAGCAGATGCATAGGGGATGGCTCTGAGACAGACACAAGTCCGGGGCCACGTGCCACACCCTGCTCTCTCCGCTACTCCTTCTAACTCGCCCTCGCCATGTCCCAAGTAGGGCTTTTTACCCGTGGGTGTCGAAGCCTTCCTTTGATTCAAGCATACATTTGTCAGAATTTAAAAGCCATAATACTTATATTTACTTTAAATCCCATTTCTATATGCAAACAAGACAGAAACAAACAACAATTGGAGGGCGTGTGTGGACACGTGTGCACTAGACAACGTGAAATGAAAGAATGACGGGTTAAAGTCAGCCCCACAGTGCGTGCTCGTGCACACGCGGCCCTGGAGGCAGAGCTGGGGACAGTGGCCTTCCCCCCAACCCTGGCCCCCTCCCTGCTGCCCCGCGGGTTCCCGAGTTGCCGGGTTACCAAAGGGATCCCTCATCGCTCAGAGCCCCCATGTGAGCCCCGCAGGGCTGCTGAGGACCCTAAAGACGGAGATTAATGGCGGACTTCTGCCCAGCGGCACTTCACCGAGCCCAGCTCACTGCAAGGGCCACCGGGGCCCTCAGGTCTCCTGACCACAGCTCACCACAACCCCGAAGTCCAACCTGCCACCCCCACTCTGGCGCCCCAGGAACTAGTGGCATCTAAGCACAGGCGCACACGGGCCCTTCTAATCCACGTGGAACTGGGATGGCCCTAGGGGTCCCCCCAACAACCACCTTCTCCACGTGGAGCTGCCCCCACCTCCCGCCAATACCACCTTCCTTCCAGCCCCTGACCCTGGGCCAGGTGAGTAGGTGCCTCCTGTTGCATCCACACCTCCGGACTAGAGCATGGCTGATTTGAAGCGAGGAGCCAACTTCCTTGAAAGTGTTTTGTCACATTCTGACAGAGCAATAAGGAAACCCTATGGGTTGGTCACACAACCTAAAGATGGCATCTGATTTTCTAGTGATGTGGCAGTCAAGCACTTTCATGGGCTGGCCTACCCCCATTAAACTCCATGGTACCACCATAGCAGTGGAATGTCGGGGTCTGAGGCTTTCCATCAGTGCACCTGTGGCTCCCTCTTTCTCCATTGTGTGAGACGATCTCTGGGTTTTGTATTGTTTTGTTTTATTTGTTTGTTTGTTTTGTTTTTTTGCATAGTAATCCATTTGAGAAGCACAATGAAGACATTCCCCAAATTTCGACTTCACTTTGGAAAGACACGAGCCATAATAAATGCTAGAAACTTGGGAACTGTGTTATTTTCAGTATAGTTATTTCTCTTTTTTGGCAGTAAATTATTGTAAAGGAAATAAACCGATGAATTAGAAGTAAACATTAATATGTATGACCCTGACATCACTTTCACTGGTGATAATAAAACATCCAAGGGTCACAAAGGACCAGATCTAGCCGGGTATAAGAACTAGGACAGTATTAAGGAGGGTCAGTGTCTGCTTTGGTCTGAATGTTTGTGTCCCCCAACAGGTTTCATATATTGAAAATTTAGTGCCCAAGAGGATGGTTTTAGGAGCTGGGACCTTTGGGAGGTGAGTCAGTCAAGAGGGTAGATCCCATATGACTGAGAATTATGCCCTTCTGCTAGTCTTATCATTCTTAAAGAAAAGGAGCTCTTTTCAGCTATTAAAGATTAGATGGCAGGAAGAGGATGAAATTTTCATACGAGGCTTAGTCTAGCTTCAGTTGGTATCTCTGACCCAAGTTTCTATTTCTCCTCTCTGGAGGGTCATGAGAGAGGTGAGTAAAATAGCCAGATATTGTGTGGAGAAAAGGTTACAACAGGGTACGGTGCTATGGGCCCTGGACCTGTTTAGGTCAGTAATCAACTCTGTGATCTGCCTAACTCACTTACAGCTTCTGGAGTCAACTCTCCTTGTGTGTAGTGAGGGGGTTCATTTAATCTAAAGCTAATGTTCTGGGGTCTGATTCTTACCCAGTCTTGCCAGTTAAACACTCTAGTGAAGATACCTAACTCACGGCCCTTCACCTTATCCCCACCCCCTACCTTACCCAGCTTTATTGAGATTTACTTGAAATGTAACACTGTTTAAGTTTAAAAGGTGCAATGTGTTGATTTGATTCACTTCTATATTGCAAAATGATTGCCACTATAGTATTATTAGCTAACACCTGTATCACATCACATCTTTACCATTACTCTTTTTTGAGTGAGAACATTTAAGATCATCTACTCTCTTAGTAACTATTAATGTATGATACAGTGGTATGAACTATAATCACTGTGCTGCACATTAGATCCTCAGAATTTATTTGTCTTATAACCGGAACTTTGTACTCTTTGACCAATGTCTCCCCATCCCCCCATCCCCCAGGCCCTGGTCACCACCATTCTACTCTCGATTTCTCTCTCCATTTGTATCAGTTTGGCTTTATAAAATTCCATGTAAAAGTGATATCATACAGTATTTGCTTCTCTCTGTCCTACCTATTTTGCTTACGATAATGCCCTCAAGTTCCATATCAAGTTCACATATATGTGCTTATCATATATATATATATATATACGTATATATATATTTTAACCCTTCATCCATAGGTGGACACTTAGCTTGTTTACATATCTTGGCTATTGTGAGCAATGCTGCAGGGAGCTTGTGAGTGTAGATATTTCTTTGAGATCCTGCTTCCCTTTCCTTTGGAATAATACCCAGAAGTGGGATTGCTGGATCACATGGTAATTCTACCTGTAATTTTTGAAGGACCCTCCTTACTGTTTTCCACAGTGGCTACACCACTTTGCATTCCCATAAACAGTGCACAAGGCTTCCCTTTTCTCCACATCCTCCCTAACACTTGTTACCTCTTGTTTTCTTGATGATAGCCATTCTAACAGGTGTGAGGTGACACGTCATTGTGGTTTTGATTTGCATTTCCCCTGATGATGGTGACACTGAGCATGTCTTCATGTACCTACACGCCATATGTATGTCTTTGCAAAAATGCCTATTTAGTTCCTCTGTCCTTTTTTAATTGAATTGATCATTATTTGCTATTGAGTTATATGAGTTCTTTATATATTTTGGATATTTATCAAATATATGATTTGCAAATATTTTCTCCCATTCGGTGGGTTGCCTTTTCGTATTGTTGACGGTTTCTTTTGCTAGGCAGAAGCTTTTTAGTTTGATGTAGTCTCACTTGCTCGTTTTGTCTTTCATTGCCTTTGCTTTTGGGGTCAAATCCAAAAAAGTATTGCCAAGACTGATGTAAAGGAGCTTACTCCCTATGGTACTCTAGGATTTCAAGCCTCTTAGATTCACTGAGACTCATTTTATGGCCTACTGGTTATATTTAGGAGAACGTTCTTTGTGTACCTGAAAAGAATGCATATTCTATTTCGTTGGGTAAAGTGCTCTAGTGTTAGGTCTAGTTGGTTTATCTGTGGGTCACATCTTCTGTTTCTGTTTTGACCTTCTGATTAGCTATGGTATGTGTTGTTCAACCTGGACATTGAAGTCTACAGCTTGTTGTTGAATTGTCTATTTCTCCTTGACGTCTGTTATTTTTTGCTTCCTGTGTTTTGGGGCTCAATTGTGAAGTTCATGTGTGTTTATAATTATTACATTTTCAAATTCACTGAATCGTTGTTCTAGCCATTCAAATCTATTGTTGAGCCCCACTAGTCAAATTTTCATTTGTTATTATATTTTTCAGCTGCAGAATTTCTATTTTGTTGTTTAAAAAAGCAATTTCTGTATTCTTATTGACACACAGACAGCAGCAAATCAAGGCCTAGAAAGGCAGAAAGGGAATCAGTATCCAGATTCACTACACCATGTTACCTAAAATGCCCAGTTTTTAACAACAGCTGTAAGATGTACAAGGAAACAGGAAGGTGTGACCCATATACTGGAAAAACTCAGGCCACAGGAATTGCCTGGCAGAGGCCCTGGATATTGAATTAGAAGACAGGGCTTCCAAGCAGGAATTCTATGTTGAAAGAACTAGAGGAAATCACACTTAGAGAAGTAAAAAAGGCTACAGAGACAATATCCCATCACCATTGATTCAAAAATGACATTTGACAAACCTGACACCCTTTCATAATAAAACCCCTCAACAAACTAGAAATGGAAAGAAATGCCCATAACTCAGTGAAGGGCGTCTGTGAAAACTCCCACCATTGGTACCATACTTGATGAAAGACTGAGTGCTTTGCCCCAGTGATCAGAGATAAGACAAGGATATCTGCTCTGGTTGCTTCACTGCAACTTTGTGCAGGGGGTTTGCGTGTTTGGCTGGACTCTCCTGGTGAAGTCTGCTTCCCCTGCAGGGTGAAACCTCTGGTGTCTCTCCTCAGAGGGTGCAGCCTGGGCCTGCACAGTCCCGGGAGGTGACAGTTGTCTTAGCCCCACTCTGTGCGTCTTTCCCTAACCACTCTGTCTGTTCATACTATACCCAGCGGTTAAATCTACTGACCGCCAGCTGATTCCTCCCAGGATACTGCTCTCTTGCTGGAAGGCTGAGGGGATAGGGAGTCCCAGCTTCTTGGTCATACCTGCCAGAATGCAGTTCTTACTACTATTTAGTAGACTTTTTGTTTTTTTTGAAATAGTCTTTCTTCATTTGCTGAATGATCTTAGAACAACTTTAAGATACTTTAATATATTTTTAAAAATATATACGTTGCACCAGTACTGGCTGTCCCACCAGTACTAGGTCTGTAGAGTTCCTCCAGGGCATATGGAAGCCTGTCCTAGTTTTGGGTCAAACTCTGGCCACATTGCCAACCCTCCCCTTCTTCCTTCCTGCTGGCTGCCTGGAGTTTGCTTCGTTTTGTCTTCCACTTGTGGTGTCTTATTATAGTTAAATGAAACACCATCAAAGGGAGCCAGGCAGCAGTTACCACCGTCTTACAGACAGCTGTCTTTATCCCGAGTCCCGCTGTCCTACTAATTGCAGATATGGTGAACTTGCAGAGGGTGAGAGAGATGCTGGCCTCTCCCTGTATTTCCAAAGAGTCATTTATATTCTTTAACAGCTTGGACATGAGTCATTTCAGTGCAACTTTCAAGTTCTATTTCTTCCTGATAAATAAATAATAGTCAAAAATAATAAGGCTGCTCAGCTGTTTGTTAGCTATTTATGTTTGAGTGAAAATTTTTTAAAACTTGGGGGGACCTGGGTGGCTCATTTGCTTGAGCATCGGACTCCTGGTTTCAGTCCAGGTCATGATCTCACTGTTTTTGAATTCAAGCCCTGCATCGGGCTCTGTGCTGGCAAGGAGTGTGTTTGGGATCCTCTCTCTCCCTCTTTATCTGTCCTTCCCCTCTTCTCTCTCTCTCTCTCTCTCTCTCTCTCTCTCAAAATTAGTAAATAAACTTTAATCAATCAATCAATCAATCAATGAACAAACAACCAGTAGAAAAATTGGTCAAAATTTTGGAAGGTAGCAGCACCCGTGTGCACCTGTTCTAATAAAGAGCAGAACTGACTTGTTCAGCCCACGTCAGGGTCAAAAGATCTCACTGCTGCGCTTGCTTTGAACGGGCCCTGGTGGGAGATTCCCAGGAAGACGTCCACCTCATCCTCAGGCCAGCACCAGCCTGGGGAGAGATGGAAAAAGTATCCTGTGCAGAGGCCAGTGAGATCTCCATGGTGGGGTTCCTCCTTGGCCCCGCCTTCCTGCCCCAGTCCCTTTTGAGCACAAGAGCAGCCACAAATGAGAAGACATGAACCTGTGACCTTGCCTTTGTGGCCTGATGAGGAAGACAGACTCGGGAGAGGTGAGGCAGGAAATTGCTGGGGCTGAAGTAAGATGTATGTTTTTCTGTGCATGAGTGAATTTACGAGAAGTCACCCTGTTGGCCATTTCTTGAAAATGCAAGGGACTGTGGGAAACAATAACAGAAAAAACTGTGCTGTGATATGGTGCCATAAATATAACAGTCTTTCCTTTATCCCTCGTTAAAGATTTACTTACCGTGTTTATCATTTGTAATAAAGCACTCGAGACACTCCACAAAGATGAGAGTGAAGCAATAAAAGATGTCACGTTGAAACCAAAAGAGAGAAACGAAGGTAACATCAGAAACCGTGCCAACTTTGTTCTAAATCCCAGAGAGGGCAGATCACTGAAGGCTGTTGGCTGGTCCTGGCAGCCTGTGAGTTCTTTCCCTGACCCCCATTCTCCCAAGCCGCCTCTTCCACCATTGGTACCGAGGAATGGCTAAGAATCCAGGGGCCATCCAAACAAAGGCTGTGGGGATTGGAGGTGTGGGACTGGAAAGTCTAGGCGGATGAGTGAGGAAGGATGCTGTGTGTGTGGAGAGTAGCAGAGAACTCGGGGTGAATCATGCTTGTGCCTTTGCTATTTGTGTTCATGGCTGTTGGTGCTGGCTGGTAAATAAAGGTGATGTCCATAACCATCTGTAAGTGTCCATTACTCTGATGGCCCAGGGACACCAAAGCCCTGGGGAAAGAAGGCCCATACTCATATTCACACCTGGGTCCATTTCATTAGAAGCAGCAAGGAGAAACCAGGCCACATCTTTCACATTGTTCTCGGAATTCTCCTCAGCTAAATATTCAAGTTCATCACTTACATGGTCTAATCTCCACCCAGCAGCCCACCTCAGTTTAGCCCGCCTCCCAGCCCCCTGCCCCCTGCCATTTTATAGCAAGTGCCATCATCCCTCCAATGTCCAGCAGCGTGGTCCCCACCTCTCTCTGGGACCTCATCAGAAAGTGACCTAGATGTTCATCCTACCACCAACATCCTCTTAAGGGCAATCTAGGCCTTTTTTTTATCATGTACCTTAGAATTCTTCGAGCCCCCTTGCATTACTCAATTTCGAAATGACTCCTACATTTTAGGTAATTACCAGAGCAGGACCCTACTTCTTGGCCTTAAAATATATTAGTTCCACCAGGAGCTGCTGTAACGAATGACCACAAACTGTTGCTTAAAGAGCAGAAACTATCTCATTGTTATGGCTACTGTCTCACTGGCACAGGCTACAAGTGCCAAACCGAGATGTTCCCAGGGCCATACTTGCCATGAAGTCTCTGGGGAAGGATCCTTCTTTGCTGCTTCTTAGCTTCTGGTGCTGGCTGGCCTGCTTTGTTCTTTGCCTTCTAGGTGCTTCGCTCCAATCTCTGCCCCTTTTGTCACATGGTGTTCTCTGTGTGTATCTGTGTGTAAACTTCCCTCACTGTGAATGAAACGATTCCAGGCATTGGAGTAGGGCTCAACCTTAACTTCATGACATGACATCACAGAGACTGTGCTCCAAAGTAGGTCACATTTTCAGGTACCAGGAGTTAAGACTTCTTTAGGAGGACACAATTCAACCTACGATATGGTAAGAGAGGGACAGTGTGTGCAGTTGAGGGTACAGTACCCCTGATTTCTTCCTCTCCAGTCCTAGTTGCAGTTACCAGGTTAACCCATTGGGATAGTTTTCTTAGGTCTCTGCTTCTTGGAAATCTTCTACTGCCTAGGGCTTAGAATCCACATTCCTTGGCCTGGTATTCACAGTCATAATCAGTCTCAACTTCTCTTCCAAGAATGAGATTTTTCTAGATATCATTGTTCCCATTAATATCCATTTTATACTTTTGTAAGGAACGGAGGTGATAATGATATGGAGGTCAGTGCCTGGGACACAGTAGGCCCTCAGTAAAGGCTGGTAATGATTCCAGCACTCCAAATTGTTAGCTGTTCTCTGTCTGTGTCCAGTGTTATTTCCACCTCCAAGGCTTGGATCATGCTATTTCTCCCTCTCTTTCTTATCTGAGTGCAGTTTTGAAAAAAAGCAAACTCATGCTTCTTGGGCAAGTATAAACACATCAAAGATTTTGCTCAACTCATGGCGTGACTAGAGAACCAGTATGATAGTATAATTGGATCAAAGTTCCTTTGGGTGGCTCAATCAGTTAAGCGTCTGACTCTTGATCTCAGCTCAGGTCTTGACCTTAGGGTCTTGAGTTTGGGCTCCATGCTGGGTGTGAAACCTAGTTAAAAACAAACAAATAAGCAAAGAATAAAACAAAAAACACAAAGAAAAACACAAAATTCATTTGAAATCAAGGGTTGATGTGTTCAAGAGAGTAGTAAAATGTGATTTTTGAGTTCTATATTCCACCAGACAGAAAATTCGCTGAGTGTCTCCAAGGCAGAGATGTGCAAAAATCCTCTCTGTCCTTAAAGTATTGTAAAATATCACTGCGGATCATCAAGCACAGCACCACACAGAACAATAGAACACTCCAGTAATCTCTTTTGCCTATTTCTAAATTTTTTTTTGATTTTTTTGTTTTTTTTTGTATTTATTTATTATTTTTTTTCAATATATGAAGTTTATTGTCAAATTGGTTTCCATACAACACACAGTGCTCATTAAATTTTGGATCATTTTCATAGCATTCTCTACTTTGTGATCATAAACAGTCTCCAACAAGTATTGTTGATCCTAGAAGATTGTTTTTACTATGCATGGCCTGATTATTTATACGGATGCAGCAAGAATCTTAATTAACCGGAAAAGCCTCCTTGAGTTTGCTCGGGAAATCTAGAGCCTCATCATATTAAGCAACTATCAATTCCAAAGGATAAACTTCTTTTGGAAATTTTCAAAATGAATTTTGAATCAGACTTTTCAAAGCCCCTGCCATTCTTCTATCCTAGGAGTAGGAAACCAACGTCCAAATACTTTCTCCAATAAACTTTGCATGCTGTACCCATAAATCTCAGTGAATTCCCCTCTTCCTGAGGTCTCCAAAATTTGTCTGGATTTCTGGACTACCAGGGAGTGGACTTCCTTAATACCTGAGAGACTGGGATCCTGGAAGCCAGACATCATATTAGTTTTCTTATGGAGGTTTTGGAGACATTAGCTCCACATGTAACACCAACAATTGCTCCTTAGCAGTGGTCTGATGGTCTTTGATGAAACAACAATCACTCTCAGATATCACCCTGTACATATGGCTTTGTTGCAGAATCGATTTTTCCAATGGTATCTTTGGAAACAAGAGGACAGATTTTTATTAAACCTATGCAAATGGTTCTATCATCATGAAAGTGAATGAAACTCAGTAGAAGCATTTGTTTCTGAATTTTGAGGGTAGGTGAAGATGAGGTAATATTTAAAGACGGTTGTTGTGGGTTTACAAATAACACAGTCTACTAATTCGTTTAAGGAGAAAGAAATAAGGTTTCAACACATAGCCATACAAGTAGAATATCAAACAGAATGCCATCAATATTCCAAACAAATAACCACAAACGCACATCTTGAATCCGTTCACTCAGTCCTATGCCATTATTTCTCACTCTGCTGGATCTTGAGTTAGTCGTCTGATTTCATGAGGTACATATGCTTCCAGACTGAGAGTCCCAGTAGTCCTGGCT
>NW_024412699.1:0-5159 GCF_014898765.1 Herpailurus yagouaroundi | reverse complement strand
CTGGGATCACAACGGTAAGTGAGATGAGATCGAGAGGCAGGCCTAGCATGGTGGGTACAAGCACAGGCTGTAGAGTGAGAATATCAGACACAGCCATCCAAGGCACTGGAACTGATCACAAGCATTTTCAGTGGTTTCCTTTAAGAATATGTGCGTGGCCTTGGCCGTGTGTGCAAGCCCGTATGAGTCACTACACCTGTCTGGTCCTCAGCTTATCTGAACACGACATGGCTGAACTGGATGATGTTTAGGACTCTGTGCAGGTCTGTCCTCCTATGGTAGTCTTGCAAAAACAAAACAAAACAAAGCACCCAAATCTTGATCTGATCAAACCCCTAGATTCAACTACAGGAAATACAGAAAACAGAGCAATGCGTGAAGCCACGTCATGGGTTTGCAATCACAAAAACCCAGACTGAGGACAATCTGCAGGATACACGACACGCCTTCTCCGGTGATAAATCACAAGCAAAAAGAGAAAGCTGGAGGAGGAACCTGTGGATTAAAAGAGATTCAAGAGACATCAGACAGTCACATCTGAGCGCATCTGATCCCAATCTTGATTGGATCAAACTGTTCGAAGTGTTTTTTGACCGGACACCATTGGAGATTTGAACACTGGCTGAATACGTGACGATGTTAAAGAACTGTTGTTTCAAGAAAGATACTAGTGATTGACGAAGCGCAGAGACGCAGCCAGCAGCAGGGGCCTATTATGAAGTAGGGCCGGGGAGTAGGGGAGAAGAGACTGCCGGGAGTCTTACCCCCAGCTCGGCCATTAGCTCACTCGAGTCCCTTCCTCTCCCCAGGCCTCGGTTTTCCCATCTAGGGAATGAAGCAGGTGGACCCAGTGTTTAACCTTGGCCTCCTTTTGCTTTGTCTTCACATGGGCAGCCCTGGAGCCTTTACTCGGTGCCGTATCAACCCCACCCTGTGGCCACAGCAGCATAAAAGCAGCAGGAAGTCCGGAAGGCCAGAACGGCTGGCTCCTGCAGAACCTAGAAGAGGCCACCGCCCTGGGGCAACTCGCTTGAAGGATCAGGCTGCAGGATCCCAGGCGGGCTGGTCCAGTCCTGAGGGAAAGGATGAACTTCACTTACTCACGAACCATGGGCAAGAGTTATCTGCTCACTCGGATGCTTTGGCCTTGTTCTGATAACTGGGCGTTCTGGTGAGTTCTCTTGGCCTGCATCCTGATCTGGTCAAGCTGCTCAGGACTCCAGCTGAGGTGGGGTACCGCTGCCTCTAACACACTCCTATGGACACACATGAACAGTGCCACCGCATTGCTACAGGTCACGTGCCCCTCGATTCCTCGTGCTGGCCTCTGTTAAAGGCCATACTTTCATCACTATGAACGTATCAGTCTTAACACGGAACCTCACGCAGTGCAAATGCTTATTAGCAAATAAATAGGGAAGATTTCCTTCCTGGACCATCAGAGACGCTTAAAATTCTCTGGAAGCATCAGGAACTTTATCTCCAGGAGGATAAGCTGAAATACTCATCGCCTGCTACCAACACCAACCAGTTTCACACATGAATTAAATAATACCCCAGCCCCAAAGAGAAAGAAAGACAATTCTGTTATAATGAGCAGTAAGGGCAGGCATCTGGGTGGCTCAGTTGGTTGAGCCTCCAACTTCGGCTCGGGTCACCATCTTGTGGTTCATAGGTTCAAGCCCCGCATCGAGCTGTGTGTTGACAGCTCAGAGCCTAGAGTCTGCTTCAGATTCTGTGTCTCCCTCTCTCTGCTCCTCCCCTACTCTCTCTCTCTCTCTCAAAAATAAACAAACATTAAATTTATTTGTTTAATGTTAATAAATAATGTTTATTTATTTTTGAGAGAGAAAGAGAGAGAGCGGGGGACGGGCAGAAAGAGAGACAGGGAGAGAGGGAGAATCCTAAGCAGGATCCGCGTCAGAGCCTGACGCAGGACTCAATCCCATGAACTGTGAGATCATGACCTGATCTGAAACCAAGAGTCAGATGCTTAAGTGAGTGAGCCCCCCGGGTGCCCCTGACCGTTTCTTTCTTTCTTTCTTTTTTTGAATGTATTTATTGTTTAATTTGCATCCAAGTTAGTTAGCATGGTGCAACAATGATTTCAGGAGTAGATTCCTTAATTCCTTTTATCCATTTAGCCCATCCCCCCTCCCACAACCCCTCCTGTAACCCTCAGTTTGTTCTCCATATTTATGAGTCTCTTCTGTTTTGTCCCCCTCCCTGTTTTTAGATTATTTTTGTTTCCCTTCCCTTATGTTCATCTGTTTTGTCTCTTAAAGTCTTCATATGAGTGAAGTCGTATGATTTTTGTCTTTCTCTGACTAATTTCACTTAGCATAATACCCTCCAGTTCCATCCACATAGTTGCAAATGGCAAGATGTCATTCTTTTTGACTGCCGAGTAATACTCCATTGTATACCCCGTCTTCGTTATCCATGCATCCATCGATGGACATTTGGGCTCTTTCCATACTTTGGCTATCGTTGATAGTGCTGCTGTAAAGATTGGGGTGCATGTGTCCCTGTGAAACAGCACACCTGTATCCCTTGGATAAATACCTAGTAATGCAATGGCTGGGTCTAGGGTAGTTCTATTTTTAATTTTTTTGAGGACCCTCCATACTGTTTCCCAGAGTGGCTGCCCCAGCTTGCACTCCCACCAACAATGTGAAAGAGATCCTCTTTCTCCGCATCCTCGCCAACATCTATTGTTGCCTGAGTTGTAACATTAAAAAAAAAAAATCAAAAACTGGTAAAAAATGAGCAGTAACAGCTACACCCGCCATGTTAGTATCAAACCCGGTTTCAAATCCTTGCTCTGCCTCCCACTAGCTCTGTGACTTCGGGCGAGTCACTTAACCTCTCTGCAGCGGATTTCACAAGAGTGCTGTGAAGGTGAAATTGTTCACTGCTTACGGTGTTTGGCATCATGCCCCACACGCTGGGAAGGCTCAGCCTGTGTTAGCAAAAGTTCTTACTGGGAATCCTCCGTGGTGGCCTCCCATGGGTGCTCCCCATCACCTCCCCACCCCCAATTCCACCTTGTCTCCTTTCCCTCGCCCTTATAAAAAATCTTTTCGGTGCTTCATTCTTTAGCTTAGTTGGCTGATGGAATCTTGTCGTGTTTTATAGTTGGTGGGGTTTCAGGCAAGGCGGAAAGCCGATAGAGAGGCTACTCCAGGCCTAGGTCTTCCAGAGGCACCTTGAGAATCGCAACTTGCTGGGGCCATCTCCAACTACTCCGTATCAGCCCTGCAGATAACTCACGTGGAGCTATGGCTACCCGCCCACCTCCCCAGGAGGGGAGCACACTGGAGGGACTTCTTAGTTGTGGGTGCCGGGCCACTCACGCTTCCTGTATGTGGGCCGCTGCTTCCCCCTAGTGGCCACTGGATAGATTGCACAGCGAGTTGGCCTGAGGACAACAATGTGGGAGAAGTACCTCCCCCCGCCTCCCCCGGGGAAGGGGGGGGGTTCTCAACCATGACAGACCTGTAACTCCCTTCTCATAAAATGTATTGTGTGTAACTATAGTATACCTTATTCAGGTATTGGCCTACACTGAACGACGTATTTCTAAAAATACGATTTGATAATCTTTGACGTACGTATATACCCATGAAACCGCCATCACAATCAAGATAGTTAATATCTCTTCGCTCCCCAAAGTTTTCTTGTGCCCTTCAGTAACCCCTCCCTCCGCCCCTTTCTGCTCCCCCATCCCCAAGCAACTACTGGTCGACTTTCTGTCATTATAGATTGGTTGACATTTTCTAGAGTTTCTTATCAATGGAACCGTGCAGTATCTGCTTTTCCTTCTCCTCCTCTTCTTCCTCGTCCTCCTTCTCCTCCTTCTCTCCTCTCCCTCCCTCTCCTTCTCTTTCTTCTTCTTTTTTTGGTCTGACTTCTTTCCCTCAGCATAATCACTTTGAAATTTATCCATCACATGGACCAGTAGTATATTCCTTTTTATTACTAGGTAGTATTTCCATTGTATGAATGCTGCCATTTGTCCATTCAGAATGTTGGTACTTTTAAAAATCAGTCTACTGCCCTAAATATAATAGGAACTGAAAGAAAGAAACAAAACAATAGGTAAATCCCATGTAAATGCTCAGACATGATCGCCCCGGAACATACAATGATGTAGTCAGATATTTCGCCTATACATACAGTTACATGGACCCGCTTCTTTGCCGGAGGCTTTGGTTTGGCTCCAAAGGCCAGCGGTTGACCCCTCCACACAGGAGGGGACGATGCTGTGTGGCCTGACGCGTGGGGCCCGAGACTGAGCAGGAGAGGTGGACACAGGCAGATGTCAGCTCCGTGGAAAGATTTCTCACAGGGCTGGCCATCAGGGAGGCATGGCCAGTCTCATACGCTAAGGTCTATATTTGATTTCTCAAAGGTGTGTTTGTATTTTACTTACCTTGCATTTCCGAGCGCAATACGGGGGCTTCCTGTTGGCACTTTTCTGAACCGAGACTTAAGACTTATTTCCTGCCCTCTGCTCTAAAGGCCAGTAGCAGGCATTGGCACATCTCTATCCTGCTGGGAGCCTGTCTCAGGACGGAATATACTTTTATGGAAGAAAGTGTTTAGTGGTGCTTTTCAGGCAACAAGACTTTAGAAACTTCTACTACAGAGGCACCTGGGTGGCTCAGTCAATTAAGCATCCGGCTCACATCATGATCTCATGGTTTCGTGAGTTCAAGCCCCGAGTTGGGCTCTGTGCTGGCAGCATGGAGCCTGCTTGGGATTCTCTCTCTCTCTCTCTCTCTCTCTCCTCCTCCTCCTCCTCCTCTGCTCACTCTGTCTCTCTCAAAATAAATAAACTTAAAAAAAAAGAAACTTCTAAAAATAAAGCCTTCAGTTATACTTACCTTCTTGGATAATCTATCCACCATGTTATTATTAAAGGAGTCTGTTGTTTGGTGGTAACCCTTGACTTCAGACTGGCTTGTTCTTGCAAGGAACCCATTCCAGAAAGTGAAGAATTTCCTTTAACCAGCTCTAATGCTACAGAGAAGTATCAAAGTCCATAGCAAGTATGGTGGGACATATAATATGCGAGGTCTCTAGTCTTTGTTTCTTTTTCTTTTTCTTTTCTCCTTCTCCTTCTCCTTCTCCTTCTCCTTCTCCTTCTCCTCCTT
>NW_024412698.1:0-3700 GCF_014898765.1 Herpailurus yagouaroundi | reverse complement strand
GAGCCTGTTTCCGATTCTGTGTCTCCCTCTCTCTCTGCCCCTCCCCCCTTCATGCTCTGTCTCTCTCTGTCCCAAAAATAAATAAACGTTGAAAAAAAAAATTAAAAAAAAAATGCCACTCCATTGAATTCATTTAGCCGCTCAGACTCCTAGTGAGACAGTATAAATGATTGAAGGGGGGCTAGAGGAAAGGAAGCAGAAAGAAGGGCGAAATTTACCCCCATTTCAGGGGGCAAAGCTATACCTACAAACAAAGGTAAAGATCAGATTAATGTGGGCAAATTACCTTTGGCTCACGCAGAAGACCGATGATTTAACATCCCTGTCTGAGAGCATCAAAAATCTCCTTTATAGAGTTGGAAAGCTTCAGATGTGGATAACAACACTGCCCTTAAGTGGCCCCACACCCCAACAGGGGATTGCAGGGGACAAAGGTATCTCCCAGCCTAAGGGAGGAGCCTGCGTTTTGTGGCTTGCTATCTTATCTTATGATCTGGTTTTAACAGCTTCAGTCATTAGGAGTGAAACTTCCCAGGAGCCTTTTGCCCGAAAAAGGGTGTGTTTGCTTCCAGACTGTTCAGGTCAATATTATGGACCATTAACTCAGTGTTTTTGTTTAAAGATGAGTGGGAATGAGTAAGTACTGTCCTTCACCCAGAAAGTGCCCAGAACGCAGGGTGTGGAGAAGCCTTCAGAGCCATCCTAGCCATGGGCATATGTAAGTCAGCTCCATTATGGCTGTTCCATGGTAGACTTTGGGTTCTGAAATATCTGTGGTCTGAAATGTCCACGACTGTCATGTTAAATGTCAGCACATTTAAAGAAATACGGAACCAGGGTGCCTGGGTGGCTCAGTTGGTTGGGCGTCCGACTTCGGCTCAGGTCGTGATCTCATGGTCCACGAGTTTGAGCCCGTGTCGGGCTCTGTGCTGACAGCTCAGAGCCTGGAGCCTGTTTTAGATTCTGTGTCTCCCTCTCTCTCTGTCCCTCCCCCGCTTGCGCTCTGTCTCTGTCTCTCTCAAAAATAAATATAATGTTAAAAAAATTTTTTTAAAGAAATATGGAACCTAAGATACAAACTTTCAAAATTAGCAAAAAATTTAAGAGTTCAAGGGTGCCTGCATGGCTTAGTTGAGTGTCCGACTTTGGCTCAGGTCATGATCTCGGGGTTCGTGGGTTTGAGGCCCGCATCGGGCTCTGTGCTGACAGCTCAGAGCCTAGAGCCTGCTCCGGATTCTATGTCTTCCCCTCTCTCTGCCCATCCCCCATTGGCACTCTGTCTCTCTCTCTCTCTCAAAACTAAATAAACACTTAAAAACATTTAAGAATTCACTGGCAGCAGTATGTTCAGTTAACAAAAAGAGGCTTTTTGGGGGGGGTGTTGTTTTTATTTAAGCTCTAATTAGTTAACATATAGTGTAATATTGATTTCAGGAGTAGAATTTACATATAACACCCAGTGCTCATCACGGGTATCCTCTTTAGTGCCCATCACCCACCCAGCCCATCCCCTGGCCACCTCCCTCCAGCTACCCTCAGTTTGTTCTCTATCACTAAGAGTCTCTTGTGGTTGCCTCCCTCTCTCTTTTTTTTTTTCTCTTCCCCTATGTTCATCTGTCTTGTTTCTTAAATTCCACATATGAGTGAAATCACATGGTATTTGTCTTTCTCTGACTGACTTATTCTGCTTAGTACAATACACTCTAATTCCATCCACATCCTTACAAATGGCAAGATTTCGTTCCTTTTGATGGCTAAGTAATATTCCATTGTATATCATATATCACAACTTCTTTACCTGTTCATTAGTCAATGGACTGTACCATACTGTCTTGATGACTATAGCTTTATGATATAGTCTTTATGACTATAGCTTTATGAAGTCTGGACTTGTGATGCCTCCAGCTTTGCTTTGCTTTTTCAAGATGGCCTTGGCCATCTTGGGGGGGGGGTCTTTTGTGGTTCCATTTGGGGTCCTTTGTGGCTCCGTACACATTTTAGGATTGTTTGTTCTGGCTCTGTGAAAAATGCTGGTGGTATTTTGGTAGGGATCGTGTTAAATGTGTAGATTGCTTTGGGTAGTATGGACATTTTCACAATATTTGTTCTTCTACTCCATGAGCATGGAATGTTTCTCCATTTCTTTGTGTCTTCTTCAATTTCTTTAAGTGTTCTATGGTTTTCAGAGAACGGATCTTTTATGTTTTTCACTACATTTATTCCTAGGTATTTTATGGGGTTTGGTGCAATTGTAAATGGGATCGATTCCTTGATTTCTCTTTCTGCTGCTTCATTATTGGTGTATAGAAATGCAACAAATTTCTGTAGATTGATTTTATATCCCGGGACTTTGCTGAATTCATGCATCGGTTCTAACAAGTTTTGGGTTGAGTCTTTTGGGTTTGCTACATAGAATGTCATATCATCCACAAATAGTGAAAGTTCAACTTTTTTGCTCATTTGGATGCCTTTTATTTCTTTTTGTTATCTGATTGCTGAGGCTAGGACTTCCAGTACTATGTTAAATAACAATGGTGAGAATGGACATCCCTCTCTTGTTCCTGACCTTAGAGGAAAATCTCTCAGTTTTTCCCATTGAGGATGATATTAGCTGTGGCTCTTTCGTATATGGTCTTTACGAGGCTGAGGTGTGTACTCTTTATCCCTATTTTGTTGAGGGTTTTTATCAAGGATGGATGCTGTATTTTGTCACAGGCTTTTTCTGCACCTATTGAGAGGATCGTGTGATTTTCATCCCTTCTTTTCTTAATGTGGTGCATCACGAGGATTGATTTGTGAATCGATTCCTTGCAGCCCAGGAATCAATATTCCCCCTTGATCACGGTGAATAATTCTTTGAATGTACTGTTGGGTTCTATTTGCTAGTATCTTGTTGCGAAGTTTTACACCCGTGTTCATCGGGGATATTGGCCTATAGTTCTCCTTTTTAGTGGGGTCTTTGTCTGGTTTGGGAATCTTTGCCTGGTTTGCTGGCCTCATAGAATGAGTTTGGCAGTTTTCCTTCCATTTCTATTTTTTTGGAACAGTTTGAAAAGAACAGGTATTAACCCTTCTTCACATGTTTGGTAGAATTCCCCTGGGAAGCCATCCGGCCCTGGACAGCAAAAAGAGTTTTAAGCGACACTACCCAAAAGAGTAATGGGGTGACAGAACAGTCCTGGCCAGATGCAGAAAAATCTAAGGACTGGATGCACTTGACTATTCAGTGACCTAACTATGTCACTGTTCAAATCCACGATGTTTAAATACCAAAGAAAAATATGCATCAGGAAAAAAACAAACAAACAGATTTTCTCTCTTTCAAATAAATCAGTCATCTGTCAAGTTGTGATAGGGTGGTATTTGGGGGGTGATTCTTTTTTTCTTTCCCAAACTCCCTAATACGTTGTTTGACTGCTTTGCTCCTAATAATAAACAAGATAAGTTAGCCTAGCAACGCGTTGACACAAACAATAAAGGCTTTTAAACAACGGCATATGCAAATAAAAAGAAGAAAATATTCATCCTCTGGGAAGCTGTTTATAGGAAAACACCTCCACAGCAGATAAGTGAGGTCCCAGCACCCCCAGCTTCTACTGTCCAGAGAACTGACCATTCTGTTGAATACCCCAGCCTCCCACAACTACTGCAGGTGCCCCGAGAGGAGGTTCCTCCAACCCCCTAACCCCTAACTGACCGG
>NW_024412697.1:0-3180 GCF_014898765.1 Herpailurus yagouaroundi | reverse complement strand
TGTACGGATCTTCCAAATGTCGCACATTCCGTTGAAATATCACAAATCACATATGTCAATATTCCCACCAACCTCATTAGAAAAACTCATCATGTCATGCTGACGGAGGTGCTTATAAAATTTTCCACAGTTCCCATCTGTACATGAGACTTCAAATTCTGCAGTTGGTAACACATGCTGTCAGTTGTTTTCCTCAAAGTGATGGTCTCCCTTTGCTCATTTTGAAGAAACTGTCTTCCAAATATCCAAAACTGAATAACCATAGTTTGTCTGTAGGTAGTTTTTCAAATGGAGATCCCACCCTATGAAAAAAAGCGGTTAGTTTAGCTCTTAACCCAGTTGTCCACAAGCACTGTTCCTCAAGACAGCCAGAGTACTTCAAAATTCAGCAAAAATGCTTCCTGGATGCTTTCCATTTTGTCACACAGAAAACCGAGGGCTGTTATTCAGTAAAATTAATAATTTGGTTCATCAAGGACACTCTTCATGAAACCGGCATTTATTTTTACTTTTAGTTTCAAATGATTATTTGTCCCTGTGAGTGCCTATCAGTGAAAAACAGAACGATGGCTAGAAATTCCATACCACTGCCTGGATCTATGCTACAGCCCAGCAGTTTGGCCCAAAGTTGCTTTTGCACTAGACATGGCAAATGTCAAAACCATTGTTCCACGACTAAATCATGAAGTGCAAAACATTATTCAAAATTTGAGTGTTTCAGCACTTTTTTTTTTAATCTGTTGCTGAGGATTCACGGAAAAAGATTCTATGGGATAGTGAATCGATGCTGATAGGGGCATGCAAGCAAACCAGCAAGCCCAGGTCATCTTTAGATTCACTCAGATTTGCAGGGCGCCTGGATGGCTAAGTCGGTTGAGTGTCCAACTTTGGCTGTCATGATCTCATAGTTCATGGGCTCAGGCCCTGTGTCAGGCTCTGTGTGGATAGCTCAGAGCCTGGAGCCTGCTTTGGATTCTGTGTCTCCCTCTCTCTCTCTCTCTCTGCCCCTCCCCTGCTCATGCTCTGCCTCTCTCTCTCAAAACTAAATAAATGTTAAAAAAATTATTCACTCAAATTTGCAAACTGTAAGTACAGTTTTGCAAGTGAGAAATTAATGCGTTCTTTATATTTGCAGCGAAATATTCAAATCCATGAATTACTGTTATCTCCGGAAAATGCCACTGTTGTTGTTCTTTTGACTGACTTTTCATGCAGCAGGCATTCAGCAATGTCAACAGTACAGGATTTATTAGTTTAGTAGCTCTTCTGTGTGCTTCTCAAACCAATGAAATATTTAACCTGTGAGATGCATCAGTAGCTGCTTTGTTTCTAGCTTGCAAATCTGTATCGAACAACTTTTGACTTTTAAAGAGTTTATCACATCTGTGGTTAAAATACTCAATTCTAGGGGCGCCTGGGTGGCGCAGTCGGTTAAGCGTCCGACTTCAGCCAGGTCACGATCTCGCGGTCCGTGAGTTTGAGCCCCACGTCAGGCTCTGGGCTGATGGCTCAGAGCCTGGAGCCTGTTTCCGATTCTGTGTCTCCCTCTCTCTCTGCCCCTCGCCCGTTCATGCTCTGTCTCTCTCTGTCCCAAAAATAAATAAACGTTGAAAAAAAAAATTTAAAAAAATAAAAAAAAATAAAATACTCAATTCTTTTTTTCTTTAAACTTTTAATGATGACTCTCAATGGTATCTCAATTGATACCACAATTTTGCACACAATAATATTTGAAAATATTCTGTTGCACAGACCAGTAAGGTAATTGTTAGCATCTATAACGATGGCTCACATTATATATTTGTTATTTTCAGCTTTGCCTGTTTTGTTTTTTGCCATCTATCCTTCCCTTCCGTGAGACAGAATTCTCTGAGGTATCTGTTTTCTCTTTCAACATCTTCAACATTTAAGCAAGCCATTTTAATCTTCCTGTTATAAGCCAATGAACCATCTTTAAATATAAAGAGAATATCTTTTTTTCATTTGAGAATAAAATATAAATCCTAAAATAATTTTGATAAACCTTAAATGGAGTTTTTTGAAAAAAAAAGTATAATATTGCAAAATGAGACAATAAGGTATACTCCCATTTAGTTGTGTCTTTGTGTGTATACAAGAAAAATTCATGGATTTCAAAATTTGTTGGACGTCAATGAGATTATGATTGTGAGGGTACAGTAGAAGTATTGAAAAAGTGTGAGTTCATCTCTGGAAAGATACATACTTACACCTTAAACTTATTACCTCTGACAGGTGCAGGCACCACAGGAATATTCAAGCATATATTCAATTATCCATTAAAGTGATGATGTCAACACTTGTCCTGTAGTTTGGAGAACTATTTGTGAGGGAATGACTGTAAAAGACAAATGTGTTTTAAAATTACTGTGAAAATCAGAGCTTCTGGGTGGCTCAGTTGGTTAAGTGTCAGACTCTTGATTACAGCTCAACTCATGATCTCGGAGTTAGTGACATTGAGTCCTTGGTAGGGCTCTGCACTAACAGCACGGAGCCTGCCTGGGATTCTCTTTCTGTCTCTCTCTCTCTCTCTTTCTCCCTCTCTCTCTCTCTCCCTCCTTCTGGCCATACCCTGCTCATGTACTCTTTCTCTCAAAATAAATTAAAAAAAATTACTAGGAAAATAGTTTCGAGCTCCTAGACCCCCTACAAGGCTTGTAGGAAACTTACAGTTCCCCTAGACTGTACTCTGAGAAGTAGTAAACTCCTTTATATTTTGGAGACAGAAAAAGAGACAGACCAAAAAAAAAAAAAAAAAAAAAAAGGCACTTACTTAAATTAGCTCAAAGGTAGAATTATCATGTAAATCTCCTGCCTTCCACTACTATAGAGTGCCTTCTCTGTCTCTCTTTCTGTCTCTCTCTCCTCATCCTTTTTGTCCCAACATTCCACTGAATTAAAAGTCCCAAGAAGATAGAAATCTTCATATTCATCTCTGGGTGTCCCAGCACTTACCAACTAGAGCAAATTGATACCCAGTAACTGATTTGTCGTTTGGGATTCAAGATTTGGTGATAAGAGATTGCTTTTGTATGCTCACATGAAAATCAAGGCTCAGTTAAAATTACCATGACTTTTAGAGATAAACTAAGAGTTCCTCTAATTTAATCTTTGGCCATAAGACAATCTTTCTGTTTTTGTTTTTAGTAAAAATGGCATTCA
>NW_024412696.1:4195-10771 GCF_014898765.1 Herpailurus yagouaroundi | reverse complement strand
GGCCACCCCACCCCACAGTGAATCCCGCCCCTAGGAGAGGGGAAGAAAAGGCACGCACCAGTCTGACTGTGGCCCCAGCGGTGGGCTGGGGGCAGACATCAGGTCTGACTGCGGCTCCGCCCACCAACTCCAGTTATACACCCCAGCACAGGGGAAGTGCCCTGCAGGTCCTCACCACGCCAGGGACTATCCAAAATGACCAAGCGGAAGAATTCCCCTCAGAAGAATCTCCAGGAAATAACAACAGCTAATGAGCTGATCAAAAAGGATTTAAATAATATAACAGAAAGTGAATTTAGAATAATAGTCATAAAATTAATCGCTGGGCTTGAAAACAGTATAGCTGACAGCAGAGAATCTCTTGCTACAGAGATCAAGGGACTAAGGAACAGTCACGAGGAGCTGAAAAACGCTTTAAATGAAATGCATAACAAAATGGAAACCACGACGGCTCGGATTGAAGAGGCAGAGGAGAGAATAGGTGAACTAGAAGATAAAGTTATGGAAAAAGAGGAAGCTGAGAAAAAGAGAGATAAAAAAATCCAGGAGTATGAGGGGAAAATTAGAGAACTAAATGATACACTAAAAAGAAATAATATACGCATCATTGGTATCCCAGAGGAGGAAGAGAGAGGGAAAGGTGCTGAAGGGGTACTTGAAGAAATCATAGCTGAGAACTTCCCTGAAGTGGGGAAGGAAAAAGGCATTGAAATCCAAGAGGCACAGAGAACTCCCTTCAGACGTAACTTGAATCGATCTTCTGCATGACATATCATAGTGAAACTGGCAAAATACAAGGATAAAGAGAAAATTCTGAAAGCAGCAAGGGGTAAACGTGCCCTCACATATAAAGGGAGACCTATAAGACTCATGACTGATCTCTCTTTTGAAACTTGGCAGGCCAGAAAGAATCGGCAGGAGATTTTCAGTGTGCTAGACAGAAAAAATAATGCAGCCGAGAATCCTTTATCCAGCAAGTCTGTCATTTAGAATAGAAGGAGAGATAAAGGTCTTCCCAAACAAACAAAAACTGAAGGAATTTGTCACCACTAAACCAGCCCTACAAGAGATCCTAAGGGGGATCCTGTGAGACAAAGTACCAGAGACATCACTACAAGCATAAAACATACAGACATCACAATGACTCTAAACCCATATCTTTCTATAATAACACTGAATGTAAATGGATTAAATGCGCCAACCAAAAGACATAGGGTATCAGAATGGATAAAAAAACAAGACCCATCTATTTGCTGTCTACAAGAGACTCATTTTAGACCTGAGGACACCTTTAGATTGAGAGTGAGGGGATGGAGAACTATTTATCATGATACTGGAAGCCAAAAGAAAGCTGGAGTAGCCATACTTATATCAGACAAACTAGACTTTAAATTAAAGGCTGTTACAAGAGATGAAGAAGGACATTATATAATAGTGACAGGGTCTATCCATCAGGAAGAGCTAACAATTATAAATGTCTATGCGCCGAATACCGGAGCGCCCAAATATATAAAACAATTACTCATAAACATAAGCAACCTTATTGATGAGAATGTGGTAATTGCAGGGGACTTTAACACCCCACTTACAGAAATGGATAGATCATCTAGACACACGGTCAATAAAGAAACAAGGGCCCTGAATGAGACATTGGATCAGATGGACTTGACAGATATATTTAGAACTCTGCATCCCAAAGCAACAGAATATACTTTCTTCTCGAGTGCACATGGAACATTCTCCAAGATAGATCATATACTGGGTCACAAAACAGCCCTTCATAAGTTTACAAGAATTGAAATCATACCATGCATACTTTCAGACCACAATGCTATGAAGCTTGAAATCAACCACAGAAAAAAGTCTGGAAAACCTCCAAAAGCATGGAGGTTAAAGAACACCCTACTAACGAATGAGTGGGTCAACCAGGCAATTCGAGAAGAAATTAAAAAATATATGGAAACAAACGAAAATGAAAATACAACAATCCAAACGCTTTGGGACGCAGTGAAGGCAGTCCTGAGAGGAAAATACATTGCAATCCAGGCCTATCTCAAGAAACAAGAAAAATCCCAAATACAAAATCTAACAGCACACCTAAAGGAAATAGAAGCAGAACAGCCAAGGCAGCCTAAACCCAGCAGAAGAAGAGAAATAATAAAGATCAGAGCAGAAATAAACAATTTAGAATCTAAAAAAACTGTAGAGCAGATCAACGAAACCAAGAGTTGGTTTTTTGAAAAAATAAACAAAATTGACAAACCTCTAGCCAGGCTTCTCAAAAAGAAACGGGAGATGACCCAAATAGATAAAATCATGAATGAAAATGGAATTATTACAACCAATCCCTCAGAGATACAAACAATTATCAGGGAATACTATGAAAAATTATATGGCAACAAACTGGACAACCTGGAAGAAATGGACAAATTCCTGAACACCCACACTCTTCCAAAACTCAATCAGGAGGAAATAGAAAGCTTGAACAGACCCATCACCAGCGAAGAAATTGAATCGGTTATCAAAAATCTCCCAACAAATAAGAGTCCAGGACCAGATGGCTTCCCAGGGGAGTTCTACCAGACATTTAAAGCAGAGATAATACCTATCCTTCTCAAGCTATTCCAAGAAATAGAAAGGGAAGGAAAACTTCCAGACTCATTCTAGGAAGCCAGTATTACTTTGATTCCTAAACCAGACAGAGACCCAGTAAAAAAAGAGAACTACAGGCCAATATCCCTGATGAATATGGATGCAAAAATTCTCAATAAGATACTAGCAAATCGAATTCAACGGCATATAAAAAGAATTGTTCACCATGATCAAGTGGGATTCATTCCTGGGATGCAGGGCTGGTTCAACATTTGCAAATCAATCAACGTGATACATCACATTAACAAAAAAAAAGAGAAAAACCATATGATCCTGTCAATCGATGCAGAAAAGGCCTTTGACAAAATCCAGCACCCTTTCTTAATAAAAACCCTTGAGAAAGTCGGGATAGAAGGAACATACTTAAAGATCATAAAAGCCATTTATGAAAAGCCCACAGCTAACATCATCCTCAACAGGGAAAAACTGAGAGCTTTTTCCCTGAGATCAGGAACACGACAGGGATGCCCACTCTCACCGCTGTTGTTTAACATAGTGCTGGAAGTTCTAGCATCAGCAATCAGACAACAAAAGGAAATCAAAGGCATCCAAATTGGCAAAGATGAAGTCAAGCTTTCGGTTTTTGCAGATGACATGATATTATACATGGAAAATCCGACAGACTCCACCAAAAGTCTGCTAGAACTGATACATGAATTCAGCAAAGTTGCAGGATACAAAATCAATGTACAGAAATCAGTTGCATTCTTATACACTAACAATGAAGCAACAGAAAGACAAATAAAGAAACTGATCCCATTCACAATTGCACCAAGAAGCATAAAATACCTAGGAATAAATCTAACCAAAGATGTAAAGGATCTGTATGCTGAAAACTATAGAAAGCTTATGAAGGTAATTGAAGAAGATTTAAAGAAATGGAAAGACATTCCCTGCTCATGGATTGGAAGAATAAATATTGTCAAAATGTCAACACTACCCAAAGCTATCTACACATTCAATGCAATCCCAATCAAAATTGCACCAGCATTCTTCTTGAAGCTAGAACAAGCAATCCTAAAATTCATATGGAACGACAAAAGGCCCCGAATAGCCAAAGTAATTTTGAAGAAGAAGACCAAAGCAGGAGGCATCACAATCCCAGACTTTAGCCTCTACTACAAAGCTGTCATCATCAAGACAGCATGGTATTGGCACAAAAACAGACACATAGACCAATGGAATAGAATAGAAACCCCAGAACTAGACCCACAAACGTATGGCCAACTCATCTTTGACAAAGCAGGAAAGAACATCCAATGGAAAAAAGTCTCTTTAACAAATGGTGCTGGGAGAACTGGACAGCAATATGCAGAAGGTTGAAACTAGACCACTTTCTCACACCATTCACAAAAATAAACTCAAAATGGATAAAGGACGTGAATGTGAGACAGGAAACCATCAAAACCCTAGAGGAGAAAGCAGGAAAAGACCTCTCTGACCTCAGCCGTAGCAATCTCTTACTCGACACATCCCCAAAGGCAAGGGAATTAAAAGCAAAAGTGAATTACTGGGACCTTATGAAGATAAAAAGCTTCTGCACAGCAAAGGAAACAACCAACAAAACGAAAAGGCAACCAACGGAATGGGAAAAGATATTTGCAAATGACATATCGGACAAAGGGCTAGTATCCAAAATCTATAAAGAGCTCACCAAACTCCACACCCGAAAAGCAAATAACCCAGTGAAGAAATGGGCAGAAAACATGAATAGACACTTCTCTAAAGAAGACATCCGGATGGCCAACAGGCACATGAAAAGATGTTCAGCGTCGCTCCTTATCAGGGAAATACAAATCAAAACCACACTCAGATATCACCTCACGCCAGTCAGAGTGGCCAAAATGAACAAATCAAGAGACTCTAGATGCTGGAGAGGATGTGGAGAAACGGGAACCCTCTTGCACTGTTGGTGGGAATGCAAATTGGTGCAGCCGCTCTGGAAAGCAGTGTGGAGGTTCCTCAGAAAATTAAAAATAGACCTACCCTATGACCCAGCAATAGCACTGCTAGGAATTTATCCAAGGGACACAGGAGTACTGATGCACAGGGGCACTTGTACCCCAATGTTCATAGCAGCACTCTCAACAATAGCCAAATTATGGAAAGAGCCTAAATGTCCATCAACTGATGAATGGATAAAGAAATTGTGGTTTATATACACAATGGAATACTACGTGGCAATGAGAAAAAATGAAATATGGCCTTTTGTAGCAACGTGGATGGAACTGGAGAGTGTGATGCTAAGTGAAATAAGCCATACAGAGAAAGACAGATACCATATGGTTTCACTCTTATGTGGATCCTGAGAAACTTAACAGAAACCCATGGGGGAGGGGAAGGAAAAAAAAAAAAAAGAGGTTAGAGTGGGAGAGAGCCAAAGCATAAGAGACTGTTGAGAACTGAGAGCAAACTGAGGGTTGATGGGGGGTGGGAGGGAGGAGAGGGTGGGTGATGGGTATTGAGGAGGGCACCTTTTGGGATGAGCACTGGGTGTTGTATGGAAACCAATTTGACAATAAATTTCATATATAAATTAAAAAAAAAAGATACACATAAAAAAATAAAAATAAAAAAAAATAAAGTGGCTCTAAACATCATACAAAGAGAAACCTGCATTGGTGGTCTTTTCAGATGTGGAGAGAAAAATGGTTTGGTAATTTTGAATCATTTTCCAGCAGATTACAGTCTTAAGAGCAAGCCTGATTTAAAGCATTAGAATAATCCCATTACTTTTCCCAGGAATTTCTTTCATACTAGCCTTTCACATTCGCTAAAATTCTGCCCCTGGAATATTCTGGGAAGGCTGGAAATACCTCTACTTTAGCTTGGCTATATAATTTAGATAGACCACTTGTATCTTTGGATATTTGTTCATCACTAAAGAAAGAATCCCACCCAAAATTCTTTATGATTCTGAGGTGATATCCATGTATGAAATATGTCATCTTACTTTGATATATGGATTAGAATAATGCAATTCAATGGAATCTCAGAAATAGTTAACCCATATTTTTATGAATGCAAAGCAAAAAAATACCAGAAAACTTACTTTATTTTTTAAAGTTGAAAATGCAACATGATTTTATATATTAGGGACTAGCATAATGATCAATAAATGTGTATGCAATTGAATTTTCAGAGGAAACCATTTTCCTTTACACACACACACACAAACACACACAACATCTAAATAAACAGCCATTCTCACAGTGGCATAATAATCTATATTTTATATGTCTATATATGTGTATAGTTACACATGTGTATGTGTATGCATGTATATATATATATATACAACCTATTTGTATAAATGTATAATATAAATGTGTGTATACACGCACACACACACACACACACACACACACACACACAAACACACACACACACATTTAATATTGTTCATACAATTATATCCCTGTCAGCTTTGTTCTGCTTGCAGATTGTTGTAGAATAGATATAGGAAACTGCTGATAGCAATGTATCTCTTAGGTATAGACACAGCTGTGGAATGGGCAGTATGTATTCAAATTAATCTCCCTTTCCTGGTCTGTAGCATTTTGTTTCCTTTCGGTATCTTTTAAACTTTCTCAGACAGATATTTTTAGGTGCTGTCACAGGGGAAAATAGATTACTAAACTTGTGTATAATGAGTTATTAGTGATAGAGACTAATAAATTTGTTAAATAAAAACATAAAGACTAAGTCTCTAATAACTGGATTTCAAACATCAAACAGGGAGTAAGGAGTGAATTCACCTGCCTCATAAAAACCTATAACTCATTTAGGTGTCTAATATCTCCATTTGTTTATGAGTCTCATCCTGAAGAGAACACTAGAAGTACAAAAATGAAAAAAAAAATCAATGTTTAAAAATAGCCACACTGGGGCGCCTGGGTGGCGCAGTCGGTTAAGCGTCCGACT
>NW_024412696.1:0-4095 GCF_014898765.1 Herpailurus yagouaroundi | reverse complement strand
AATAAATAAACGTTGAAAAAAAAATGAAAAAAAAAATAGCCACACTTTACAGATTTTAGATATTTGGTGGAGGAAGTATTTTATATGTTGTAAAAGAAGAAGTACACACACATTTGATAAATAACATAAGCAACTATTAATAAAACAATCCATATTTTCTTTACTTTTTGACCATTTCCTAATTCCTGTAGCATTTGAAATCTGAGCATGGGTAGACAGAGTGTTTGGTCTGGAGATCCCATATAAACTCTACAACATTTACTTGCCATACGTAAGATGTGTATCAAACTCAAAATTTCTAAACTCACTGGAATTCTTTGATCATGTAAGCTGCCTACATTTATCTCCTAAAGCCCAACAGACCTTGATTATCATTAAGCTCATCAATCTTCAACTCTCTTCTAATGATACTGCATAGCAAATGGCAATGGTGTGCCATATATAACCTGCTTTGAATATCTAAGAATGCCTGAGTAACTCTGAGAGGGAATTATCCAAATAGACAAGAATCAGAGTTTCATCTACTGCACATTAAACTTTCAGCACAAAAACTTTAACTGTTGATTGGAATCTGGTTTTGGCTATGAATTAGTAGTAACTTTTTATTCAGGAAAGTCACTGTATCTGGATTGCAGTATTCACAATACTATAATTGGATGAGGTAAAAACCATATATATTATTTGTGTGTGTATGCATGTTTGTGTGTGTGTGTGGAAGACATGTGATAAGATCCTTAATTCAGACCACCTAGCCCTTATACCCCAAAAGGTACTTGAATGCTTTCTGACCAAAGAGAAAAGAAGGACATTTGAAATTTCAAAACAAATGAGTACCAAATAACTAAATATACCTATTAAATATGTTATTTTTATTTTGACAGATAACATGTCCTTGACTTCTGTAAAAGAAAAAATTCTTCATGTCTAAAGCTATAAAATCAAAGCTGACCTGAGGCAAGGGAAACAAAAGCAAAAAGAAAATATTGGGACTTCATCAAAACAAAAGCTTCTGCACAGCAATGGAAACAATCAGCAAATCTAAAAGGCAACCTACTGAATGGGAGAAAATATTTGCAAATGGCATATCCAATAAAGCATTAGTACTCCAAATACATAAATAACTTCTGCAACTCAACACCCCAAAACAAATAACCCAAATGGTAAATGGGCAGAAGACACAAACAGAAATTGCTCCAAAAGGACATACAGATGGTGGACAGACACATGAGAAGATGATCATCATCACTTATCATCAGGTAAATGCAAATCAAAACCACAATGAGACATCATCTCACAACTGTTGGAACGGCTAAAATCAAAAACACAAGAAACAAGTGTTGACAAGGATGTAGAGAAAAAGGAACCCTCATGCACCATTGGTAGGAATGCAAACTGGTGCAGTCACTGCAGAAAACAGTATGGAGTGTCCTCAAAAAGTTAAAAATAGGATAGCAGTAATTGCACTACCCAAAGAATGCAAAAATACTATTTCAAAGGGATACATGCACCCTGATGTTTATAGTAGCATTATCTATAATAGTCAAATTATGGAAACAGTCCAAATGTCCATCAATAGATGAATATATTCTATCTATCTATCTATCTATCTATCTATCTATCTATCTATATACAAATACACACACACACACACACACACACACACACACACACACACACTGGAATATTATTCAGCCATATAAAAGAGTGAAACATTGCCATTTGAAACAACATGGATGGAGCTAGAAAGTATAATGCTAAGTGAAAGAAGTCAGTCAGAGAAAGACAAATACTATATGATTTTACTCATTTGTGGAATTTAGGAAACAAAACAAATGATCCTTGGGAGGGAGAGAAGAGAGAGAGAGAGAGAAACCAGGAAATAGACTCTTAACTATAGAGAACAAACTACAAGAAGTGTAGGGTGTGGGGCGATGGGTGAAATAGGTGATGGGGATTAAGGAGGGCACTTGTGATGAGCATGGGAGTTGTGGGTAAGTGTTGAATCATTAGATCCTATACCTGAAACGAACTGTATGTTAACTAACTGGAATTTAAACAAAAACTTGAAAAACAATAAAAACAATGGGCACCTGGGTGGCTCAGTTGGTTTAGCATCCGAGTTGGCTCAGGTCATGATCTTATAGTTCACAGGTTTGGGCCCCCAATCAGGCTCTGTGCTGGCAGTTCTGAGCCTGGAGACTGCTTCAGATTCTGCCTCCCTCTCTCTCTGCCCCTCCCCTGCTCAGACTATGTCTCTCTCTCTCTCTGTCTCTCTGTCTCTCTGTCTCTCTCTCTCTCTCTCTCTCTCTTTCTCCTTCTCTGTTTCTCTCTCAAAAATAAATAATAAACATTAAAAAATTTAAAAAAGGAAAAACAATAACAAAACCAAACCAAACCAAACCAAAGGTGATGCCACTGTCTGGTCTTCCTCCTTTCATAATGCAATCAGAGAAAACTAAGACATAATAACAATTCCTGGCTTTTGCTATTAAGTTGTAAAAGAGGAAAACAAGAAATGCCATAGATTTTTCTCTCTGTGCTTTGAACAGGATATCTTAAAACTAGAATGTGGAATGGTGAACCCTCTGGAGACCCCAGTTTTCACTTTTAGATTGTAACTGTCTTCAAGCATTTAATATTTTTATTAACTTCCATGAGACAAAGTAAAAGAGTAAATCAGGGATATTTATCCTTCTTACCCCAATAAATAACTACCTTTTCTCATTGACCTTTCATCACCAATTATCAAATTACCAAATGGCAGGAGTAATCCTCGGTTCAATGCTGGAGGGAAGCCCTTCCTGAACATTGCAGTGATGAACATAGAAAGTGCATTTCTCCATGTAGCATGGTAGAAGAGAATTAATCACAGCAGGAAAACAAGAGTGATTCAATAAAGACATCAGGGCTTTTTTAAGACATGAACGAAGGTGATAGCGGAAGCTGGGAAGCAGGTGTAACTGCTGCTGTTTTCCAGAATACATGTGAATGATTGATGTGAAACTTACTTTCTGTTCATAATATCACTTATTCAAGGCACAGACTTGACTATATATGCCACTGTTTCCTTTCATATCCATTTAAAGTATATATTAATGCATTTTAAAACTTTCACTTTTGCAACAGGTTTTTAGCATTACTAGATTGAGGATACTTAATGTTTAGACCATGGACTCTTTAATCTGATGAAAGGTATTTTTTTCTCTCCCTAAAAACATGAATAAATATCCACATTTTTACATGCAATTTTCAAGAGTTTACTGAATCCATAAAGTTTGCAGACCTCAGATTACAGATCGGAGTCTGAGATTACAAGATTTGAACTTTGATTTAAGCATTTATCATTTGTAATTATGTAATAAACTTGCGTGCAGTAAAAACTACATTTCAATAAGCCAGCATTTTCAGTGCGTTCTGCAGTTAAATAGTTTTGTTGAGTGTTAAAATATGTTACCCTAAAAGTATTTCTTTGGCTCCATAGTCAAAAATGCTTTTAAGAATTTGCTGAGTGAAACAAAAGTTAACAATTATAAACAGCGTTCTCTTGAACAGGGATTTCTCAGAGTTTTTAATTTTCTAATGTGTGTTTTGATTCTCCAAGGAGGGAAATAAAACCTGAGAGTTTGAAGAATATATTTACATATTGAACTTTTCTCTTTCACAGAGAAGCTCACAAAAATGTTTTTTCTCTGAATCTCAAGAATTTTGGAAATATTATAGTAACCTTTTTCAAATCAGGCAACAAAGATTTGCTTTGGAGATGCAACTACTTTGGGTAGCTCTTGTATATTGAACACAATTGAATCACATTGATTCAAGCATATTCTGATACATCTTAAAGCCTTCACAAATGAATTTAGTTATTTCAGATTTTAACTGGCACTGGTGTGCAAACTGATCAGTAGGGTATTGCTCAAATAACCATAGACTCATTGTTGTTTAAGAATATAAGAGCCTGGGCAGAGGGAAGATGGCGGCGTAGGAGGACGCTGGGCTCACCGCGCGTCCTGCTGATCACTTAGATTCCACATACACCTGCCTAAATAATCCAGAAAACCACCAGAGGATTAGCAGAACGGAGTCGCCGGAGCCAAG
>NW_024412695.1:0-10044 GCF_014898765.1 Herpailurus yagouaroundi | reverse complement strand
CTGGGAGGTCATAAGTTAACAGCTCTGCTCAGAAAGCGGGAAGGCTGGAGGACAAAGGGAAGGAGAGCTGCTGAGCCCCCGGACGACAGAGCTCAGTTTGGTGGGGAACAAAGGCGCTCGCCAGCGCCATCTCCCCCGCCCATCCCCCAGCCAAAATCCCAAAGGGAACCAGTTCCTGCCAGGGAACTTGCTCGCTCCGCGCAAACACCCAACTCTGCGCTTCTGCGGAACCAAACCTCCGGCAGCGGATCTGACTCCCTCCTGCTGCCACAGGGCCCCTCCTGAAGTGGATCACCTAAGGAGAAGCAAGCTAAGCCTGCCCCTCCTGCCCCTGTGCACCTTGCCTACCCACCCCAGCTAAGACGCCAGATCCCCAGCATCACAAGCCTGGCAGTGTGCAAGTAGCCCAGACAGGCCACCCCACCCCACAGTTAATCCCGCCCCTAGGAGAGGGGAAGAGAAGGCACGCACCAGTCTGACTGTGGCCCCAGCGGTGGGCTGGGGCAGACATCAGGTCTGACTGCGGCTCCGCCCACCAACTCCAGTTATACACCACAGCACAGGGGAAGTGCCCTGCAGGTCCTCACCACGCCAGGGACTATCCAAAATGACCAAGCGGAAGAATTCCCCTCAGAAGAATCTCCAGGAAATAACAACAGCTAATGAGCTGATCAAAAAGGATTTAAATAATATAACAGAAAGTGAATTTAGAATAATAGTCATAAAATTAATCGCTGGGCTTGAAAACAGTATAGCTGACAGCAGAGAATCTCTTGCTACAGAGATCAAGGGACTAAGGACCAGTCACGAGGAGCTGAAAAACGCTTTAAACGAAATGCATAACAAAATGGAAACCACCACGGCTCGGATTGAAGAGGCAGAGGAGAGAATAGGTGAACTAGAAGATAAAGTTATGGAAAAAGAGGAAGCTGAGAAAAAGAGAGATAAAAAAATCCAGGAGTATGAGGGGAAAATTAGAGAACTAAGTGATACACTAAAAAGAAATAATATACGCATAGTTGGTATCCCAGAGGAGGAAGAGAGAGGGAAAGGTGCTGAAGGGGTACTTGAAGAAATAATAGCTGAGAACTTCCCTGAAGTGGGGAAGGAAAAAGGCATTGAAATCCAAGAGGCACAGAGAACTCCCTTCAGACGTAACTTGAATCGATCTTCTGCACGACATATCATAGTGAAACTGGCAAAATACAAGGATAAAGAGAAAATTCTGAAAGCAGCAAGGGGTAAACGTGCCCTCACATATAAAGGGAGACCTATAAGACTCGTGACTGATGTCTCTTTTGAAACTTGGCAGGCCAGAAAGAATTGGCATGAGATTTTCAGTGTGCTAGACAGAAAAAATATGCAGCCGAGAATCCTTTATCCAGCAAGTCTGTCATTTAGAATAGAAGGAGAGATAAAGGTCTTCCCAAACAAACAAAAACTGAAGGAATTTGTCACCACTAAACCAGCCCTACAAGAGATCCTAAGGGGGACCCTGTGAGACAAAGTACCAGAGACATCACTACAAGCATAAAACATACAGACATCACAATGACTCTAAACCCATATCTTTCTATAATAACACTGAATGTAAATGGATTAAATGCGCCAACCAAAAGGCATAGGGTATCAGAATGGATAAAAAAACAAGACCCATCTATTTGCTGTCTACAAGAGACTCATTTTAGACCGGAGGACACCTTTAGATTGAGAGTGAGGGGATGGAGAACTATTGATCATGCTACTGGAAGCCAAAAGAAAGCTGGAGTGGCCATACTTATATCAGACAAACTAGACTTTAAATTAAAGGCTGTAACAAGAGATGAAGAAGGACATTATATAATAGTGACAGGGTCTATCCATCAGGAAGAGCTAACAATTATAAATGTCTATGCGCCGAATACCGGAGCGCCCAAATATATAAAACAATTACTCATAAACACAAGCAACCTTATTGATAAGAATGTGGTAATTGCAGGGGACTTTAACACCCCACTTACAGAAATGGATAGATCATCTAGACACACGGTCAATAAAGAAACAAGGGCCCTGAATGAGACATTGGATCAGATGGACTTGACAGATATATTTAGAACTCTGCATCCCAAAGCAACAGAATATACTTTCTTCTCGAGTGCACATGGAACATTCTCCAAGATAGATCATAGACTGGGTCACAAAACAGCCCTTCATAAGTTTACAAGAATTGAAATCATACCATGCATACTTTCAGACCACAATGCTATGAAGCTTGAAATCAACCACAGAAAAAAGTCTGGAAAACCTCCAAAAGCATGGAGGTTAAAGAACACCCTACTAACGAATGAGTGGGTCAACCAGGCAATTCGAGAAGAAATTAAAAAATATATGGAAACAAACGAAAATGAAAATACAACAATCCAAACGCTTTGGGACGCAGCGAAGGCAGTCCTGAGAGGAAAATACATTGCAATCCAGGCCTATCTCAAGAAACAAGAAAAATCCCAAATACAAAATCTAACAGCACACCTAAAGGAAATAGAAGCAGAACAGCAAAGGCAGCCTAAACCCAGCAGTAGAAGAGAAATAATAAAGATCAGAGCAGAAATAAACAATATAGAATCTAAAAAAACTATAGGGCAGATCAACGAAACCAAGAGTTGGTTTTTTGAAAAAATAAACAAAATTGACAAACCTCTAGCCAGGCTTCTCAAAAAGAAACGGGAGATGACCCAAATAGATAAAATCATGAATGAAAATGGAATTATTACAACCAATCCCTCAGAGATACAAACAATTATCAGGGAATACTATGAAAAATTATATGCCAACAAATTGGACAACCTGGAAGAAATGGACAAATTCCTGAACACCCACACTCTTCCAAAACTCAATCAGGAGGAAATAGAAAGCTTGAACAGACCCATCACCAGCGAAGAAATTGAATCGGTTATCAAAAATCTCCCAACAAATAAGAGTCCAGGACCAGATGGCTTCCCAGGGGAGTTCTACCAGACGTTTAAAGCAGAGATAATACCTATCCTTCTCAAGCTATTCCAAGAAATAGAAAGGGAAGGAAAACTTCCAGACTCATTCTATGAAGCCAGTATTACTTTGATTCCTAAACCAGACAGAGACCCAGTAAAAAAAGAGAACTACAGGCCAATATCCCTGATGAATATGGATGCAAAAATTCTCAATAAGATACTAGCAAATCGAATTCAATGGCATATAAAAAGAATTATTCACCATGATCAAGTGGGATTCATTCCTGGGATGCAGGGCTGGTTCAACATTCGCAAATCAATCAACGTGATACATCACATTAACAAAAAAAAAGAGAAAAACCATATGATCCTGTCAATCGATGCAGAAAAGGCCTTTGACAAAATCCAGCACCCTTTCTTAATAAAAACCCTTGAGAAAGTCGGGATAGAAGGAACATACTTAAAGATCATAAAAGCCATTTATGAAAAGCCCACAGCTAACATCATCCTCAACGGGGAAAAACTGAGAGCTTTTTCCCTGAGATCAGGAACACGACAGGGATGCCCACTCTCACCGCTGTTGTTTAACATAGTGCTGGAAGTTCTAGCATCAGCAATCAGACAACAAAAGGAAATCAAAGGCATCAAAATTGGCAAAGATGAAGTCAAGCTTTCGCTTTTTGCAGATGACATGATATTATACATGGAAAATCCGACAGACTCCACCAAAAGTCTGCTAGAACTGATACATGAATTCAGCAAAGTTGCAGGATACAAAATCAATGTACAGAAATCAGTTGCATTCTTATACACTAACAATGAAGCAACAGAAAGACAAATAAGGAAACTGATCCCATTCACAATTGCACCAAGAAGCATAAAATACCTAGGAATAAATCTAACCAAAGATGTAAAGGATCTGTATGCTGAAAACTATAGAAAGCTTAGGAAGGTAATTGAAGAAGATTTAAAGAAATGGAAAGACATTCCCTGCTCATGGATTGGAAGAATAAATAGTGTCAAAATGTCAATACTACCCAAAGCTATCTACACATTCAATGCAATCCCAATCAAAATTGCACCAGCATTCTTCTCGAAACTAGAACAAGCCATCCTAAAATTCATATGGAACCACAAAAGGCCCCGAATAGCCAAAGTAATTTTGAAGAAGAAGACCAAAGCAGGAGGCATCACAATCCCAGACTTTAGCCTCTACTACAAAGCTGTCATCATCAAGACAGCATGGTATTGGCACAAAAAACAGACACATAGACCAATGGAATAGAATAGAAACCCCAGAACTAGACCCACAAATGTATGGCCAACTCATCTTTGACAAAGCAGGAAAGAACATCCAATGGACAAAAGACAGTCTCTTTAACAAATGGTGCTGGGAGAACTGGAGAGCAACATGCAGAAGGTTGAAACTAGACCACTTTCTCACACCATTCACAAAAATAAACTCAAAATGGATAAAGGACCTGAATGTGAGACAGGAAACCATCAAAACCTTAGAGGAGAAAGCAGGAAAAGACCTCTCTGACCTCAGCCGTAGCAATCTCTTACTCGACACATCCCCAAAGGCAAGGGAATTAAAAGCAAAAGTGAATTACTGGGACCTTATGAAGATAAAAAGCTCTGCACAGCAAAGGAAACAACCAACAAAACTAAAAGGCAACCAACGGAATGGGAAAAGATCTTTGCAAATGACATATCGGACAAAGGGCTAGTCTCCAAAATCTATAAAGAGCTCACCAAACTCCACACCCGAAAAGCAAATAACCCAGTGAAGAAATGGGCAGAAAACATGAATAGACACTTCTCTAAAGAAGACATCCGGATGGCCAACAGGCACATGAAAAGATGTTCAGCGTCGCTCCTTATCAGGGAAATACAAATCAAAACCACACTCAGGTATCACCTCACGCCAGTCAGAGTGGCCAAAATGAACAAATCAGGAGACTCTAGATGCTGGAGAGGAAGTGGAGAAACGGGAACCCTCTTGCACTGTTGGTGGGAATGCAAATTGGTGCAGCCGCTCTGGAAAGCAGTGTGGAGGTTCCTCAGAAAATTAAAAATAGACCTACCCTATGACCCAGCAATAGCACTGCTAGGAATTTATCCAAGGGACACAGGAGTACTGATGCATAGGGGCACTTGTACCCCAATGTTCATAGCAGCACTCTCAACAATAGCCAAATTATGGAAAGAGCCTAAATGTCCATCAACTGATGAATGGATAAAGAAATTGTGGTTTATATACACTATGGAATACTACGTGGCAATGAGAAAAAAATGAAATATGGCCTTTTGTAGCAACGTGGATGGAACTGGAGAGTGTGATGCTAAGTGAAATAAGCCATACAGAGAAAGACAGATACCATATGGTTTCACTCTTATGTGGATCCTGAGAAACTTAACAGGAACCCATGGGGGAGGGGAAGGAAAAAAAAAAAAAGAGGTTAGAGTGGGAGAGAGCCAAAGCATAAGAGACTGTTGAGAACTGAGAGCAAACTGAGGGTTGATGGGGGGTGGGAGGGAGGAGAGGGTGGGTGATGGGTATTGAGGAGGGCACGTTTTGGGATGAGCACTGGGTGTTGTATGGAAACCAATTTGACAATAAATTTCATATATAAATTAAAAAAAAATACAATGAATATCGTTACACAAGTAAAGTTGACAGTTTAATGAAATGGACAGTTCTCTAGAGATAGATAAATCACTAAAATTGACTTGAAAAAGAAACGGTAATCTATATATTTATTTATACCCATTAAATAAATTGAATCTGTAATTTTATTTTATTTTATTTTTTAATTTGTAATGTTTATTTATTTTTGAGAGAGAGAAACAGAATGTGAGTGGGGGAGGGGCAGAGAGAGAGTGGGAGACACAGAATCTGAAACAGGCTCCAGGCTCTGAGCTGTCAGCACAGAGCCTAGTGCAGGGCTCGAACTCAGGAAGGTGAGATCATGACCTGGCTGAAATCGGATGCTTAATTGATTAAGCCATCCAGGCGCACCTGAATCTGTAATTTTAAAAAATTGTATCCCCCCCCAAAAAAAATTGTATCCATTAAGATAGGTCTCCTCAGGCAAGAGAAGCAAAAGCAAAAATTAACCACTGGGATTACTCTAAAATAAAGTTTTTGCACGGCAAAGGAAACCATCAACAAAAGGGTAACCTACTGAATGGGAGAAGATATTTGTAAATGATATAGCTGATAAGGGGTTAATATCCAAAACATATTAAGAGCTTATACAACTCAACACCAAAAAAAGAATAATCTGATTTAAAATGGGCAGAGGATCTGGTCAGACATTTCTCCAAAGAAGACATACAGATGACCAATAGACACATGAAAAGATGCTCAACATCATTCATTATAGGGACATGCCAATCAAAGCCACAATGAGATATCACCTCATACCCGTCAGAATAGCTGAAATCCAAAACACAAGAAACAACAGGTATTAACAAGGATGTTGAGAAAAAGAAACCCTCATGCACTATCAGTGGCAATGCAAATTCGTGCAGCCATTGTGGAAAACAGTATGGAGATGCCTCAAAACGTTAAAAACAGAAATACCATAAGATCCAGTAATTCTACTGCTGGGTATTTACCCAAAGAAAATGAAAACATTAATTCAAAAAGATACATTCACTCCTATGTTCATTTAAGCATTATTTACAATAGCCAAGATATGGAAGCAAGCCAAGTGTCCATTAATAGATGAGCGGATAAAGAAAATGGGGTATATATACACATATATGTGTGTTTATATACACACACACACACACACACACACACACACACACACACACAATGGAATGTTACTCACCTATAAAGAAGAATGACAACATGCCATTTGGAACAACATGGATGGACCTAGAGAGTATTATGCTAAGTGAAGTACGTCAGATAGAGAAAGACAAATAGTATATGATTTCACTTATACGTGGAATATAAGAAACAAAACAAAGGAATAAACAAACAAAAGCAGAAACAGACCCATAAATAGAAAGAGAATACAAAGAATACAATACAAAGAGAACAAACTGATGGTTGCCAGAGGGGAGATAGGAAGATGACAAAATGAGTGAAGGAGACTGGGAGATACAGGCTTCCAGTTATGGAATGAATAAGTCACCAGAATGAAACGTACAGCATACAGAATATAGTCACTGGTATTGTAATAGTGTTGTATGGTAACAGATGGTAGCTATATGAGGTGAGCATACATAACAAATAAATTTGTTGAATCACTATGCTGTACACCTGAAACTAACATAACACTTTATGTCAACTATACTTCAATAAAAAAAAATGTACCATTAAAAAAGCACCATGCCAACCAAGTACTTACCCACACAGGTGAGTTTAGCCACATGTTCAAAACTTATTTCCTGTACTAAACAGACTTTCTCAATGAAGAGATAGAAGAGATCATTGCTTCATATTATGATATATATTTTAAAAAAAATTTTTTTTTCAACGTTTATTTATTTTTGGGACAGAGAGAGACAGAGCATGAACGGGGGAGGGGCAGAGAGAGAGGGAGACACAGAATTGGAAACAGGCTCCAGGCTCTGAGCCATCAGCCCAGAGCCCGACGCGGGGCTCGAACTCGCGAACCGCGAGATCGTGACCTGGCTGAAGTCGGACGCTTAACCGACTGCGCCACCCAGGCGCCCCAGTGATATATATTTTTGATACCCAAAGTGCACAAAGACAATATGGGAAAAGAAAATATTTATATATTTAAATATTCTCACTTTTGAACACAAGTATTTTAAAATATTACCTAACCGATATAACACATCACAAGAGATAAGGTACAAAGCAAATATAATAAGATGTTAATTGTAGAATCTGAATGGTTAATGCATGGGAGTTCACTGTGCAGGCCAACTTTTCTAGTTTAAAATTTTTCATCTGAAAACCTTAGGAAAAGTAAGAAAATCTCTGTACATCTGCAACCTCTAAAAGCATATCATAACAGAATCCCAAGGATGATTGAAAAATCTATCAATGTAATTCATCTCATTAATAGAGATGAGCAATTTATAAAAGTGTAATTTATGAAAAAAGAAAAAACGTTGGCAAACTGAGAATGGACTACAACCTCATTACCCTGGTGAAGAGTGTTGAAGGATTGGGCTTGACTATTAGTGGCAGAAAACTTCAGACTATATAGCATTTTACTTCTCTCTCACGTAAGACTGGTTAAGTGGCCCAGAGCCAAGTTCCTTTATTATGTTTTGTGTGATCTTTATTCCTAAGATCACTTCAAGTCCACTATAGTGCTCCAATTCAGTCATCACATCTGCAGGTCAAGCCGCAGGAAGGAGAAAAGGTGAGAGTGCCTAAAAAGAGGCACACTTTCCCCTTTAGGATATACTGAAATTTGCACATATGACTTCCACTTAGATGCCCATGGCAGAAACTAAGTTATGTACCCTCATGTAGTTGAAGGCTGGGCAATGCAGGCATTTTCTTGGTAGACAAGTCTTCAGAAAAAATTTAAAGATTCTACTTAAGGAAAAAGACAGAGCCAAATCTGGGGGAGCCGGCAGTCATTTCCACATGTATCTATCAGAAACCTCTAGAAAACATGACATTTAGTGGTAAAACATTAGAATTGTGCTCTTTAGAGTCAGGAACAAGACAAGGGTACCAGTTAACACAGCTTCTCTTAAACACTGTATAGAGTCCTAGCCAGCATGATACTTAAAAAAAAGAATTAGAAGGAAAGAAAATTTTTCTTATTTGCAGACCATAGGATTATTTACATAGAAAATGCAAGAGAATCTGTAGGTAAATAATTCAAACAAATGGAGAATTCAACATAATACATATTCAGAGTGTAAGAGAAAAAATATATATATTTATATAAAATCTCTCATTTACAGTAGATACCTAGGCAAAAATCTAATGAAATTTATGCAAGACCTATTTGGTAAAATTACAAAACATTTACACAAAAGATGCACTGGATAAATGATAAGACACTGAAGAATTGAAAGATATAATTGTGTAAATCCAGTAGCTCTCCCCATGAATATATAATAGATCTATGAATCATTATAATTCCAATTGGAGTCCCAAGACTCTTCATGGAATTTAATAGTCCTACTGTAAAGTTCATGTGGAAGATAAAAGAGATAAAAGTAGCAAAGAAATTTTTGAACAAGAAAACTATGGAGTGGAGGTTTGCCCTACTAGGCTAACTATAAGGCCACAGTAATTTAAATAGTGTGGTATTAGGTCAAGGATATAAAATAAGGCCAGAGGAGCATAATGAACAAAATAAGTCAATACTGACCTATACATATATGGAAGCTTGGCATGGGACAGACATGGCTTTACATGTCAGCAGGGAGTAGTGACCATGAGACACTTGGTGCCAAGAGGACTGGTCATAACCAGCACCTATACCGGGAGAAGGTAGGCATTTAGATCTCTATTTCATGCCGTAACAAAAATACAGCTCATGTGGATTAAAAATTTAAATGTATGCAGGAAATTTTTAAAGTTAAAAGGAAAGTTTAAGAGAATGTCTTCATTACATTTCTTTAGGTTTCCTAAACAAAACGACAAAAGCAAAAAATGAAAACAGTGAGAATTTGAATACATTAAAATATAAAAATTGCATTAGACAGAAGACACCGTAAATAGTAAAAATGCAAGCCACAGAGTGGGAGAAGTTAATTATAATACACATTATGGGATAATAGTATCCAGAATATAAAATAATCCCTATAAATCAATAAGGAAAAACAAATAATATGAAGGAAAAATTGTCAAACATTTCAATAATTAATTATTAGGAGGGAAACTAAATAGCCAAAAAAAGTAAGAAAAGATACCTTCAGAAATAAATGCAAATTAAAACCATGATGAGATACTATTTCATCCCTATTAGCTTGGCAACATTTTAGAAGTCTGAGAAATCCAAGTGTTGGTAAGAATGTAGCAACCGGAAGAAAGAGTAAAGAAAAAGAAAGAAGGAAGGAAGGAAGGAAGGAAGGAAGGAAGGAAGGAAGGAAGGAAGGAAGGAAGGAAGGAAGGAAGGAA
>NW_024412694.1:0-54193 GCF_014898765.1 Herpailurus yagouaroundi | reverse complement strand
TTAAGGATATAAGAAAACAGGTTTTCCCTGAGGTAAAAATATTTATGTCTGTCTACCTACCTATATCTATAGGCAAAAAATAAAATGCTAATTATATTATTCATATATATTATTTTTGCCTGTAGTTAATCTTGCAAAGACTAAGAGAGGGAAATAAAGTTTCCAAATACAGTTTTGTTTCTGTGAACTACCCTTTGCAAATTAAACATTTTTAGTTTATAAATTTTTATTTTTTACCTTTATAAACAACTTTAATAAAGTATAAATACAAAATTATATACTTTGAACCATATTTCAATGAGTTTTACTAAGAGTATACCATAAAGCCATGTAACAATTTTCCATGTAACAAAAAGATATATTTTCATCATCCCAGAATATTCCTCATTTCATTTTGAAGTCAATATTCCCCAAATCCTTGTTCTACATAATCACTGATGTGATTTCTATCACTGTACATTCATTTCTCCATAGATAGATATGTATGTACTCTCTTGTATCTAGCTTCTTTCACTCAGCATAATGTTTGGGAGATTTATTTATATTGATGCATATATTAGATATAACTATTTGGGGGGGTTAATTGGGTATTAACTGGCTATTAATGCCCAAGAATGGGAGGGTGAGTTAAGTAGCATTCCATTATATACCAAAATTTGTTGGGTGGTCACATGCATTATTTCTAGTTTGAGTTGTTAGGTATGACATTCTTATGAACATTCATGTACAAGTGTTTCCATGAACAGCTGAAGGCATTCCTTTTGGACAAATAGCTAGAAATTCTATGGTACAAGAGCCAAATTATAGAAAGAGCCCAAATGTCCCTTGATTGATGAATAAAGAAAATGTAGCATATATATGTATGTATGTGTGTGTGTGTGTGTGTGTGTGTGTGTGTGTATAATGGAATACTACTCAGCGATGAAAAAGAATGACATCCTGCCATTTGCAAAAATGTGGATGGAACTAGAGGGTATTATGCTAAGTGAAATAAATCAGTCAGAGAAAAACATATATGATTTCACCCATGTGGAATCCGAGAAACTCAACAAATGAACATAGGGAGAGGGAAGGAAAATTAAAATAAAAACAAGACAGGGGGGCAAACCATAAGAGACTTTTAAATACAGAGAAAAAACTGGGAGTTGTTGGAGAGGGTGTGGGGGTGGGGGGATGGGCTAAATAGGTGATGGGCATTAAGGAGGGCACTTGTTGGGATGAGCACTGGGTGTCATATGTAAGAGATGAATCATTGGGGTGTACTCCTGAAGCCAAGACTACACTGTTTGTTAACTAATTTGAATATAAATTTTAAAAAAATAAATAAAATTAAAAAAAAAGAAATTCTAGGCAAAGTCCTGTTGTAACTAAATGGACTATGCCAATTTACAAATGGCTATGCCATTTTACTCTCCCAGCAGAAACTTATGATCATTTGCCTTGTTCCCCACATCCTTGACAAGGCTTGATGTTTTCAGCCTTTTTAATTTTAGCCATTCTCATTATAGCAGTATCTCATTATAGATTTTAATTTTTCCCCCTAATGACTGGTGATAATCAAGGATCTTTTCATGTATGTATTAGCCATTTGTTTACCTTCTTTTGTGAAGTTCCAGTTCCACTATTTTGCCCATTTTTAATTGAGTACATTATCTTCTTGAGCTGTAAGAGATCTTAATGTGTTCTAGACAGAAGTCCTGCTTCCTTTTGGAGCGCCATTTCACTCACCTGCTCACACTTCTCTCCCTCTTGAGTCTCTCCTTCGTGGGAAGCCAGATGCCATGAAATGAGGCCACTCAATTCAACAGCAGGCTGTGGAGGGGTCCATGTGTCAAGGAATGGAGGCCTGTCAACAACCAAGTGAGAGAGCTCAGACATGGCTTCTTCAGCCCCACGGGAGCCTAGAGATGATTCAAGATCCAGCCGAGAGCTGGACTGCAACCTCGAGAGAGACCCTGACCCAGAACCACCCAGCTGAGCCTCTCCCAGATAGCATACCTTCAGAATCTGTGTGAGATAATACATATTTGTTCTTCTGAGCTGCTAAGTTTTTAGGTAATTTGTTACACAGCTGTGGATAACTAATATCCATTCAAACCACAATAACTGTACTTCAAACCCCATATCTGGATATCATATTCAGGGCATGTGGCTAGATACAGAGACCTGAGTTCAAGTTGGAAGCCACAGTTTCCAGAAAGGATGCAATACCAGAATTTTTTCCCCCCATTCCAAAGCCCGGGTAAGATTAGATACAGTGCCATAGATATTTCCACTTCAGACTAAATTAAGTCCTTCTATTCTTTCTCATTATTGAGTGTTTTTTACAGCCAGCCTCTTTCCCTTTGAGTTCTCAATGCTCTCTATCCTATAGCTACTGTTTTAACATCATTCTCTGCCTCTACGATTCTCATAATGGGACGAAACCATTAAGGCCATATAGACCAACCCACATACTTGAATCTTCTGTACAACATCCCCCAAAGTCATCTTCTAGTATACTTTTAAATTATGAGGTCACTATCTCCTAGGATAGCTCATTCTATCTTTGCATTATTTCCTTAGAAAATTCCTCCGATAGTGAGAAGAATTCACTAGCTCTGCTCTCCTGCTTCACTTGGTTCTCAAGAGATTTATCCTTGGGCCAGCTCTCCAGGGAGAATTGTCTGTGACTGAGAACACACCTCTAAAGCAAAGACTGGTTACTTTGGAGATTTAAAGCAAATCATACTTTCTTTGCATGATAGTCCTAGCTTGGCTTGGTTTTCTATGAGCCATCTTATCAGTTGGATCTAGTCTACAAAATTATCTATTCGTTCTCAAGAATGTATCTGGTATAGGTGAGAAGGCTCTTTATTGTTTGGATCTTTAGATATTTCTGCTCTGTTCTTGAAACTTTTCTAGATATTCTTGTAGCAGCTGCTGCATATAAGTTATGGACAGACTAACAAATATTCTGTCCTTGTCTCTGGTATGGCCCTGAGCCAAGCGCTATCAACCTGGGGTCATCTCTTCTACTCAGGCTTGCCAGAACAATGAGAAGATTAATTTTTTCCATAAGGGGGCAGGGTGGGTACTCTAGAGACTTCCTGGAGAGTTTAGTTCTCCTGTTGACCTAGGAAAGTTGTATTTTCTTGCCCACTAAATGTAGCCAAATCTTGTACAAAACCCTTAATAGAGTCCACAAAGCTATGTATAATGTGGCACCTGACTATTGTTCCAACCACAATTCTCACCATGGTCTCCTTCCCACCCTGAACTCTGGCATTCTTTCAGTTAAAGAATCTGCATGTTCTTCCTATCACGGATCCTTTTCACATGCTATTGCCTTATTTTCTTTATTCTCGGTTGACTCATATTCATCTCTTAGATCTCAGCTAAGTGTTGCTTCCTCAGAGAAGCTTTCCCAGATAACCACCCCCCTGAGTCTAGGTTATAGTTCTTTCTTATTTGATATCAAAAAGCAGATATACCTTTCCTTCAGTTCACCATTTCAGTTTTAATTTATACATTTATTAGTGTGAATATTTGATTGTTAACTAACCAATATTCCTCCCCTTTCACACAGGGACTGCATTTTGCTCTCCTTGTAACACTTAACTTAGAATCAAGTATAGTATGTGTGCAATAAGTGTTTATTACATGAAGGAAGGGGGCAATTAGAACTCATTTTGATTAAAAGTACCCGTTGAGTAGTACAAGAGGCTATATCCTAACCTAATCCAGAGAGAAAAGCTTTCCTGGGAATAACATATCCTATTACATATCTAAAAATGAACAGTATTATGTCAGAAGAAAAAAGCACCTGGGGAAGTAAGAAATAACAAGAGCTTGAATGAGCCCATCAGTCATTGGATCAGGTCTAGTCAATTATTTCTTCTCTGCAAATGAGAACATTTGGTCCTTCTGTCCAAATATGGGGATTTACTGACGATCCCATGAAGCATGGTAGGAGCTTTAAAACTGTATAGGAAATTAACCTATAAAGTAGCAGTTGGATGCCACACATCTCTTGTGAAATAACCAGATCTTTTTCAGAGCATCACTGAGAAACACTACCTTTGTTGGAGAGTGCCTCCCCAGTCACTTATGACTGGATGTCTGGAAGCGGCAAAATATCTAGGTGCCAGAGGTGAGGATCTGAAGCCTCTTGAAGATTGGGCCCAGGGTATGTCCTAGAAATGCAACGCAACTCCAGAGAACCCTAGAGAAACCAGAAAGCTGTGTCACATACACCAGAACTGGGGAGCTGCCAAAGAATGTTGGGCCTGTCTGTAAGGCAGGTATGAAATCTAGGAGATGGTGCTAAGCTCGGCTGATTCCCAAGACTGATCAAATAATTCAGCCTCATCCAGACTCAAATGTTTAAGCTCTAATCCATAATGTTATGGTAGTTTTAGATGGGGTCTTTGGGAAATAATTAGGTTTAGTTGAAGTCATGAGTGTGGGGCCCTCATAATGGGATTAGTACCCTTTTACAAAGACATACCATAGAGTTGCATGTGTTCCCCACCCCCTCTCTGTACCATGTGGATACACAATGAGAAGGCAGCTCTGCAATGAGAGACCTCACAAGAACTGACTGTGTTGGCATCCTGATCTCCAATTTCCAGCCTATGTAACTAAGAAAATAAATGTCTGTTGTTTAAGCCACCTAATCTATGTATTGTGCCATGCAGGCTACAACTAATATAGTGGTGATACAGAGGTGAATAGGAAACACATGGTCGATACTCTCATGCGTGGATAAACAGGAAAAATATCAAATATTAATATAAAATATAACTAACAGGAACGTACACTGCAGCATAGGTATATTTAACAAAGATGTAGCCTAGCCAGAACGAGGGAAAAGCTTCCTTAAGAAAGAAATTTAAATTTAAAAAGCTTGGGTGGCTCAGCTGGTTGAGTATCCAGCTCTTGGTTTTGGTTCAGGTCATGATCTCACGGTTTGTGGGTTCAAGCCCATGTCACGCTAACAGCACAGAGTCTGCTTGGGACTCCATCTCTCTCCTTCTCTCTCTCTCTAAATAAATAAATAAACTTAAAAAAAAAGAAATTTTAAAAAGAAAGAAAGAAACTTTTATTAGAGATCTGAAGACTGAAAGCCTATCATGGGAGAATTAAGGGGCATTCAGGCATAGAGCGCAGGGGCACAGTCATAGTATCCATAGCATGATGGGGCCTGCTCATGTCAGCTTACATAAGCCATTGTTAGCATCTCTTCCCAACTTTGTGTTCAGTCATAGCTCATTGGTAGCTGGAAACCAGACACAGTGGGAGTAGTTACACAGTGGAATTTTGCAAACATTACAACCCAGGCCTTTTCTTTCCTGACAGCCATCAGTTGATAAATATTTACTCCACACAACTATAAAGCATTTTTAAGAAACAGAAAGTATAGCAAAGTTGAGACAGAGAGTAAAAGATAATGTGGAAAGAGATGAGGCTAAAAATAGACTTTTATGGATGGTGCCTGATCATCAGCTTTTTAAAAAACATACTCAGTTTTTTCAACCAAGAATGAGAGCAACTAGGTAATACTTAGAGTGTTTTGTAAGCAATAGTAAGGGGTTGTTATTTATATTAAGATTAAAGTCAAGGAGAGGATTCTGGGAGGCTGGCATAATAGGAACCACAAGGAATCACCCAACCACCTAGGCAAAATTACACTTGCAGAATCTGTCTATCTTGAAATTCTGGAGTCTCTTGAAGGTTTCCAATACCCAAGAGAAAGCTTGGTCCATAAGTTGCAGTTAATTTTGGTCAATTTTAGCTCTTATCACAGTAGCAGCTACCCATCTCCTCCCTTCATCAGACTCATGGCAGGCAATTGTGCAGATGTTCCTGGAACAGCTCACACACAGCTTGTGGGAGCTAGGGTAGGTTAAAAGGATCCTGTTCTCCAAATATTGGGAATATGTTCTCTGCTGCTTCTGATCACTGAGGGCACACACACAGGCAGGCAGCCATTATTGTTATACTTCCCCTGTTTCAAGCCACATGCATCTCCAGCTAACGTTACTTCAAAAGGATTTAATTGGCCAACTGCCTTTTCCCCACCAATTCACCTTTCTTTCTTTCCTTCCCCTTTTGGGAGCCAGACATAAATGCCAGGATACTGGGGGTGGGGGGGGGGGGGGGGAGGGGGGGGGTGGGGGGTGGGGGGGAAAGCAAGCTAAGTATAAGAGAAAATAAGACTCTGAATCCCCAGGGAGATAAGACCTGAGAAGACCTTAAACTAAACCTATAGCTGGTCCTTGGCACAGAGACAGCCTACCATAATCAAAATAACAAAAACAGGGATGCCTGCGTGGCTCAATTGGTTAAGCGTCCGACTCTTGATTTTGGCTCAGGTCATGATCTCCCAATTCGGTTTGTGAGATCGAGTGCTGCATTGGGCTTTGCACTGGCAGTGCAGAGACTGCTTGGGATTCTCTCTCTTCCTCTCTCTATGCCCATCCCCTGCTCACCTGAGTGTGCTCTCTCTCTCAAAATAAGTAAAATTAAAAAAGAAACAATAGGGGCGCCTGGGTGGCTCAGTTGGTTGGGTGTCCACCTTCGACTCAGGTCATGATCTCATAGCTTGTGAGTTCAAGCCCTGCATCGGGCTTTGTGCTGAAAGCTCAGAGCCTGGAGCCTGGTTCAGATTCTGTCTCCCTCACTCTCTGCCCCTCCCCTGCTCACTCTCGGTCTCTCAAAAATAAATAAATGTTAAAAAAAATCTTTTAGAAAGAAACAATAAATAAGAAGAAAACAAAACCAGCCAATCCCGTTGTAGACGTGGGGCGGGGCAGGGGGGGGATCTAATTTCCAAACTTTTCACATTATTGGATTCAAATGTCTAGTTTCAACCAAAAATCATGAGGCATATAAAGAAACAGGAAGCTTTTGCCCACTCAAAGGAAAAAAATAAAAAACAGGAACTGTCTCTGAAAAAGAACTGATGGTTGATCTATTAGACAAAGACTTTTTAAAAACTGTCTCAAAGATGCTCAAAGAACTAAAGAAATCAAAAAACAATGTATGAACAAAATGGAAATATCAGTAGAGAGAAATTTATTTTTTTCAATATATGAAATTTATTGTCAAATTGGTTTCCATACAACACCCAGTGCTCATCCCAAAAGGTGCCCTCCTCAATACCCATCACCCACCCTCCCCTCCCTCCCACCTCCCATCAACCCTCAGTTTGTTCTCAGTTTTTAACAGTCTCTTATGCTTTGGCTCTCTCCCACTCTAACCTCTTTTTTTTTTTTCTTCCCCTCCCCCATGGGTTTTTGTTAAGTTTCTCAGGATCCACATAAGAGTGAAACCATATGGTATCTGTCTTTCTCTGTATGGCTTATTTCACTTAGCATCACACTCTCCAGTTCCATCCATGTTGCTACAAAGGGCCATATTTCGTTCTTTCTCATTGCCATGTAGTACTCCATTGTGTATATAAACCACAATTTCTTTATCCATTCATCAGCTGATGGACATTTAGGCTCTTTCCACAATTTGGCCATTGTTGAGAGTGCTGCTATAAACATTGGGGTACAAGTGCCCCTATGCATCAGTACTCCTGTATCCCTTGGGGAAATTCCTAGCAGTGCTACTGCTGGGTCATAGGGTAGGTCTATTTTTAATTTTCTGAGGAACCTCCACACTGCTTTCCAGAGTGGCTGCACCAATTTGCATTCCCACCAACAGTGCAAGAGGGTTCCCGTTTCTCCACATCCAAGAGAGAGAAATTTAAATAACAAAAACAAAAAAAAATTCAGGAGCTGAAAAGCACAATAATTGAAAGGAAAAATTCACTACAGGGGTTCAAAGATATTTGAGCAGGCAAAGGGAGGAATAAGTTGACCTGAAGAGTAAAAAAGGAAGAATAAGTAGACCTGAAGATATGAAACTGAGGAACAGAAAGAAAAAGATTGAAGAAAAGCAAGTGGAGCCTATGGGACGGTGGCAAACCCTCAAATAGGCCAAACTGCACATTGTGGGAGTCCCAGAAGGAGAACAGAGAGAAAAGGGGGCAGAGAGAATATCTGAAGGAATAATGCCTGAAAATTTTCTAAATTTGACGAAACATTCAGTAACACACCAAGAAGCTCAACGAACTTCAAGTAAGATGAATTCAATAGACCCACACCAAGACATATGATAATCAAACTTTTGAACACCAAGGACAGAGTATTTTTAAAGCAGTAAGAGAAAACCAACTTGTCACGTACAAGGGACCTTCAAACAGAACATCATATTTCTCATCAGAAACTTTGGAGGCCCTTTGCACCCGTTTGTTGCAGTATTTACAATAGGCAAAATATGGAAGCAACCTGTCTAATGAGATGAATGGATGAGGAAGAGGTAGTATACATCCACAATGGAATATTACACAGCCATTATAAAGGATGAGACCACGCCATTTGTGACAATGTGGATAGATCCAGAGGGCGTTATGCTAAGTAAAATAAGTCAATCAGAAAAAGGCAAATATATGATTTCATTCATGTGTGGAATCTAAAAAAGAATGAATATACAAAAAGCAGAACCAGACATACAAATACAGAGAACTAACGGATGGTTGCCAGAGGGGACAGGGTTGGGGACTGGGAAAAATGGGTGAAGGGGAGTGGGAGATACCAGCTTCCAGTTATGGAATGAATAAGGTATGGGAGTAAAAGGCACAGCATGAGGAATACCGTCAATGATACTGTAATAGCGATGTATGGTGACAGTTGGTGGCTATGCTTGTGGCAAACATAGCATAATGTATAAACTGTCCAATCACTATGTTGTACAATTGTAACTAATGTAACACTGTGTGTCAACTATACGCAAATAAAAGAAAGAAAGAAAGAAAGAAAGAAAGAAAGAAAGAGCAAATTTTGGAGGCCAGAAGACAATGGGACAATGTATAAAAATCACTTTCTAAATAACCGTCAACAAAGAATCTGGTATCTGGCAAAACTGTCCTTCAAAAGTGAGAGAGAAATTAAGACATACTCAGATAAACAAAAGCTGAGGGAGCTCATTACCACTAGCCCTGCCTTGCAAGAAATGCTCAAGGGTGTTCTGCAGAGGGAAATAAGAAGACACTAGATAGTAACTCGCTACCATATGAAGAAATAAAGATCTCAATAAAGGTATACACATGCATAATGATAAAAGCTAGTATAATTTTAACAATGAATTATAACACCAATTTTATTTTTTACTTGATTTAAGAGTTGAATATATTTTTTAATTAAAAAAATAGAATAAAAGGGGGGCCGTCTGTAGTAAGCCATGGCCAATGGCCAAAACACTAATGAATATAAGGTAGACAAGTACAGATAATGCACGACAACAGGTGTATCAGTTGGGGTTCTCCAGAGAAACAGAAAAACAGAAGCTGCAGATGTTATTTATAATATACAAATATATATATATTGATATATATATATATCGTTAAATTATTTACATTTATATACGTAAATTGTAATTCGCTGGACCCTCTGCTCAGGGTCTCACAAGGCTGAATTCAAGGTATTGACCAGGGCTGCAGTCTCATTTGAGGCTCATTGTTCTCTTCTAAGCTCATGTTGGTTGATAGAATATATTTCCCCAAGTCCACAGAACTCATGGTGGCTTGCTTCTTCAAGGCCAGCAGCGGAAAATCTCTCTTCAGAAAAGACAGAGTTTTTCCTTTAGCGTTTTCACCTAATTAAGTCAAACTCACCCATGACAGTCTCACTTTTGAGTAACACAAAATCAATGGATATGGATTTTATACACATATGAAAAATCCTTCTACTTTGCCATCTAAGATAACCTAATGGTAGAAGTGATAGGTCCTTTCCGAGTCAAGTGGAAGGGACAGTGCAGTGGTGCACCTAAAGAGTGGGAATCTTGGGGACTATGTCAGAATTCCACCTAGCAGAATCCACCCTTTGACTCCCAGCGATTCATGCCCTGCTTACAGGCAAAATATACTCACTGTCTTTCCATGTTTCCCAAAATCTCATTCCATCAGCTCAATGCCCAAAATTTCATCCAAGTCAATTCCAGATGTAGATGAGGTTCCTGGATGTAATCCATTAAGTACAACTCCTGGGGCAATTACTTTGCATCTATGGATATGTAAAACTAAAGAGACAGTCCTTTACATACCCAACATACAATGATGGGACAGAGGTAGGTAACAGCTATAGACTTTCTGGTTTCAAAGGGGCAGGAAATGGAAGGTAAAAAGGAATAATTGGTACATGGTAATTCTAAAAATCCACTGGGCAAATGTCTCTTGATTAGGTTTCAAGGCCTGAGAACAATCTTCCCTGGCTCTCAGCTCTGCCCTCTGAATCATCCTTCCTTTTTCGTGAAAAATAACACATTTTGCAGCTCTGTTGTTTTATAAGCCTGCTTCTAAAGAGTAGAATCTGTGAGTCCAACAGCCTCATTTAATTTTGTACTTTTCTTGTACCTTTTAGTCCAAACTGGCAGTATTTCTGCTAAAACTTTTTTTTTTTTTTTTTCCCCAAAAGCCTTGCAGGTCTTCCAAGGTTTCACAGGGATTTGCTCCATTAGACAAAAGACACACCCACAAATCTTTTCAAGAAAATCCTTTCTCTATCCTTGGCTCCCACTGAAATAGTTCAGGGACAATGTTCTTAAGTCTTCTGGAGACCCCTGATTTGAGTGAAAGGATCTGTGAGGCAGACTCTGAATATATCAAATGAACACTTAGTGTAACTGAATATTCTGACCTTTTTTATCTTTCTTAGGTCTTAGCAAAATGCTGTAATGACCTCAGCCTTTTCTCTAGAGCATGTTTTCCTAAGAGTGAATCTCTTAAATTTACCATCTCCTGCTATCTGGAAACACTAAGCTTTTTTCAAAATCAGTAGATTTGGGTTCCTTTTTGCTCAAGTGTTTTAAGAATTCTTCCCTCAATTTATCTCTCGTCTCTCAAATTCTGGTATAAACAATAAAAAAACCAGGTGGCACTTTCAACACTTTGCTTGGAAATCTTCTTAGTTGTATATCAAAGTTCATCACTCACAATTTCTTCTTTTAACGTAACTGCAGGAGGTAATTATGCTAAGGTTCTGTCATTATATAGTAAGACCTCCCCTTCCCCAGTTTCCAATAACATGTTCTTCCTTCCTTCTGAGTCCTCACCAGCAGTGTCCTTAAAGTCCAGATTTCTACTACAGTTTGCTCAATGGGATTTGAACTTTCTCATGCGTGCTTTTCAAAACTCTTCCAGTCATCGCCTAATCTCTGGTTTCACAACTACTCACATTCCTATGTATTTGTTATAGCACGATCCCACTTCTAGGCACTAAAATCTGTGTTTATCTATTGCTGCATAACAAATTAGCACAAACTTAGCAGTTTAAAACAAAATACATTCCCATAACTATTGCCTTAGTTCCAGCCCTCATTCACTTCATGCCTGGATTCTTGTTGTGGTCTGGCCCTCTCCCATTCAGTCGACCCTCTTCACTTAAATGAGAAACTTTGATCTTGTTGCTCCTCTACTCAAAGAACTTCTGAAATTCCTATTGTTTATGGTGTTTGACAGAGCATAAAAGATTTTTCGCAATATGGGCCCAGCCTAGATTTTCAACCTCTCTTCATCCATTTTCCCACCACTATTACTACTACTGCTGCTACTACTTACTATTCCCCAAATATATTGTTCATGGCCCTAAGTCTTTATGTATATTATCTCCTTTGCCTGGACTGCCCATCCATTAGCCCTCTTCCTTCATCTGCTCAGCAAAGTCTTTTCCATCCTTCTTTGCCCAATGCATATGGTGCCCCTTCTGTGATGCTTGCAATGACACCCTCACTCTTCACTCAGCTGGGCAGAATTATCCTTTCCTTTGTACTCTATAAATTCATGTCTCAAAGTGTGATCTATGCACTGGCAGCATTGGCATCCCCAGGTGACTCATATGCATTATGAGTCATATCATTATGTTAAAATATAGATTCTAATTCAGTAGATCTGAGCTGGGAACAAACACCCCAATGATGCCAATGCTGCTGATTTAAAGAACACACTCCAAGCAGCAAGGTTAACAGCATTTTTATCATAGCTCTGAACACATGATAGGAACTGGTTAACACCTTTCTCTCCTTTCTTATATTCTAAGTATCTTAAAGTCAGGGGTTGTTTATCTCTTTTTCTTTGCCAGTCTTCAGAGTGCCTTATACAGCACTCAGCAGTTGGAGAATGCTAATAACTTAATACCTGTGTTTTACAGAAAAGAGTGAATACGGATCCCTCACACAAGCTGTTAGCATTAAATGTACCTGTTTGAGATTGTGCAGTGAGAACTTAGGGAACTATGCACTAAGCTTGGAAGGAGAGATGGTCAGGGACAGTAAAGGGGGCCCACGGCCTATCCTTTAGATGAAGATTCAGAACAGAGTCTAGATCAAGAAGAATCTTTCTTTGTTGTTCTTTGTTTTTGTATCCAAGTCTTAATCCTTCTTTTTACACCAAAGACTAAGATCAGTCGGGGGCACTTGGGTGTGCTTAGAGTGTGCTCTTTAAATCAGCACTTAGAGGTGCTCAGTCAGTTAAGTGTCTGACTCTTGGTTTTGAGGTCATGACCTCATGGTTCATGGCTCTGAGCCCTGCATCAGGCTCTGTGCCAACAGCAGCACACAAACTGGTTGGTATTCTCTCTTTCTCCCTCTCTCTCTGTACCTTCCCTGCTCATCTGTGCTCTCTCTCTCAAAATAAATAAATAAACATTTAAAAAAAAAAAAAAGAGAGAGACTAAGATCCATGATAACTCATCTTTAACACCTAACACTGGTAATTATCCCTTTCTTTTCTCCAATTTTTATTATGATAAAATACACATAACATAAAATTTACCATCTTAACTATTTTTCAGTGTACAGTTAGTGGTCTTATATATATTCATAATGTTGTGCAATCACCACTATCCATCTCCATAACTCTTTTCATTTTCCAAACTGCAACTCTGTACCAATCAAATGCTAACTCTCTATTCCCTTCTTCTCCCAGCCCCTGGCAACTGCCTGGAAACTGGCTGTCTTCCTTTCAAGCATTATAAAGGATAATTGAAGTCACAGACTGCAAAAAAGTAGATGTTATTTGAAGTGATTGTCATTTCTCATAAGCAATTTTAAAGTCCAAGTTTTTCTTTTTTTTTTCCCCGTGAGCATACATCTCCAAATTATGAAATAAAATAGTGGAAAAATAAGATTCTATTTATAAGTCAGTCCTATAAGCAAATTTCCACAACCTTCCAGAAGTACAGGAGAGAACAGAGGAAAACAGAAAACAGCAGAGTACAGGAGATAAGTGTTTCCTCCCACTTCCAAAAAAAGGTATAGTATTTTAACCACAAATACTAATTCTGAGACTTTGTCAGAATTGGGAACCACCTCTAAGATCATGGGAGACCTTATCCTATCACTACTAGGATAAAGATCCAATGCTGCCATAGCCTGAAGAGTTATTATGTTTGGGGTTTTCAATTTAAGCCTAAGGTAGACCCAGGCAAACAATATCTCCTCCTTTTCCTCTGTGTTTCTTATACCTAATAACACAGTTTAGCCCCTATTCAACTTTACTAGTCCAATAAAAAGCCCAGTTTGTAAAGAACCATGGTCACCTCAGATAATTGTATCAGCAATAAAACTGATGATTCCTGCCAAATTCTTGTCTATTGTACTAGATCTACTTATCCCAAGATAGCATTCTTCCAGCACATTTATAATTTAATTTGTAATCTCTTATGATAGGAAATTTACACCCGCATCCAAAAAGACCGTTCATGGTAAATAATGAGTTCCTTCCAGTTCAAAGATTTATATACGAAAAACCTAGTTGCCTTTCCTGTAAGAAACCATCTATTTCAAATAACTGGTTTAAAAATACCTTAAAAATTTGTTTGGCCTAATAAATCTGTTCTATAATTAACAACCAAGAACATCTGAATAGCACTTTATTGTTTTCAGTTATTGTTCTCATTATGCACATGAGGAAAAATTAAAATTCAGAGAAGGTCAGGTGTTACCAACCTCTAGGCTCATGCTTTAACATCATGGGATTCCTCCAGAATATTATGATGCTTTGTACCAACACACCAGAGGTCAAATATATTAAATGGAAATAATAGAAATACTCAATTCTTGGAGAACTGGAGAACAAAGAACAAAATCTAAGAATTATGTGCTTTACACAAGTTCAGCAATATGAACCGTTAGGAACCTTCTGCAGAAACCTAGGGTAATTCTTGGAAACACTGGTTCGGGTAAGGATTTAAGCCCCAACCTGAAATACCACAATTGCCAAACAGCAATGCTCTACTTTTCCTTCTAATCATTCATAATTGTGGTCGATAGTCAGGTTTGCTCTCTCTCACTTGGCTCGAACTCCCTGAAATCGGGCCGTGTCTGCCTTCCTCACCTCATCGCCAGCGCCTGGCGCAGCCTGCTGCATAGGAATGGATGGATTCGAAACAAAATAGGTGAGCTCAGCCAGGGCCAATGCTGTGGAAACTTCTGTCTCCTTCTGAGGTCAGGACACCCTTCCAATCACAAGTTTGAGTCCTGGCCTTGTCCCCTGCAGGGAGGGGCCTAGCTGCTGTCTGCAAGTCACTCAGCATTTCTGTGCCGAACTTTCCTTCTCTAGACAGTGGGAGAGACTGTAAGTGCTTAGTAGGAGAGGCCGGAAGTAGCTCGGCCCAGTGGTCTGGAGTTTACCTGAGGGCACCTTGGAAGGGAGGTGGCCCGCAGCTGCGCAGTCTCCGTTTGCTGCGGATGCTCCCGGCCCGTCACGGCGACATTGCTCACTCTGCGCTGTAAGACTCCGCACCGATTTTTAGTGATTAATTCATTCACTTTCACCATTATTTTCCAGAGCCCATCCTGGCCAAGGGCCTTCACCTGCGTTCTAATCCCCACGGGAAACACCTAAACCTCAAATGCAAACATCCAAGAACGTCCTAGTAACCATAAATTTGTTCCTAGAATTCGGATGCCTCATTTTTCCCAAGAAGCTGTGGGTGAAACCTGACTATGACGGCATGCAGCCCCGCAGGGCCAAGAAGCTGGATCCAGGACTGGTTCCCTGAGGCTAGCGGCGGCGCCTACACACGGCGTCGGGTGTGGCCTGAGCACCAATGCGCAGGCGCGGAAGCAAGACCGCTGCGCCCACTGGGGCCGGAAGTTTAAATCCAGATTCACGTGGGAGTTGGGAGCGTGGCTACCACAAGTAGGCGGGGGTTTTCCTGTTGGGGGCGAGGCCTCAAAGACTTCCCTCCCCAACGCCGGAAGTGGATTTCTCCGCGCCACGCTAGCATTTGTGGGAGAGGGCAAGGGGAGAAGGTCTTGGCAGCTCCTGTCCGAAGCCAGAAGCAGGCGTCAAGTCCACCCTGGAAGGCAGGGGCCCTCCCTGCCAGTAGTCCATGGAGCTTTTTGCGGCAGTACACCTGATTCTGCTTTCTCATGCAGACGTAGGGCAGCTCGCCTGAGGCGGCCAGCGAGTAGATGTTGCAGATACGTTGCCGGGATGGCCCCAGCACAAAGAGCAGCAGAAAGAGTGTGCCTCCAAACACCGCTGCGTCCTCCTTCGCTCCCTCAAGGGTCCCCCAAGGCCCGAAACTGGGGCTGCAAATCCCCGCCATCCTGGGACCAGCTCGCCCTTCAGCCTCCCCGCACTCCCACTGGCCTGATATGGTTCCATAGCCATTGGCTGGCTGATTGAAGGGCCCTCGCGCTCCCCAGGATAGTAACTCCTGGTTTTGCCTGGCTCTGAGCCGGCTGTGAGGAGGTAGGTGTGACCTTTTGGGTCTAGGCTCTGCTCTAGGCCTGGTGAGGCACCGAGCCAGATGGCCGTTTACAGAGGGTTGACGCCAAAAGCATTGAGGACATGTTAGCAATAGCCTCCCTCGCTGGACTAGTGGATCCTACCTCCCTTGTAGCCAGCCCTTTATTAGGGTGCCTTTTTAGGAACAAGGCCCTAAACTGGCGAGGTTATCAGCACTGCAGTCTTTAGCTGAACCTGGTAATTTTCAAAATCTCCATCAGAGAATTGACCATCAGTCTAAAGAGAAAATAATTTTACTACTTTGCATGTTTTATTATTCATCTGATTTTCTTCCCTTCTTGTTGAATGGATTCAGAATGAGCCTCACCAAAATGTGCCAGTTTGGCCTGTGGGTTATTTTGAGCTAAAGACAATCAAGGCTGGTAAGATTCAGGAAGAGCTTTTTACCTCTCACTTAAATGCCTAAAATAACTTAGATAGAGGACCTGGTCTAAGAAGGGCCCTGTCACCAAGACATGACTGCAAAAGAGTACAAGCTAAGTGTGGTAAGCTGTGGGGAAGTTGGCAAGACTTGTTTGTTCAAATTCCTCTGTGTCCCATTAGACAGATATCTAATTACCAAACTGTCTGCTCTTCTTAAAGCCCTGTAAATTACTCTCCTCCCCTTTGAAGCCCCAGGTCCTTATCCCATTCCTTAGCTCAGTTTGGTTTATGAGCCTCAACTGCCAGACTTGCCCTTGAGTCTCATTTTTATGGTGCTCCTACACATATGAAATTAAATGTTTTTCTCCAGTTAATCTGTCTTATGTCAATTTAACTAGTGGAAGAGCCACAAGAATCTAGGAGGGTAGGGGGGAAATAGCCCCCCACCCCAACACACATTATGGTATGAAGCATTTTTATAAGTGATCCCTTAAGGACTGTGATAATTAAACAACATTTACCTGATCAACTCAGGTTACCTATCTTTCCATTCTGTGGTCTTCTAGAAAAATGGAAAAGTAACTGTGCAGATCATGCTAAATTCAGTCCTCAATTTTTTACCAGAGGCTAGTGGAGATGACTCAGGATGGCTATTGGGACTGCAGGTGAAACACTCTGAAGCTGAGGCACCAGAAGCAGAGGAATATCACCTGAAGGATGCCTGAGGTTAGTCATGCCTCCTTTCCCCAACGTCATCAGGTTTGTAATGCCTGGGCTAACCACAACTGTTACGTAGTATTGGTACTCCGTTCAGAAGTGCCTCCCTTCCATCGTTCATTTTCAAAAAGGATTAATTTCCATTCCAAAAATATCCTCCCATTCACGTAAAGTAAGGACCATCCTTTCTTTGGCATGCTCCCCCAGCTGTATTTTCGGAGAACTGGAGACCGTCTGATAGACAAATGTCACTGATGAGATGCCTCCTCCCCCACTCATACCATCGCTTGAGAGCTAGCAGGGAGAAATCTCAAAAATCACTAAACATCTTTCGGAATAAAGATTCTCCCTTGTCACCATTTATTATATTCTGTTAGTGCTCAGCAAAGAGAAATAGCTCCCTTTGTTCCTCATCCCCACGTCTGCTCCTAGAGTTATAGAAAATGGTAAATACATAAATAAAGTTTGTCTTTGGATTTTATTTATTTATTTTTTTAAATTTTTTTTTCAACGTTTATTTATTTTTGGGACAGAGAGAGACAGAGCATGAACGGGGGAGGGGCAGAGAGAGAGGGAGACACAGAATCGGAAACAGGCTCCAGGCTCCGAGCCCGACGCGGGGCTCGAACTCACGGACCGCGAGATCGTGACCTGGCTGAAGTCGGACGCTTAACCGACTGTGCCACCCAGGCGCCCCTGTCTTTGGATTTTAATATGACAGGGATGTTTGGTGGAACAGGAAATGAAGGATTTCACTATTTGATGGCAGGGATCCCAACTTCAGGATGTAGGGTGGAATGGGTATGTGAACAAATGTGAAAACCTTGTACGTGACTCTGACATTTCTGTGTGCACGACAGTAATGGTTTCAACAGAGAGCAGTGCTACTGTGCTCCAGCGAGATCCTTTTTCTTACCCTTTGGGAATTGCCCCGCCATGACTCATCCTGAGGGGAAGCATCAGGTGAGAGTGTCTCAGAGGCTCCCTGTCAGTTCACGAACAGCTAAGATGCTGGCCTGAACCCCGGGCGCTTAGCTGACAGTCCTCCCCTGGTGCACAGCAATGCAGCCAGCACCAATGTGCCTCCTTTGCACATTTCATTATGTGCATTCCCGGTTGCATTTCATCAGAATTGAAGGAAGTAAGAGTCAAAGAAGTGCCAAGCCAAGCCACATTGGAGCCTGAGACAAAAGAGAAAAACAACATATCTGGTGTTAGCATATTAAAATTTTGATATTTTGTCCATCGTGGATTTTTGCATTAGTTTTGATTTTACAGAGTTATATTAAAATATTACCAAGATTTAGGGCCTCCCTTAAGTTTTGTTCCCAAGGTAAATGCCTTGCTTTCCTACTAGTCCCAACCCTGGGAGGTAGTACCCAAATGATGATTTTGATGACAGAGTGGTATATGGAAACAGGTTTGCCCACTTGGATTTACCTGGCACTCCTAGGAGTCAGGCACTGAGCTAAGGCTCGCAAAGCAGTTGAGCCTCTGGGTGGGATTTGGGGAGCCTTATGAAAGTCTCTCTTTGACCACTAGAAAAAAAAAAGTACTCCCCTTTGCCTTGAGTTCAATCTTTACCAAATAATTTATGAGTTAAACATTCCCTAAAATAAGCTACGTTGGAAAATGCAAACAGAGCACAGTAAGAGGAAGTTCCTAAAACTGTGCTTATCCATGCATGAGTTTATTCCATTTTATTAGAAGCAAGACGGAATGGGAGGCATGATGACACTGATTTGTTGGAGGTGGTGGCATGGTGGTGATGATGGAGGTGAGTGTGGAGTTTCAACAAAGGGATGCAGAAAGGAAAAGGAGGGTTTCAATGAGAAACTTACTTTCTTCACAATTTTCCAAAGTCTAGACAGCTGTAGAGAGATAACCTTTCTCCCAGGAGTCATTCCTGCCATGTCCTGGGGATGCTCAGATGACCACCGCCCTGCCACTGCCTCTCCTCCAGCTCCCTACGGGAGCATCCTTTAATCTTGACATTTTCTATTCTTTCTTGTATTCAAATAGATTAGAAGTCTAGAATGGATGAACTCTTTATAACCATCTTGTTAAAAACCTTCTTCCAAATGTTGTATCTGAGACTCAGGATGTGTAATGTTCTCTCCGAGGTCACACGAGACAGCACCAACCAGAAATTTGGGCTCAGGACTTGCCACATGTTCCTTCTGTCATTCATCACAAAATTATTCGGCACCTACTAGATTAGTTACTAGGGATGTAATGGTGAACAAAACCAGTCATGGCCCCTGCCTTCCTGGGATTTACAGTCTTAGACGATGCAAACATCAAATAATCACAAATAGATATACCGTTACAGTTTTCTGAAGTAAAGAACAGTTCTGTAACATGTATACTATAGGAAATATGATCTGTGTTGGGTGCCAGAAATAGCACTTGAGCCATAGAACTAGCTTATACCCAGGGACTTCACTTCCCCAGAATATTGTTCACTGCAAGTTTTACTGAAATTCTTCTCAAGTAACTGGTCTTATATGGAACACGGAGTGCCAAGTAAGAAGGAAAAGGAAAGTGATGTAACAAAATCTATTCCTTAAAGTTTATAGGTATCACTCAGAGGCACTTAAGTCCTAATTTTAAGGTATCTTATTCTTGCTTTGCAAATTATTTTCATAAACATTCTTATATTGTTCTCCTGAAAATAGTAACTTTTTTAATTTTTAATTTTAATTTTTAATTTTATTTTTTTTAATTTATAACCAAATTAGTTAGCATATAGTGAACAATGATTTCTAGATTCCTTAATGCCCCTTACCCATTTAGCCCATCTCCCCTCCCACAACCCCTCCAGTTTGTTCTCCATATTTAAGAGTCTCTTATGTTTCGTCCCCCTCCCTGTTTTTATATTATTTTTGTTTCCCTTCCCTTATATTCATCTGTTTTGTGTCTTAAAGTCCTCATGTGAGTGAAGTCATATGATATTTTTCTTTCTCTGACTGACTAATATCACTTAGCATAATACCCTCCAGTTCCATCCATGTAGTTGCAAATGGCAAGATTTCATCCTTTTTGATTGCCGAGTAATACTCCATTGTATAAATATATCACATCTTCTTTATCCATTCATCCATTGATGGACATTTGGGCTCTTTCCATACTTTGGCTATTGTTGATAGTGCTGCCATAAACATTGGGGTGTATATGTCCCTTTGAAACAGCATACCTGTATCCCTTGGATAAATACCTAGTAGTGCAAAGTCTGGGTTGTAGGGTAGTTCTATTTTTAATTTTTTGAGGAACCTCCATACTGTTTTCCAGAGTGGCTGCACCAGCTTGCATTCCCATGAAAACAGTAACTTTGAAGAAGGAAATGGTACGTTGAATTATTATTAAATATAACCAGGCCAGTGTCAGAAATGACAACTGACAATCTGAATATGAAAAAGGAAAGGATAATTATAAAATACAGATGTAAGAAAACAAAAAGCAACTCTCTTGGATCATTTAGGGTGGGGAATATCAATCTCACACTTCTCAAAACCTGAGGATATCATCTTAGGACGACCAAAGACAAAAATTCATGGTCTTGTTAGTTTAAACATGCTCATCAAAGAAGATTGAAGTTATTTAAGAACATCCTTTCATAAGAGTGCAGGAGAAGTATGTAGTAAATTTTTAGAAGGTTTGACTAAGTTTCCAAAACACCAAGAAAAAACTAACACTTGAAGGGTTGACTTCAGTTACCTAGAAAACATCCTTCAGGACCACTGAGTTCCTGACAGTGATGATGAAGTACAATGATGATGACATGAAGCCTCATAGCAGGGACTTGCTGATGCAGTGGGTATGCCCTGGCTCCTTTTCACTGGTTTTGTAGATCCGTACTCTCAGGGGGCATAAGAGATTCATCTGGGAGCGCCTGGGTGGCTCAGTTGGTTGAGAGTCCAACATTGGCTCAGGTCATGATCTCACGGTTTGTGGGTTCTAGCCCCATGTCAGGCTCTGCACTGACAGCTCAGAGCATGGAGCTTGCTTCAGATTCTGTGTCTCTCCCTTCTCTCTGCCCCTCCCATGCTCATGCTGTGTCTCGCTCTGTCTCTTTCTGTCTCTCAATAATAAAAAAATGTTAAAATTTTTAAAAAAGAAGAGATTCGTCTGGTGTTTGCCTCTAAGCCAAAAAATAATTTTAATCATTGTGGAACATGACCTGGGGAATTCTTTGATGTCATGTGTGGAACTTGTTCACTTCTCAGAGTGACCAACCTGGTTCATCGCACTGCATCTTGGGCCATCCTATTCAGCTCATTTTCTTCCAATAACTTTGAAATACCTCCTGTTCTTCAGAAGAGACATCTGTAGGTGATTGGTGGGACAGAAGTTTTATTTGTGTGGGGTTTGAAGACCAGCATTTTGAATATGAGAGAAGGAGTGGGAAATTTTGGGGGCCTGCAGGAGATGGAGGGCCAGTAAGACTTCCCACTGGTATACCTGGATTCCTACTTTCTGACTATCCCAAATCATCCCACCCCAGGCCTGCTCCACAGTACCTTCACTGGGAAGTCTTAAAATGCTCTGGACCATAGTAACCTACACATCTGAGTCACTCCAGCCTTCACAACCCTATCACTCTGATTGGCTTTCACTTCTCAGTGCCTTCTCTTTTTAATCAATTTCTCGTAGAAAACCAACCTCCATGTTTCAGAGCCAAAATATAATGAGAAAACAGACTTTGGGATAAAGAGGAACAATGGCTTTATTGCTTTTCCAGGCAAAGGAGACTTCAGTAGACTATGGCCTTCAAAAACTGCAAGGCTGCTCAGAGAGAGAGGTGGGGAGTGGGGTTATTGGGAGGTACAGGAGCTAGCCAGCTTTGACAGGAATTGTGTATGTGCTGTCAGCCTTGTTTGTCATGTTTTCAGGGTGGTACTGGATTCCTAAAACAAAAGGTTCAGAAAGTAGGAGGGGAGGTCTGTGGAAGAAAGGGAAAAAAGGTTACTTTAAAATTGAGCTTCACTGAAACATTAGTGCAGCCATTTTAATTTTTGTTCAACTTTATGCTATTAAGCAGTTTCATTTTGATGAGAATGATGCTGAATTTCTGGAGGGAAGGATGTAAGATTTCTGTCTTATTTTCTTGAATCCCAACATCCTTCCACATGGGTAGGCAGGCACTATGGTCCCTATCTATAATGGATGATTGGCAGCTGGGAAAGTCTCCTCTGTTAAGACTCCTCCCTAGAGGGCCCTCTAGGGAGAGTGATGCAAACCATTTTTCAGGCTTAAACAGAAGGCATGTTTTGTCTCTAAGTTGGTTCATCAGGCAAACACTTGGGAAGCATTTATCCACAGCAAGGCATCGTACCATCTGCATTGAACTTGTTCTCAGAGAAGCAAAAGCCCAGATACAGAGGCAGGTCTGTTTCAGAGAAGCAGGAATAAGCCCTACTGACACTGGTCTGAAGAGCAGTCTTTCCTCCTTTAATGTCTTCTTTTGAGTATATCTCACTCCTACCTGGGAGATGGAGCAGTAATTTTCTTGATTATGCTTCATGCCACAATGATACATCCTTGCATCTGTTGGCCATACTTCTAGAAGGCAGAGGGTGACCTGATATTATAGTAGTGTAGGGTCAACATGGCACAAAGCTTACAGCAACTTAGAGGATTTTAGAATTAGAAGAAACATCAAGAAGCATTCACTGGTCACAGAACACAGATTTGTGTTTGCAAACCACTCAAAAGTCATGGTAAGAGTCACAGGACAGCTCAGGACCTGTGGCAGCACACAATCAAATTCCAGCCCCCACTCCACCCCCCACCCCGTGTAGGGCTTAGCTTATTAGGAGGTGCAGCAATAACATGCTGGTCGTAACTGTGCCAAGAGATCTTCACCAGCCAGAGATCTAATTGAAACAGATATAAGTAATATGTCTGGTGGAGAATTTAAAGAAAAATCATAAGGATACTCACTGGACTTGAGAAAATCATGGAAGACATCAGGGTATCCTTTATCACAGAGATAAAAGAGTAAAAAAAAACAGAAATGAAAAATACAGTGAGATTTGAAACCATCTGGATGTAATGACCACAAGGATGGAGGAAACAGAGGAACGAATAAGTGGTGTGGAAGATAGAATAATGGAAAATAATGAAGCTGAACAAAAGAGAATGAAGAACTATGAATCATGAGAATAGACTTAGGGAACTCTTGACTTGGTCCAACATAGTAACATTTGTATCATAGGAGTCCCAGAAGAGGAAGAGAGAGAAGGGAGGGCAGAAAGTTTATTTGAGGAAATTATAGCTGAAAATGTCCCTAACCTGGAGAAGGAAACCAATATCCAATTCCAGGAGGCACAGAGAACTCACATCAAAAGCAACAAAATCAGGTCAACATCAAGGCATATTGTAGTTAAATTTAGAAAATTTGGGGGCGCCTGGGTGGCTCGGTCAGGTGGGCATCCGACTTCAGCTCAGGTCATGATCTCGTGGTCCATAAGTTCGAGCCCCGTGTCCGGCTCTGTGCTGACCGCTCAGAGCCTGGAGCCTGTTTCAGATTCTGTGTCTCCCTCTCTCTGACCCTCCCCCATTCATGCTCTGTCTCTCTCTGTCTCAAAAATAAATAAACGTTAAAAAATTTTTTAAAAACTTGCTGATAAAAAATCCTAAAAGCAACAAGACAAATGAAGTCCCTAACTTACAAGGTAAGACCCATAGGGCTAGCTGAATTTCTCTACACAAAAGCTTGGCAAGCCAGAAGGGAGTGGCATGATACAGTTAATGTATCAGTGGGGAAAATCTGCAGCCAAGAATACTCTATCCAGCAAGGCTATCATTCAGAATAGAAGGAGAGATCGTTTCGCAGACAAACAAAAACTAAAGGAGTTCATGACCAGTAAACCAGCCCTGCAAGATATATTAAAGGGGACTCTTTGGGGGAAAAACAAAAGTAACAACGAGAGGAACAGAGAAATTTTTGAGAAAAAAATGGCAAAGCAAGTAATAAAATGGCACTAAATCCATATCAATAATTACTCTGAATTATTGAATGGTCAAAATGCTTCAATTGAAAGGCATGGGGTGTCTGAATGGATAAAAACCCAAGCTCCATCTATATGCTGCCTACAGGAGACTCATTTTAGACCTAAAGCCACCTGAATATTGAAAGTGAGGGATGGAGAAACATTTATCATGCAAATGGAAGTCAAAAGAAGTCCAGAGTAGCAATTCTTATATCAGACAAACTAGACTTTAAACCAAGGACTGTAAAGGAGATGAAGAAGGACTCTATATCATAGTAAAGGGAGCTATCCAACAAGAATATCTAACAATTGTAAATATTTATGCCCCAAACATGAAAGAATCCAAATATATAAAACTAGTAAAAAACAAATAGAAAGGACCTCATTGATAATAATTGTTTTTAGACAGATCATCTAAGCAGAAAATCAACAAGGCAACAATGGCTTTGAATGACACACTGTACCAGATGGACTTAATAGATATATTCAGAATATTTCATGCTGAAGCACCAGAATACACATCCTTTTCTAGTGCACATGGGACATTCTCCAGAGTAGATCACATACTAGGTCCGAAATCAGACCTCAAAAAGTACAAACAAATTTAGATCATACCATGCATATTTTCTGACTACAAGACTATGAAACTTGAAGCCAGCCACAAGAAAAAATTTAGAAAGAGCACAGATACATGTAAGGTAACAACATGCTACTAAAGAATGAATGGGTCAACCAGGAAATCAAAGAAGAAATAAAACAAATATATGGAAACACTTGAAAATGAAAACATGATGGTTGAAAACCTTTGGGATGCAGCAGAAGCAGTCATAAGAGGGAAGTATATAGCAATACAAGCCTACCTCAAGAAGCAAAAATATCTCAAACAACTTAATCTTACTCCTAAAGCATCTAGAAAAAGAACAACAGGGGCACATGGGTGGCTCAGTCAGTTGAGCATCCAACTTCAGCTCAGGTCATGATCTCACAGTTCGTGAGTTTGAGCCCCACATCGGTCTCACTACTGTCAGCACAGAGCCCGCTTTGGATCCTCTGTCTCCCTCTGTCTGCCCTTCCCCTACTTGCGCTCTCTCCAAAATAAAATTTTTTTTTAAAAGAAAAAGAACAACAAATGTAGCCTAAAGCCAGCAGAAGAAGGGAAATAATAAAGATTAAAACAGAAATAAATGATACAGAAACTAAAAACGAACAAACAGACCAGATCAATGAAACCAGGGGCTGGTTCTTTGAGAAAATTAATAAAACTGATAACCCCCTAGCCAGACTGATAAAAAAGAAAATAGAAAGGACCCAAATAAATAAAATCAGAAATGACAGAGAAGAAATAACAGCCAACAGCATAGATATACAAACAATTAAAAGAGAATATTATGAAAAGTTATATGCCAATAAATTGGATATCCTGGAAGAAATGAATAAATTCCTAGAAACATATAAACTACCAAAACTGAAACAGGAAGAAATGGAGAAGTTGAACAGACTGAAAACCAGCAAAGAAATTGAATCAGTAATCAGGAATCTCCCAACAAACAAAAGTCCAGGGCCACATGAGTCCACAGGGGAATTCTACCAAATATTTGAAGAACGGTTAATACCTATTCTTCTCAAAGGGTTCCAAAAAGTAGGAATGGAAGGAAAATGTCCAAACTCATCCTATGAGGCTAGCATTACCTTGATTCCAAAACCAAAAACCCCACTAAAAGAGAATGATAGGCCAATATCCCCAATGAACATTGATGCAAAAATTCTCAACAAAATACTAGCAGATCAAATCCAACAGTACGTTAAAAGAATCATTCATCACAATCAGGTGGGACTTATTCCTGGGCTGTGAGGGTGGTTCAGTATTCACAAATCAATCAACATGATACACCACATTAATAAAAGAGGATAATAACTATGTGGTCCTCTCAGTAAAGAAAAGGCATTTGACAAAGTGTTGCATCCATTTTTGATAAAAACCCTCAACAAACTAGGGATAGAAGTAATGTACCTCAGCATAATAAAGGCCATATACAAAAACCCCACAGCTGATATCCTCAATGGGGAAAAATGGAGAGCTTTTCTCTATGATCAGGAACAAGAGAAGAGTTTTCCTCTGTGGTCAGGAGCAAGAGAGGGATGTTGACTCTCACCACTGTTATTTAACATAGTATTGGAAGTCCTAGCCTCAGCAATCAGACAACAAACAGAAATAAAAGGCATCCAGATTGGCAAGAAAGAAGTCAAACGTTCACTGTTTGTAGATGACATGATACTCCACCAAAAAAAAAAAAAAATTCCTAGAACTGATAACATGAATTTAATAAAGACGCAGGATACAAAACCAAGTTACAGAAATCTGTTGCTTTTCTGTACACTAATAATGAAGGAGCAGAAAATCAAGGAATCGATCCCATTTGAAACTACAGCAAAACCCATAAGATACCTAGGAATAAACCTAACCAAAGAAGGAAAAGAGGTCTATTCTGAAAACTATAAAACACTGATGAAAGAAACTGAAGATGGCACAAAGACATGGAAAGACATTCTACTCTCATGGATTGGAAGAACAAATATTGTTAAAATGTCTATACTACCCAAAGCAATCTACACGTTTAGTGCAATCCCTATCAAAATACCACCAGCATTTTTCACATAACTAGAACAAACAATCCTAAAATTTGTATGGAACCGCAAAAGACCATGAATAGCCAAAGCAATGTTGAAAAAGAAAAGCAAAGCTGGAGGCAGCACAATTTTGGACTTCAAGGTATATTACAAAACAGTCATCATCAAGACAGCATGGTACTGGCACAAAAACAGACACATAGATCAATGGAACAGAATAGAAAACCTAGAAATGAACCACAAATGTATGGCTAACGAATCTTCAACAAAGCAGGAAAGAATATCCAATGGAAAAAAGATAGGCTTTTCAACAAATGGTGTTGAGAAAACTGGACAGCAACATGCAAAAGAATGAACCTGGACCACTTTCTTACACCATATACCAAAATAAACTCAAGATGTATGTAAGACCTAAATGTGAGACAGGAAACCATCAAAATCCTTGAGGAGAACACAGGTAGTAATCTTTTTGACATCAGCCATAGCAACGTCTTACTAGATATGTCTCTTGAGGCAAAGGAAGCAAAACCAAAAATAAACTATTGGGACTTCATCAAAATAAAAATCTTCTGCACAGTGAAGGAAACAATCAACAAAACTAAAAGGCACCTTCAGAATTAGAGAAGATATTTGCAAATGACATATCTGACAGAGGGTTAGTATCCAAAATCAGTAAAGAACTTATAAAACTCAATACCCAAAAAACGAATAATCCAGTTAAAAAATTGGCAGAAGACATGAATACACATTTTCCCAAAGACATCCAGAGGGCTAACAGACACATGAAAAAGTGCTCAACGTCACTCATCAGGGAAATACACATCAAAACTTCAATGAGATATCACCTCACACCTGTCAGAATGGCTAAAATTAACAACACAGGAAACAACGGATGTTGGGAGAGGATGCAGAGAAAAGGGAACCTTCTTACACTGTTGGTGGGAATGCAAACTGGTGCAGCCACTCTGGAAAACAGATTGGAGGTTCCTCAAAAAGTTAAAAATAGTACTACCCTACAGTCCAGCAACTTCACTACTAGGTATATACCCAAAGGATACAAAAATATTGATTTGAAGGGATATGCTGTGATGTTTATAGCAGCATTATCAACAACAACCAAATTATGGAAAGAGCCCAAATGTCTATCAAGTGATATATGGATAAAGAATATATGGTATCGAAATACAATGGAATATTACTCAGACATAAATAATGAAATCTTGTCATTTGCAATGTCATGGATAATCCTGGAGAGTATTATGCTAAGTGAAATAAGTCAGTCAGAGAAAGACCAATACCATTTGAGTTCACACATATGTGGAACTTCAGAAGCAAAAAAAGAGATACTTGGGGGGGGGGGGGGGGGGAAAGAGAGGCAAACCAGGAGACAGGCTCTTAACTATAGAGAACAAACTGAAGGTTACTAGATGGGAGGTGAAGGGGGGGTGTTAAATAGGTGATGGGTATTAAGGAGGGCATGTATGATGAGAACTGGGTATTGTATGTAAGTGACAAATCACTAACTTCTACACCTGAAACTAATATTACACATTATGTTAACTAACTGGAATTTAAATAAAAACTTGAAACCCCCCCCCCCAGATTTATTAACACAGAATCAATTGAGTTGAGAAACGTTCAATCTATATGTTAGGAAATTTTAGGATTTACTCTGAAATAAATGGGTAAATACATAATTTTCTGTTGCAAAACTGGAATTTTCTGGGAAACTGGAAGTTTCCCACACTTCATATCTTTGGGTTATTTATATATTGACATTTTATTTTTCTTACAACCAGTTTGGTCTTAAAAGACTTAACTACGTTAAAAAAATTTTTTAAGTTTATTTATTTATTCAGAGAGAGAGAGTGGGAGAGAGAGAGAGATAGCACAAGCTGGGGAGGGGCAGAGAGAATGTGAGACAGAATCTCAAGTGGATTCCTTGCCGTCAGCAGAGCTGATGCAGGGCTCGAACTCACAAATTGTGAGATCATGACCTGAACCAAGATCATAAGTCAGATGTTTAACCTACTGTGCTACCCAGGTGCCCCACCTTAACTACATTTTCAAAAGCACATACATTAGCCTAAAAAAACAAACAAACAGGTATCTTAACAAACATGGTAGAAACAAAGAAGTCTGTGGACTAATATATTTTAATAAAAAGCCTATGGTGGAATTGCATAAATGTTGATTTTTAGATTGATATAAATTGGGAATATTGTTACTAACGCTAGTTTAACAAATTAGTAGAATGTAAGTATCTTATTTTTTGTCTCAAGTTTTAGTTTGGGTACTTTTCATATTTATGTGTCAATATCTTTAGAACATAATCTTACAGTTAGTTTTACAGTCACATTTTTAAAATTACCCCCATTTTCGCTCATTGTAAAGCTACATAATTGGTATTAAAATGAATATCTTTCTGGGGCGCCTGGGTGGCGCAGTCGGTTAAGCGTCCGACTTCAGCCAGGTCACGATCTCGCGCTTCGTGAGTTCGAGCCCCGCGTCAGGCTCTGGGCTGATGGCTCAGAGCCTGGAGCCTGTTTCCGATTCTGTGTCTCCCTCTGTCTCTGCCCCTCCCCCGTTCATGCTCTGTCTCTCTCTGTCCCAAAAATAAAAAAAAAAAAAAACGTTAAAAAAAATTAAAATAAAATGAATATCTTTCTTCATACAGGATTTTCTGTGTTTGAGATAATCTCTTTGGTGTAAATTTCCAAATGTAGCACATTAACATATATTAAGGTTCTTGAGAGAAACACAACCAATAGGAGACAGAGAGAGACAAACAGATTGATAAAGAGGAGATTTATTATAAGAATTGGCTCATGCCATTATGGAGGCTGAGACATCCTATTGATGAAGTTTTGGGATGATGAGGGTTCATGAGGTCCAGAGCTGATGGCCAAGAAAGAGTTCTTGAAGATGTCTTTGGTGCAAAGTGATTTTATTAAAGCGTGGGGACAGGACTCATAGCCAGGAAGAGCTGTGCTGTGTGAGGGGTGACCATTTTATGGAAATCAGGGGAGATAAAGTCAAGAGGGAGTTTCCAAAGAGAATTTGACATGCAAGAGACCCAGCAGCACCTGTGTCTGTGGACAGAAAATAGATGTCTCCACCCAAGCAGAGTTCAAATTTGTCCTTCCTCTGCCTTTTTGTTGTGTTCAGGCCCTCAGCTCACCACCATCAGTGAGGGTCGTCTTTACTCATTCTATGGATTCAAATACTAATCTTTTCCAGAGACACCTTGTAAGGACACACCCAGAAATAATGTTTTACCAGCTATCTGGGAATCCCTTAGCTCAGCTGACACAAGAAATTAACTATCACATTACATTACTGCCAGATCACTAACCAAAATTCCCATTTGGTTACCCTGCTACCTGAATTTGTAAGCTCCCCAAGGACAAGTGCCATAGTTCTTTTTGATAATATCCTAATATACAGCAGACTAGCAACCATTTCATTTTCTTTCTGCTTTACCTCACAATAGACTCTTTAATACAAGGCTTTTGGCTCTCTTCTTTGAGAACTATAATCTCTGTGCAGTTTGGAACACTCCAGTTAATTAGAGATCTTCAAATAGTGCCAAGATAGAGGAAGGGCCAGGCTTAGAAAAATGCTGTCTTGTTCACACTTGAGTTGATCCAAAAGCAGTATTTTAACCTAAGCCCTAAAATATAGTTTTTCAGTAACTATTATCCCAGGAGAAATGAAAACTTTGAAAAAAATGCATTTTAGCTGCATAATATTGATGAGGGAGAGCATAAGGCATGCTGAGGGTTAAGCACAAGCTAACCACCCCTCAGGTGGGATTTGTGTGATATTCCTCAGGTACTTCTGGCTGCTCAAGAACAAACGGTTAAACAAACGGGAAAACAAATGGTTACACTGATAGTCTCCATCATTTAAAAATATCTTTTCAATAGCCTAATCTCCTGTAACTCCCTACTGTCTTTGCCAGAGGGAAAAAAAAAGTTTTATGAATGTGTTTGGGGGTGTGTGTTTGTGTGTGTGTGTGTGTGTGTGTGTGTGTGTGTGTGTGTGTGTGTATTTCTGTGATGGTGGTATTAAATTTCCAGAGAGAACAAAAATGTGTTGAAAAAATAGTTAATCTTGGGGCGCCTGGGTGGCGCAGTCGGTTAAGCGTCCGACTTCAGCCAGGTCACGATCTCGCGGTCAGTGAGTTCGAGCCCCGCATCAGGCTCTGGGCTGATGGCTCAGAGCCTGGAGCCTGTTTCCGATTCTGTGTCTCCCTCTCTCTCTGCCCCTCCCCCGTTCATGCTCTGTCTCTCTCTGTCCCAAAAATAAATGTTGAAAAAAAAATTAAAAAAAAAAAAGAATGTATTATAAAATACAACTTCTACTTTCAAACTAAATTATGGTTATTGGCCATCACTTTCCCAATAAAAGTTATAAAAATAGTTAAGTGGTAAACTACAAGTAAAATAGTTGTGGAGGAAATACCTTGATTATTTAAAAAGCTCTTAAATATATGTAAGAGCTCATATATATATGTATATATATATGTGTGTGTGTGTATATATATATATATATATATACACATATACAAGACTATGTTTGAAACTCTCAAGAAATTACTAAGCAAAGGGCATGAGAAAATACATAATTCATAAAAGAGGAATTACAACAAGTAAATATATATAATAAAAGTGTACAACCTCACTTGTGATAACAAATGCAAAATACAATCTCTGAAATTCATAGCAGCTTTATTCAGAAAATATAGCTGGACACAGCCCATGTGTCTATCAACAGGAGAATCAACAAATCCCTGTGGTATATGCATGCAGTGGAATACAGCTCAGTAATGAAAAGGGAAAAGAAAACCTGCCGTTACTTGAAACAGTAGGGAGGAATCTCAAAATCATGCTGAGTGAATTAATTCATATCCTAAAGAGTACATATTGTATGATTACATTGATACATTGATATGACGTTCCGGAATTGATGGAAATAAACTATGATTTAAGAAACTGAGAACACTGATTGCCTCTGCCATGTGGGCAGGTATTAGGGGCAGGGTTTGGTGGGAAGAGGCATGAAGCAACATTTTAGCATAATGGTAATGTATATCTTGATAGAGGTTTGTGTTTCATAGGTGTATGCATTTGTCAAAACTCATCAAATAGTACACTTAAGGTTTATACATTTCATTGTATTTAAATTTTACCTTAAAAAGACTAGTAGACAAATATTAAACTCTACACAGTGTGGTGGTCTGTGTGTACTGAGGGTGAATACCATCTCTGTTGATGCGTGCTGGGGATCCTCCGCCGGAGTCCTTATGGCCACAACAATGAATGAGTTAGTAGATCGCTGGGAGGCAGCCAGCTCTTGTGTAGCATGAATCACCCTTGAGCCTGGGTGAGTGTAGGAGCTTCCAGTGAAAATGATTGTCCTTAGCCGAATACGGACACTTGATAACCTTCTTGCCTTGCAGTGCTTCCTGCCTTCCTCTGGAGGATGGGCTGAAGTGTGTGTGTCAGGCTCTTTAATTAGCCCGGATGTAGGCAATGGGTAAACTAGCCTGGACTGGCTGATCAACTTTTTTTTTTTAAGTTTGCTTATTTGTTTATTTATTTATTTTTAGTGCTCTCTATACCCAACACCCAACATTTTATTTATTTACTTATTTACTTACTTACTTACTTACTTACTTACTTACTTACTTACTTACTTATTTTTAGTATGCTCTACACCCAACACCCAGCATCCAACATGGGGCTCGAACTCACAACCCCTGAGATCCAGTCACATGCTCTTGTGACTGAGTCAGCCAGGCTCCCCTCAAAGAACCAAATTTTGGCTTTGCTGATTTTTCTCTATTTTCTATTTCAATAATTTCTGTTCTTATCTTTATTACTTTTGTTTTTCTCCTTTCTTTGGGTTTAATTTGTGTTCTTTTTTCTTAGCATCTTGAGCTGGAAACTGATTTTCAGTCTTTCATTTTTTAAAATGTATGAATAATTTTTTTTAAATGTTTATTTACTTATTTTTGAGAGAGAGGGGAAGAGAGAGAGGGAGAGGTAGAGAGAGAGGGAGAGAGAGAACCCAAGCAGGTTCTGTGCTGTCAGTGCAGAGACAGATGCAGGGCTTGATTTCACAAACCATGAGATCATGTCATGAGTCAAAATCAAGAGTTGGATGCTTAACCAGCTGAGCCACCCAGGTGTCCCTACAGACATATATTTGTATCATAATTTTTAGCTGTAGCACACAAATTTTTCTATTCCATATCTTCATTATCACTTTAAAATACTTTTCATTTTACTATGATTTCTTTTTTATACATGGGTTATTTAGAAGTACATTGCTTAATCTCCAAATATTTTTGGGTATTTTAAAATCATGTTTTAGTTATTGATTTTTAATTTATTTTCACAGTGGTTACAGAAATACTCTGTGATTCCAATTCTTTGAAATTTGTTGAGAATTGTTTTATGTTTAGCATATGTTCTGTTTTGGTGAATGTTGCATATGTATTTGAAAAGATTGTGTTTTCTGCAGTTGTTGAATATAGCATTGTCTATAAGTCAGTTAGATCAACTTGCTTAGTTGTGATGTTTAAATCTCAAGTATGCTGCTTTTTTATTGCTTTTTCTGTCAGCTACCGAGCTAAATGTGTTAAATTCTCCATTTATAGTTGTGCATTTGTCTATTCCTCCTGCACTCAATTAAATTTTCCTGTATGTATTTTGAAGTTATACTATTTAAAATTTAGTATTTTTTCTTACTGTTGAATTGACTTATTTTAAGATCTTGAAATGTCCTTTTTTATCACTAGTAGTACTTATCTTCAAGTCTGCTTAATGTTTATTAATATAACCACTATGGATGCGTTATGATTAGTGTTTTCACGGCATATCTTTTCCCATTCTTTTCTTTCCACATATTTAAAGTGTATAGGTAGGTCTTGTGTTTTTTTAGACAGTCTGACAATCTTTGTCTTTAATGGGAATGTTTAGTCAATTTACACTTAATACAATTTCTGATATAAAAGTTGTTTTTCATTGTCCCATCTGGCCTTTGTTCAGTCATTCTTTTTTCTTATTTTGTTTTTTATGAACTAAGTTTCCTTCTTTCTTGTTTCCTCCTTTCTTTCTCCCTTCCTTCCTACCTGCCTTCCTTCTTTCTCATCCTTTCCCCTCCCTTCGTTTATTCTATTTAATTCTTCTATTACCTTTTTCTAAAAAAATCAGCTTTATTGATATACAATTCATATAAAATTAAATATACTCATTTAATAGTTTGACAACTTTTGACAAATATAACCACCATCACAATCAAGACATAAGATATAACCCAAAAGAATAATGTGCAAGGATTACAAATAGTAGTCTGTAGAAGAGGAAACCTGAATGTCCTCTAAACATATGAAAAGGTGCTTTCATCTCACCAGTAACTGGAAATGCTAACTAAAACGTGAAAATAAAGTTTGATCTGAGCCAGTACTAAGGACATTACAATAAGCTACTATTTTTTTTAATTCATTGCTTTATTTTTGAGAGAGAGAAAGAATGATCATGAGCAAGAGAGGGGCAGAGAGAGAGGGAGAGACAGAATCCTAAGCAGCCTCCAGGCTGTCAGCACAGAGCCTGATGCAGGGCTCAAACTCACAAACCACGGGATCATGACCTGAGCCGAGATCAAGAATCGGTTGCTTAACTGACTGAGCCACCCAGGTGCCCCTACAATGAGCTACTATAATGATTACCAAGAAAAAAAAAAGGAATCAAAGAACAACCATCACCTCATAGGTATTCTGGGGCGGGGAGAGAGGGCAGAAAAAAATCTGATAGGAGATCCTAGTGCTCTGTCTCTCTGGTCTTTGCTGACCCACTATTTCCACAGCTTGCTTTCTTTCAGTGTTGGCTAACAACTTTGAAAACTGGAGGGATACTCCAGTGACTTACCAAAAGGACAATTCTTCAAGGAGTGAAAGGTTACTATTTGATATTTATCAGAACTTCTTATAAGCATCTACAAGGCTTTTAGCCCTGTCCTTCCCCAACCCTATAGTACACTAACCTGGGTTCCCTGCAGCTGTACTGAAGATTTTCATATTGGGTCTCTTATACTCTTCAATCTTGATAAGAAATTCATTAGTTTCTTCAACAGCCTTTTCAGCATATACTATATTACAGGCACTAGAAAATACAAAGATGAACAAAAGACACACACCATTCCTGCTTCAATATAAAAGAATATAGATAATTATACAACTTGGCATAGTGATTTTATTAGGCAGAATTTCACCAGAGAAACAAAACCAGTAGGATATACATGTTTACCTGTATACACACATATATATATATAAAATTTATTACAAGGAATTGGCTTAGATTGGAGATGTTGATCACATCTACAAAATACCTCCTAATACCTGTATTAGTGTTTGACTTAGTAACTCAGTACTAAAGCCTAGCCTAGGTGATACCTAACACTGACCATCACAGTAATGTTTGGAAAATGCTATGGACTCATATCCAGTTTTCAGAGTTGTTAGCAAACACTTAATGAAAGAAAGTTGATCTAGGAGGCAGTCATTTCTGTACTAAAAGGGAAGATTCAACCAAATACTACTGATCTAGTTCAGTGGAAAAACTTTGATTTTTTAAAAATGCAAATGTCAATATATCAAGTAGCCCATAATAACATACTCTAGGAATCTTACCCATTTTCATTCCAGTGAAAATAGAGCTTCATCTGATTCAGCACAAAAGATATTTCAATAACCTAGTACGATAGTTACATAAGAATGAACAAGAATCTTGGCTTCTAATGCAGAACAGACATTTACCTTGTAAGCATTTCAAAATAAAGAAAAGAAGGCAGGAAAATATCATGACAAAAGCATCATTACTTTAAAAAAGTGCTGAAGATTGAAATTAGAAACAAACAAAACCTCTTGACTGTATCCTAAACCTATGCTTTTTCTCCAAAATTTTGAAGTCTTATTACATCAGAATCAATTGGGTATTGATAAAAACACATAATCCCAGGCCCCACCCTATCCCAATTGCATCTGAATCTCCAGGCATCAGGTCTGAGCATTGAATAGTTAGTATGCTTCTTGTTTGATCCTGATGCACAGCCAGTTTGGGGAAGTAACTATCTGTCAAAGTCTTCACAACTTATCTTTGTTTTCCTTCATCTCACTGGTCAAGGTCAGCTTCCTTCTGGAAGCTGTCTGTGAATTCTTTTACCTATAAACAAAATTTCTGTGTGTCCTTTTATCTGCTCACTCTTTATCTAATATGATATCAATCAGAATGTGTTATTTTATACAACCATGAAATTGAATTGGTAGAAGAATGGAGAAGAAGCAGTACAATGTTTTAGTTCTCTCCACATTGGATCTTTAGCTCCTGCTTTGTTATCTTAGTTCAAGTATTCTCTCACAGAACAACAGACATAGTAATATTCTAATGCAAATCTGTATGTAACCTATATACCTGGCAAGAAAGACACTGGGATACAGTTACTGGGAGGGTATCACAGTTCAAACTGGAATGAACCATAACCAAAGATTTTCTTACTGATCAGCTTTATGTAAAAAAATTCTTGACCCAAAGCTTTAGAGAGTTGAATTAATGATAAGAATTTAGGCTTAGAACAAAGACCTAGGTTCTAATCCCAGTTACAACACTTAAGTTGATTTTAGAAAAGTTGCTTTACCTTTCCATATCTAGATTGTATCATCAGTAAGTGAAGATATAATATCTCGTATGGAATAATAATAATTGTAATTATTATAGTTGTTATTACTATGATCATTAGGTGTTATGCTAAATGGCAGTGAATGGAAAAACAAAATAATTTTTTTAATGTTTATTTTTGAGAGAAAGAGAGAGACAGAGTGTGAGTGGGGGAGGGGCACAGAGAGATGGAGACACAGAATCTGAAGCAGGCTCCAGGCTCTGAGCTGTCAGGAGCTGTCAGCACGGAGCCCGATGTAGGGCCCAAACCCACAAACCACAAGATCATGACCTGAGCTGAAGTCCGATGCTCAACGGACTGAGTCACCCAGTCACCCCTAAATTTTTTATTTTTATTTTTTAAGTGTTTTATTATTTCTCACCAATTAAAGAAAAATTGGTGATCATGCAACTACCACAGCTTTTAGTCATAGCTGAGTATGAGCATGAGTATTACATCTCCAGAAAGAAAACAAACTGGTGGTTCTAATAAAATATTTTTTTCAGAATCAGATCAAGGAAATACGATACAACTTTGATGTCCTGATTCAAAAATCAACATATCGTAATATTTTGAACTATTTATCTGTTTAGAGTCATAGAAGGTATATTTTAACTGTGGCAGATTATATTTTCCAGCAGTGGCTGCAATTATATTTCCTATTCCACCTGCTTTTTTTTTTTTTTTTTAGATGGGTTTATGTCCCCTCCTTTTAAATCTGGAAGGACCTTTGTGACTAGATCAATGAATACACTATAGCAGATAGCACACGATGAGACTTCTGAGATTAGGTCATAACAAGCAGAGCAGCTTCCCTCAGGATCCTTGCCCTTCAAATGCAATATTGTAATGCAGGGAAGCCCAGGCCACAAAGAGTGATCCATGCAGGCAAAATCAAGGATTCCCAACTATCAGGCCAAGCTGAGCTTCCGAACTGAAAGCCAACTCCAACCAGTTGAGTGATCCATCTTGGAAGTGGGTCCTCTGTAGCCCTCAGTCAAGCCATGCCAAGCTTTCTCTGCCCAACCCTGAACTAGTTTCAGATTTCTGAGCTAAACTAATGACAGTTTTTGTTTTAAACTATGTAAGTTTGGGAGTATTTTGTTCTGTAGCAAAAGATTACTAGAACAATACCTGATTCTATAGAACATGGTATATGAATACCATGTGTCATCATTTCTTAAATTACCCTATGGGGTGTTAGGATGGAGTATTTGAGCATTTAATTCAGCTGAAGAAATGTGGGGTTTTCACTTGGAATTTATATACTAAGTATATTTGCTTAAGTTTAAAAAGAAGGTCTGTTGGAAGATGTACATTACCAAGCTATTTCTAATAGCAAGAAAAAAGGAAAATGTAAATAATTGTTAATAGGTAAAATATGGTACATCAACACATGTAATGCTATACAGGAACTGAAAACAAGATAAAGATCTTAAATTACAAGTGAAAAATGAAAAATACAAAACTGCATACAGAAGTAATCATATTTTGTGTTAAAATATGTAACAAATATTTCATTTATCTAGTTGTTCAAAGAGAAACATCTCTTCTTGAAAAAAAAATGGTTATTTATTTTTGAGAGAGAGCAGCACAAGTGGGGAAGGGGCAGAGAGAGAGGGGGACAGAGGATCCGAAGTGGGCTCCACACTGACAGCAGTGAGCCTGATGCGGGGCTCAGACTCACAAACCGCGAAATCATGACCTGAGGTGAAGTCCGACGCTCAACCCACTAAGCCACCCAGGTGCCCCAAAGAGACACATTTCTGAGAGGAGACCAAAGATACCTCTGAGGTATGGGACTGTGGAATTGAATTGGGAAATAAGAACTTCTATTTCCTTTTCTACATTCTCTGTACTTTTATTTGTTTTTATTTATTTTTTTAATGTTTATTTACTTTTGAAGGAGAGAGAGAGAGTGGGGAGGGGCAGAGAGAGAAAGAGAGACACAGAATCCGAAGAGGGCTGCAGGCTCTGAGCTGTCAGCACAGAGCCCGACACGGGGCTCGAACTCATGAACCGTGAGATCATGACCTGAGCTGAAGTCGGATGCTTAACCGACTGAGCCACCCAGGCACCCCACCATTCTTTGTACTTTTAAATTCTTACCTTGAGTTTGGGTTTTAGAATAAAAATACTTTCAAATGCATAAAAATAGTACAGTTTTGCTATAGAGTATTGGAATTACTTTTCAAGTTTTCTTAATTTTTAAATTTTTTTTAACATTTATTTATTTTTGAGACAGAGAGAGAGAATGAGTGGGGGAGGGGCAGAGAGACAGGGAGACAGAATCTGAAGCAAGCTACAGGCTTTTCAAAAATTATTTATTTATTTATTTATTAATTTTTGAGAGAGAGCAAGGAGAGAACATGAATGCAGAGCCCGACGTGGGGGCTCGAGCCCACAGACCCTGAGATCATGACCTGAGCTGAAATCAAGAGTCAGACAATTGACTGATCCACACAGGTGCCCCATGATTGGAAAATTTTTATTTGAAAATGTGGTTGATCACTCACAAGAAATTCATGAAAAATAAAAAATAAAGCATGCTAATAATAATCCCAAATAATAATCAACAAAATATACAGAAAGCAGTCCTAGTCCTTGATGAGCCTGTATGAAATCTGGAGAGATTAAACATGCAGTGCATTCAGTCCTCCAGCTCCATTCTCTGAGTTTCTAGAGTGCATTGTTTAGTTAAGAAGTCCGTGCTTAAGTGTCACATTGGCTCATGTCACTACTGTGGCTTATGCTACATCATGTTATGGCTCATTGTAAATATGTATTAAGGACCCAGGCCTTATTCACATTTGTTCACTGTGTCTAGCACAATATTCACTTTTAATTGTAATAAAACATTTAAAAAGAAATTTTTTAACCAAAATGTAGTCAGGAGTAAAGACTCAATCTCATGATCTGTGACCTGAGCTGAAATCAAGAGTGGAATGTTCAACCTACTAAGGCACCCAGGTGCCCCTGTGTTCACATATTTAACCCTAACCCCAATCCTGTGATGCAGGAAGAAATCTTTTTTTTTTTTTTCCTTAAGTTTATTTATTTAGGGAGAGAGAGTGCAAGCAGGGGTAGAGAGAATCCCAAACAGGCTCTATGCTGTCAGTGCAGAGCCTGACTCAGGGCTCGATCTCATGAACTGTGAGATCCTGACTTGAACCAAGATCAAGAGTCAGATGCTTAACCAACTGAGCCACCAGGCACCCTAAGGCTGGAAGGAATCTAACCTTACTAAGCCTTATGGAGATTAATCCCTTTTCCCTTCCAAACCATACTCCCCACTGCAGCTAAGTGACCAATCTGGTCACTTATTAGCTCAACAGCCTTCATTGCTCTCTGTTGCCCTTGGAATAATGTCCAAAACCCTCAACTGACTTTAAGGACTTATAGAACCTCCAGTCTCATTTTTTGTCACTCTTTCTCTTTCTCTCATTTTTGTAATAATGCATTTCCTTCAGTTCCTTGAACACACACCATGCTCTTTTTCATATCCTGGGCTTCCCACAGGCTGTTTTCTCCACCTAGAATGCTTTTCTTCTTCTACTCTCAAAAAATGTTGAATGGATGAATGAATGAAGAGATATTAGAGTCAGTGTAGGATCCTGTTCAGGGAAAAGATTAGGAGTGGTGAAGTCTCAACATTAGTGCCACTTTCTCTAGGAAGCTTTTTAACCCCAGAGGTGATTAAATTCTCTTGTTATCTGCCCTATAGCTCCATGGACTTCCCTTCTATAATGCTCAGTCACACCTGACTGAAGCACATTGATAGCAAAGCCCCATCCCTTTCTTGGTTGCTTCTCCATCACCAGCACATAGCATTGTAACCAGCACACAGTGGTTGCTCTCTAAATATTCATTGACCTGAATTCAGGCTAATGCTCTGGGACAATAGTTGGTTTGTGCTTTTGTTGGTTTTGGTGTTTTGGTTTTTGGCCATTAGTTTCTTTCATTTAGCATTATTGGATAGAGATTTTATAAATTCCCTATCTGTTCCTCCAGAGTGAGTATAACTGGGGGATAGCGAGGCTATTCTCAAATAATAAATATTATCCTATTAAGTAATAGAATTAAAAACAATCATCCTGACTCTCTAAGTTTCCTTGTAGGCACATGGTTAGAGTGCACATGTGTTTATTTTCCATTCTTTTTTTAAATAATTTTTTTAACGTTTGTTTATTTTTGAGAGAGAGAGACAGACAGAGTGTTAGCCGGGGAGGGGCAGAGAGGGAGGGAGACAGAATCCGAAGTAGGCTCCAGGCCTACTCACAGACTCCAACTCACAATGCGGGGCTCCAACTCACAGACTGTGAGATCATGACCTGAGCCAAAGTCGGATGCTTAACTGACTATGCCACCCAGGTGCCCCTATTTTCCATTCTTTTAACTCATCCTCCACCCCTTTCCCTTTGCCTGACTAATTCCTATCTTTCTATCTCATCAGGGCTATCACTTCAGACACTGCACATGAATTATCTAGAGGACAGCATTAGGAATATCAGGTACAAGAGTACTTGACACATAGCAGGATCTCAATATTGAATGAATGAGTAAATAAATAAAAGCATGTTGAGATTCAATATGGATGTTATTCAGTGGGAAGATCAAGAGTAAAGAGATGAGAGAATCAATCACCTATGATAATACTTGTGTTCTTTGACATTTAAGCTGATCAAAAGAGGCAGCACACCTAGAACTCAGAAACTGATTTCTAAATACAATTCTTCACTAAAATGAAGGAGGAATCCTTGGAGAAATGGCTGATTCTAGGACTGGGGCAGGGAAAGTACAGATGAGTCTCTAGCATCATATAGTGCCAGAAAGTAAGGAAGTACTCATATGGCCATAAATGTGGGCAGAACTCAAGGAGTCTCCTCTAACAGACAGAGAGGACTTAAGTGAATTTACTAACCAGCAAAACTGACATTAGCTGAACCAAGAGATCAAGGATAATATTACTAGGAATACATATTGACTTCATGGACACTCTGATAAAATAAAAGAGAAAGACACCTCTCTTCTGGGATATTCTTCCCCCACGATTCCTAACCTCTAGTCAAATTGCACACACACAGAAAATCAGGTAGCTTAAATTTGGGGCGGGGGGCGGGGAGTGTAAGAAATGCCTGATCAGTGTATTCAAAAGTATCAAGGTCATGAAAACAAGGAAATACTGGGAAGTTGTTAAAGAATCAGAGAAGACTAAGGAGACATGATAAGGAAATGCAGTGTGGTGTCCTGGAACATAAAAAGATACTAGCGGAAAGGCTGGTGAAGTCTAAATAAAATCTATAGTTTAGTTATTATTACTGTACCAATGTTAATTGTTTAGTTTGACAAGTGGACCATGTTTATGTCAGATGGTAACACCATGAGAAGCTGGTGAACGGTATATGGGAAGTCTGTACTATCTTTGCACCTCATCTGAAAATCTAAATTTATTTATTTATTTATTTATTTATTTATCTATTTATTTATTTTTAAATTTTTTTTCAATGTTTATTTATTTTTGGGACAGAGAGAGACAGAGCATGAACAGGGGAGGGGCAGAGAGAGAGGGAGACACAGAATCAGAAACAGGCTCCAGGCTCTGAGCCATCAGCCCAGAGCCCGACGCGGGGCTCGAACTCCCGGACCGCGAGATCGTGACCTGGCTGAAGTCGGACGCTTAACCGACTGCGCCACCCAGGCGCCCCTAAATTTATTTAAAAAAAAAGATTCCACATAAGGCTTGGCTGCAGTGTCCATTTAGTGGGGGAGAACAGGAGGGGAGAAAGGAAGCTGGTCTGATTTGGAGTCCACAAAATCTTGCCCTTCCAGCAGTGCCTATATAATGCTACCCTTATCTGCATAGTGTTTGAATTTTATGAAAGGATTTCACACCCTTAGACTCACTTGACCCTCTCCATGAAGAGGAAGGATAGTCCAGGAAGATGCTTAAGTTCATAGAGGACTAAAGTGAGCTTCTCGTAAGGACTTTATGTTAAAATTAGTAATCTCACATTTAGTGCTTGGGATTCGGCATCTGTAGAGACCAAGATGTGGACTCTGAAAGAAACCGGTCTGGAAGAAGACTGTGACATCTTTAAGTTTATTTTTTTAATTTATTTTGAGAGAGAGAGAGCACTTGAGCATGAGTGCATGGGTGCACACACTTGTGGGGGGTGGGGACAAAGAGAGAAAGAAAGAATCCCAAGCAGGCTCCACACCCAACTCAATCTCAGGTGCTTGATCTCATGAAGCCCAAAATGGAGATCATGACCAAAACATGAGATCATGAGCAGAGGCAAAATCAAGAATCAGACATTCAACTGACTGAGCCACCCAGGCATCCTGTGATATCATTAATAAATACACACTAAGGAAAGGATCTGGCAACCAAGTCCAGAAAATGGCTATCAAAATAAGAATTTGTCAGCAATGTTTGCAGGAGGGACCAGGGGATGTAGGCCTAAACTGTGTCTGATAACCTCAGATAATGGAATCTTCTACTTGGCAAAGATCAATGCCTTAGGCTGTTGTAGTTCTTTCTTCTCATTCTGTTCTGTCTAAACAAGTAATTAAAGCTCAAAATGAGGACACTGATTACCCTTGTATTTTAGCATTGTGCTAGAAATTTTTAAAGCTTTATGTTTTTTAATTCTCTCAAAACATTATGAAGTAGGCATTATTGCCCCCAGGTTGCATGGGGGAACCAGAGACCTGTATAGAGATTAAGCAAAAAAACCAGGATACACAGTAAATAGCAGAGCTGGGATTCAAATCCAGGTGTGTCTCATGCTCTGGCCCATTTCATTCCAGCCCCACTTGGTAAGTACACAGGGAGATGCCTCTCAGCCCCACTGTGCTCTTTAACCATCCAACCTGATGTTAGGATGTTGGAACTCCTGGCAAAAACTGGATGACCGCTCTGGGATTGCATTATGGAGCACTCATTGTTTAAAGGCAGAAACCCCATTTACTTTTTGAAGACAACAAGCTGTGTATTGAATGGACAAGCTCTGTTGAGTGGCCTCCCCAATACCCATTTCCCCTTCTCTTGTTAATTCCCCTGATATTCAACATTAATGCCAACCCTACCCAGCCCAAGCCCTCTTGGCTAAAGCTGACCCCACCCCTGGCCTTGAAGGCAGGACATGTGATTCAAATTAATGTGACCCTGCTGTCTGGCCCCAGAGTTTGGTGGAGGGATGGGCATGTTGGCAAAATTGGGTCAAAGAGCATGAGGATTCATTTGCTGGGAGCCTCTGGGAAATATGCCTCTTAGCTCTTCTGAGAGGATTTTAGAGAAATTCTTTCCTTTCTTCCATGACAGGAAAGAAGAAACATGTAGCACAGGGTATGGATGTGGAAGCATCGCAGCAGATCACTTTGCCATAGTGAAGGGGAGTCAGCCCTTGGGGAAAGTTGTGTGTGGATCAGACAAGTTGGAATACACCAAACATTGTTGTTCCCACATTCCTAATGAGCTAATCAATCTCTTTTATGACATAATCCAGTTTCAGTTTTTATACTTATTTATTTATATATCTATTCATTTATTGGGGGGGGGGGGCAGAGGGAGAAGGAAAGAGAATCTCAAGCAGGTTCCATGTTCAGAGCCCCAGGGCGGGCTGGATCCCATGACCCAATAGATCACAATCTGAGCTGAAACCAAGAGTCAGATGCCCAACCAACTGAGCCACCCAGGCGCCTCTTATTTTTTTAATCCTTGCAACCAAAATCATCTTCACTGACAACTTCCAAACTAACATACATGATCATTAGCCAGTAAGCAGGGTAACTTATTTATTGTAAAGTCAGAACTTTTTTCAGAGACTATGGGAACTGTTAAGAGAAGGAGCAACAGGTGTGAACTGGGACCATCGCGGACAAACTGAGATGTGTGGTCCCTCTATCCCTGAGGCATATGCTGCTTGCAGTTATGTCTGGAAATAAGCTGTGAGACTTTGGGCAATTGATTCTAGATATCTGGATATCAATTTTTCAATATGTGAAATGGAATACAACATTCCGTGAGTGTAGGTGGTTTGTCTCTAATCTGTAATATTCTGAGCTGAGTGCTGGAGTGGGATTCTCAAGGATGAAATGTTCCTTCCAGCAGAGAGAATAATAATAATGTTAAAAATAATAGCCAGTTTATCAGTTGGCTATTGCTGCAATAATGCCGCATAACTAACAATCACAGAAATCTCAGTGATTTCCATTAACAGTAAACTTTTCTGAGGATGACTCTGCAGAGAAGTTTTGGTTTCCTGATCTCGCTTGAGCTTGCTTGTACCCAGGCTGAAGGATTAGTGACTTCTTGAAACATGCTTTTCTTATGGCAGTGGGTAAAAGTTCCAAGAGGCCTGTGAAAAACATTCAAACACACTTAAAGCCTTAGGTCTGACATGTTATATCCACTCACATTCCAAGGGCCAAAGCAAGTCAGATGGTCAAACTCAATGTTAGCAGGGGTGGCCAATACAATCCACTTCAAGGAGGCCTTGAAGTCTTATGGTAAAGGGCTTACATATATACATATAGTACAAGGTAGAAATGAATATTTTGCAACAATAATCCAATCTAAAATCCACCCTGCATTGAATACTCTTTAGGTGTTAGATTCCTTTTTTTTTTCTTTTAATTTATTCATTTTTTTAAAGTTTATTTTCAGAGAGAGAGAGAAAGAGCATGTGTGAGCAGGGGAAGGGGCAGAGAGCGGAGAGAGAGGATTCCAAGTGGGCTCCATGCTGTCAGCACAAAGCCTGATGTGGTCTCAAACCTACAAACTATGAGATCATGACCTTATTAATATTTGCTCAATGGAGCAGTGTTTGCCTAATTTATTCCCATTGCATTATGTATGTTGGGTACCATGTAAAACAGTTAGGATATTCAGTTGCTTGGAGAGCCAGCAGAGTAGCTGGAGGACACTGTAAGCATGAAAAGGGAGCTGGAGTTCTTTCTTTAAAAAAATTATTTTTAATGTTTATCTATTTTGAGAGAGATTGAGAGAGCAAGCATGAGCAAGGGAGGGGCAGAGAGAGAGGGAGAGAGAATCCCAAGCAGGCTCTGCACTGTCAGCATGGAGCCCAATGCAGGGCTCCATGTGCGGCTCAATGCAGGGCTTGAACTCATGAACTGTGAGATCATGACCTGAGTCACCCTGGCACCTCAAACACTACTGACTGTATTTTTCTTAAACTCATATAAGCAAGATGCACATCTGATCCCAAAGCAGCCAATTAGCAGGAGAGCCTTGTTTTAAGTTTAAAGAGAACATCTAGTGTGGATGCTCCCTCTCTTTGTCCATCCTCCCTCATAAAACTGTGGGCCTCACCCATCAGGATTACTTCCTGTATGTCAGTATTAAACCTTGTCCCTTCCTCTCCCTCCAACGCAGGCCCAAGCATAGTAGCAACCTCATAGGTTAACACACTGAAGGTTGGCTAGTTGGAATTTTGCTCTTCCATCATTTTCATGCCAACCCTTATGTGGATATTAGAGACGCATTAATGAACAAAAATTAGCAACCACAAAATCCTATAGTAAAAATTATAAGATGGTACATTTGATACCAAGATACACTTGGTAACAGTTGAGTTCTAATAATGGGATTGCTAGCATCAGGGAAAAAGTGAAAGGGGGAAACTTTGGGACAAGGGTGGTTTCCAGTCAATGCAAATCCCTCCTCCCACACACTCCTAAGACCATTTCGATGACATAATTTGGGGCCTCAAATCCTGAGTGTTTTTCCCCAGTCATTATCCTTTAAAGGATTGGTAAGAAAACCTACTTTTTTAATACCTAATGCCCTCTAACAGTTGGTACAAGATGTCAGGCCATATAATTTTGTCTTCTCCAACACTAGTGAATATCTACTATATACCAAGCACTACACTAGATCCAAGTGATATTGCCACTAGCGTCATACGCAGTCTAGCGTGGAATAGCATATATATATATATATATATATATATATATATATATATAAACAGATTTAATCTTTGAGGTGTTGACAGTGTACTTTGAGTTATGAATAAGTAATAAGAGACACAACAGAGAAAAATTATTTCTTTCGGAGGGAGGAGCAGCAAGAGTAGGCGCCTTGTCTCCCTCAGAGCCCTGGGTAGTGTCCTGCATGACTGCCTCGGGTACTGTTGTGGCTGAGGAACGTAATAGATAAATTGTGTCTCCCCAAAAGGATGTGTTGATGTCTTAACCAGGATTTATTTGGAAATACGGTCTTAGTGGAAGTAATCGGGTTTAACTGAAGTCATGAGTGTGGGGTCCTTATAGAAAGTGGGGTTTGGACACAGGCAGACATGCTCAGAGGGAAGACGGTGGGAAGGGGCTCAGGGAGAACCCATGGGAACAAGGAGGATTGATGAGTGACGCATCTGTAACACAAGGAAGGAACAGCGAAGAAGCCGGCAAACCAGAAGTTAGAGGCAAGGGAGGGTTCCCCTACGGCTTTCAGCGGGGGCATGGCACTGCTGACACACTGATTTTGGGGTCTAGTCCCCAGAACTGGGAGACGACAAGCTGCTGTTGTTTTAAGATGCCCAGTTTGTGGTACTTTCTTAGGGCAGCCTAGGAAACTAACACAGGGAGTTAAGAAGTTGCTGTCAGTTAGGGTTCTGGACTGCCCACCCCTGTCTCAAACACACTGGCTTTCGTTTTATGCTTCTGCTCCGGGTTCTGTGTGAGAAGTGGGGTTCTTTCATAGGGTAGACACGAAAACCACAGTTCTACAGCTTGGGAGTGTGTCAGTTGGACATTTTCCGTTGCGAATCCCCAAAGCCTCAGTCACATGCCTTGAGTAACCGAGAGGATTTAGGACCTGTGTGATTATAAAAGTCTGGAGGGGGTGTGAGGTTCGGTGCAGTTTGACAGAGACGTTGATCAAGGCTCTCGACTCTGCTTCTGTGCAGTGTCCTGTGAAGTTGTCACCTAAGGGTTTCCTCCTTGGGCTGGCTCCTCCTTTTAAGGTTGCAAAACGGTGCCATAGTTTGGCTCTACTCCATAGCACGGTAGGCAGAGGAGGGAGAACAGCTCTGCCCCGATGTCCCGGGCATGGTTTTGAGGTTCTCACTGATTCCTTGAGCCTGCACTGATGACTTAGGCCTGTGTTCTGGCCCAACTGTGGTGGGAGGGAAGGATTTGCCCCGATTGGCTTAGCCCACTGTTTCCATGAACCTTGCTACCTAACAAAGCACCCCAAAATGTAGTGGCTCAAAACCAGAACAGCATATGCGTTCGTGATTCTGTGGGCCAGCAACTTGGGCAGGACTGACGTGGGATGGCTCACTATCTTCCATGTGGTGTTGACTGGGTCCAGTCACACATTTAGAATAAATATGTGTGTAAAAGGTATGGAGTGGCTTGCGTCATTTTTCAGTTTCAAAGTGTCTTCTTCTCAGTTTGTAGGATACTGTCCTTCCTCCACCTTCTAACAGGTGGAGTTTATCTTTTGGCTCGTGCATTTTGCCATGTTTTCTGTGACAACATAATTAATGATTCTGATGCATTCCAATTAGTAAACATGATTTAGAAGTGAGTCATCATGATTGTTTTTCTCAACCTGAAGATTAAGCATGAGTAATGTTTTCCTGGGGCGGGAGGGCAGCTAATGGTCCTTTCTCTTGGGCAGTGGGCCTGCCGTGGTTGTAAGTCATGGTTCCAGGCAATGGGGAGTGACTAATGTCTTGATTCCATCTGCAGGGCAGATTTTCTGTTCTGAGATTCAGCCTTAAAGTGCCCCTGTAACAGTTCTGAAATATAGTCACACCCTCTTTCGTTTCCCCCGTGTACACGTAGGCTGCTAGTTTGTGATTTTCCAATTTCCAGCAGCACACTGTGCCCAGAGGCATTTTTTCTTCCTATTGGCCTCATCCATGGGGCCCAGACCACCCCTGGGTGCTCACACAGTATTCTCATTGTCATGGCTTTTTCTTGCTTTCTGGCCTGGAACAGGACAGCCCATTCCATCCAATATATTTATACATCAACCAGGGGAACGGCCACAACTCAATTGTCTTTCCTTCTGAATTCCCTTCCATGCATATTGGAACGCATACGATCTCTAATGACTAAATGAAAACAAACACGAACATATTGAAAGGGAAGGACAATGTATCTGTGGTATCTGAGCTGCAACTATCATGAATATCTCTGCCCCCCACCCACCCCTGGGCTGTATGCAATTTGTCCAAGAAACATGGGATTCACCTTTTTATGGTGAAAATAAGTATCTATTGAATAAGTGAATTAATAATGTATAAATAAATAGGATAACCCTGTACAGCATACCTGAGGATGGAAAAGTTTAGGGACATGGATGATGTTCCCTGGTGAATAAGCTTTCTTCACTCAAGAGTCCTGGATCCCAGGAAGACACCAGTGAGAGATGGTAACAGGGACCTTAAACTTGTATCCTCCACTACACTGCAGGAAGATACCTGAGCCCAGAGGAGGAGTTTTAAAGAGTGAGAACTTCTCTCTTAAGCTGAGTAGGATTAAGATTATGAGGAGTCCTTTGGGAGACTTGGACAGAGTGAGGGATGAGGGATCGGGGAGAGGGGATGGAGGAAGTGAACAGGGAAGAGGGAAGCCCTCCATTACTTCCCCTTGGGCCTCTCCAAATTGAAAATCCCACCCTGGTGCCTGCAACATTTTCTGCAGGGTTCTTGGCTGTGCCTCCCTGACCAGGAGTGGCTAGTCTACAAGGAGGACTTGAAGGGGCTCCATAGGTGGCTCAGTTGGTTAAGCTTCCAACTTTGGCTCGGGTCACGATCTCATGGTTTGTGGATCTGAGCCCTGCATCAGGCTGTGCGCTGACAGTCTAGAGCCTGTTTGGGATTTTCTTCTCTACTCCTGTCCCCGCCCCCCCACTCTCTCTCCAAATAAATAAATAAACTTCACATGTCTCTTCCTTAATGCTGTGGCTCCTGCAACCACTGTTCCATATGAGCAGCTCACTTTTGCTCCTGCATTCCATTGGAGACAGCCCTTGCTCACCTACATTTGGCTAAAGGACCTGGGCTCTGGAGGAAACAGAGGCTATTTAAGTGAATTATTTCATTAGAACCAGGAGCAAGGGCTGCTTCTGCCATTGTCTGGCAGGCTAATCTCAGGACAGCTCCAGATGACTGGGAATATATAATCTGAAGAATCCATTAGCCTGTCAATGTGGGGACTGGGGCCAGGGAGGGGAGGGGGAAGTGGGGGGAGGCAGGTGACAGTAAATATTGTGGAAAGTGGTTAAGGGGTGTGGCCTGACTGCAGCTTCAGCAGCAACCCTAGGACAGGGAGGAGGAACCTGGGGAACAGTTAATAGAAGATAAGGAGGGAATTGCTGGGCAAGGTAGATCAGGATGGCCCTCATGCCTGCCTCTCCAGGCCATCAAACTTGAATGCCCATTGGAATCTCCTGGGACTCTACAAAATGTTGGAACCTGGGTTTTACCCAGGTTCTGATTAAATTGGTCTAGCTTATGACCTGGACATCAGAGTTAGGATGCTCCAGATGAGGAGGCTGAAGGGAATGGAGAGATTTTATCATTTCATAGTGGAGAGCGGGAGGGACCCCTACAGAGCACAGCTTCTCAGGTGAAGCAGAGCCCAAGAGGGAAAGATACCTACATGGACTAGTGACAAAGAAAGGGCCTTACATTTTATCTCTTGAGTTCCCAGGACAATTAATAGTCCCATTTACCACTCTTCTTTCCCTTACCAGTCATGTGGCCTTGGTCAGGTGTTATTTCCTCACCTGTAAGATGGGTATCATCACCTAATCTACGTATTTCCTATTATTGCTATAAAAATCAGGGTTGATGAGGATGCTGTGCAAACAGTCTAGGATGGGAGAGAAGAAACAGCAGAGCTGCATCTCCACTCCATGGCTTCCATTGAGCTTAGAATGAACTTCAAACTCTACTCAGACCCACAGACCCCACATGGTGGGGCTCTTGCCTACACCTCCAGGTTCAACACTTGCCATTCCCATCTGTGTTCACATGTTCTAGACACGCCGGCTTGTCTCTGCTCTGGAATACCGAGTTCTTCCTTCTTTCTGCAATTTCTGTCTCCTCCACCTGGATTGCAAGAGCCCTACATATTCCAGTGTAACCTCATCTTTTCTTGTGGTTTTTATTATCGCAATGCACTCAACTAGCAGCAGGGTAGGCAGTGACTGCTCAGTATGGAATTAGAAGTATGGATTGTGACTGAAAAGGAAGGAGTTTATAGAAAAGATGTTGAGTGGGGCATGTGGAGGTGAAAACTTGATTTTTGTGTTGGAGGAGAGACTTGAGTATTTTTACTTCAGAGGGAGGAGCCAGCAGGAGGGAAACTTGTCATGGGGGAAAGTCTGGTAATCAAGGGATCAAATTCCCCCAGCACTTCTCCATGCAAAATCCCTTTGAAGAGATAAAATATGTGATTGATTCTTAAGGAATCTGGTTCTCACTTAGCTTCCTTTTTTTCCTATCACTTTATGGATTTCTATACTGTATCACAAATAACTTCCTTATGCATCTGTGTGTGAACGGTGAGCTCAGTGAGCAGAGGGGGACAGGTCTTCCTCATTATTGGATCCTAGTGCTGAATACAAAAAATAGTAAGTGACATGGGTGCCCTGGAGCAGCAGGAATCTACTCAATGAATGGAAGAAGGAACAATGGAAAAGGGAACGAGGCGGGAACATGGAGTGTGTCGAGGCTGAAAGAAACTTCATGAGAGCTTCATGATTGGGAGGGAAGGAGCAGGGGCAAACACTATTTTTCTCTGCTCTCTCATAGTTCTTGTCTACATACTAGCATATTTTACAGAGCTATAATCAAACATCTGCATAATTGGACATTTAGTTTTACCAACCAGTATTTTGAACAACACCTTACACTGGCTCATATTCTTCATAATTATTGTGAGAACTGCACGACATTTTATCCAGTTAATGTACTGCAATTTACGTCACTGTCTTCACTGTCCCTGTTGTTGGACATTCAGGTTGTTTTCAATTTCTGCTATTACAGAGAATGCTACAGGGAGGAGCAGCATACAGAGGGATTGCCCTTCTTCTGAATTAGCTCCTCATCTAAATTACAGTGAGTGAAATTACTGGGTCAAAGGGCAGGAACCTTCTATGGTTTCAGTACCTACTACTGTGTTCCTGTTTTTTATCCACAGTCATAAAGTCTCATCCATTTCACTGTAAAGAATGGTGTTAGTGTTATTATTATACCTTTCTTGACAAGTTAAGGATATAAAAGTATACTTTGTTGTTTAATTTGAATTTGGTTACAGGCTGAACCCTCTCCGGTTTTGCTTACTATGTATACCTTGTACTATTTATGTTATTTACCATCAAGGGGGCATTTATGATATTTACATATATTAGAATTAAAATTTTTATATTTTGTGACTAATAATCCATTTCTCTAACATTTGAGCAAGATCCACTTCTTGCTGTTTGCTTTTTCACTGTGATCAGTTGGTTCTTGTACTGAAGTCATATATTGATATTTTCCTTGCGGAATTCTTTCAAAAATCAGAAACTATTATCTAAGTAAGCCTATAAAAACTCTCAATTCTATTATGTGCAATTTATGATCATTAAGTTATTTAATAAATTTGTGATTTTAAGTATACACTTTAGATATAATTTGATGTTTTCCTAAACTGTAATCCCATGGAAGTTTACAGTCTATATATGAGAGACTTAGGGAACAGTCTTCTTCAAAGGGAGGGCAGGCTGCTTATCTTGAAACTGCATTTCTGCCTCAATCACACAGTTCTTTGTGACAGTGCTCCTTGTTTAGTAGCTTTATGATGGGGGTGATTATAATGGAGATTATGACTAGAGAAAGGCTAATGCTTTCCAGACCAAGACCCAGTTGTGATTATTTTGGGCTCAAGGCACTTTTGCATTCATGGGCTTCCTCATAAAAATGTTAGAAATTGTATTTTATATCTATTTTTTTTATAAGGGTGAATGTAATTTTGGCTGGATTCATTATTACATGATCCTTTTTTTTACTTTAGAATACCTTAATTAAAACATTTTTTATGTGCCACAAATCTGGCTTATTGTGTCTAATGGATGAATCAATCCTGTCCCAAATTCTTCCTTTAGCACTATTTAAATTTATCTATCTATCTATCTATCTATCTATCTATCTATCTATCTATCTAAATAATTGAGTCTACTTCTTGCCTTTGCATTCAGTTCCTCAGATTTACATTTCTGTCTGTATCAGAATTACAGTATTTTAACAATTACCTTTTTAAAAAATATGTTCAAATATCTGTTCGAGTTGATTTATAACCCAGAGTTCTTTTTAGGTCTCTTAACCACTTATTTCCAAAATGAACTTTAGAACCCTTCTGTTTATTATACAACAGAAAACCCTGTTGAAGTTGCATTGTGTTTGTAAGTTATTGCAAAGAGATGTGACATCTTTATAAAGGTACAACAATTTGATATTCTCTTGCAGAATCAGGATACCATGTTCATGTTACAGAGAGGGTTCAAAAGGAATCAAGAGAGAGGCAGGAAATAGGATAAAGAAGAACCTGCAGTCTGTTAGGGTGAACTCCCAACTAGGGGTGTTCAGTGAGTCTGAGAAACAAACTCCTGTGAGTCAACATAGTTTCAGAAAGTTGTAAACCAGCACTGTAGGACAAGTGCAAATTTATTTTTCAGATTAGGGGAACAGAAATGCTCTTGGGCAGAGGTACTAAGACTAACCTTTGGGCAAACCTTCCTTCTCCTAATCTGGCATTCTAAAGTGGGTATGGTAGCCCTCAGTATCATATTACTTATAAGTGAGTTTAAACAACACCAAATTTTTTTTTTATGCAGTTATCTCTGAGACCAATAAATAGTGATAGTAACAGGGAAAAGAGATCAGGGGTGAAGGCTGGCCAGTATGGAGCTATTTTGGGTCATCACTCATGATCAATTAACTTCTTTCCTTTTACTCTTATTTTATATATCCTTATAATTTTCTACGTTTATAGTTTTCTAATATGAAATACAGCAATTTTAGGATAGATTTGCAAAATTTGGAGGCCTCCTAAGTCCAAGTCTTTAATGATGGAAAGTTAATAAGCACTATAATTCAAGCTAATGACTTACAGCTGTTTTCTGTATGAATAGACATAACTCTACTATAAGAGCCATTAGAGTAAATTGAATAACTTTAGTGTAGAGAGAATTTGGTTGTATACCATGTTTAATAAATCAAATAAAGAGGTTACACTTGGAAAGCTGTTTCCCTTTATGAATCATGAAAAGGACCTAGGCTAGGAAGATTTCTGTGCTTCTAAGAAAAAGATGAAAGATACATGATCTGAAACTTCAGACTTTCAAAATTTCAAGGACAATGTTTTACTTAAACTTTAATGTTATGAGGCAAATTGGAGCACCTTGTTGGAAAATCTCCCAGTAGGTCTATGCCTGCCTAGTCTTCACACCCAGAGGTACACAATTACCTTTATTTACTCAGAGAAGCCATCCCAATTCAAATAAATCAAATAATGACTTATATATTTACTGGGGGATAGCACATTATTTTCCAACACTAGTTACTGTTGTTTAGTAGATGTGTATCAACAACAAAATCATCCAGTATTTGTGGGAGCTCAGCAAATTTAAAAAGAGTGGTCAGTTTAACAAATGGTGCTGGGAGAACTGGACAGCAACATGCAGAAAGTTGAAACTAGACCACTTTCTCACACCATTCACAAAAATAAACTCAAAATGGATAAAGGACCTGAATGTGAGACAGGAAACCATCAAAACCTTAGAGGAGAAAGCAGGAAAAGACCTCTCTGACCTCAGCCGTAGCAATCTCTTACTCGACACATCCCCAAAGGCAAGGGAATTAAAAGCAAAAGTGAATTACTGGGACCTTATGAAGAT